>NC_088933.1:14300000-14557500 GCF_038396675.1 Hydra vulgaris
AAGTAACATTCTATTGACTTTCAAAATGACTTTATGATTGTCTGACTTTAAACAGATCACCAGTCACACACATGCATACACAAGCACGCAATATGTGTAGTGCTTAATAAGCATGATTATTTTAGAAAATTGTAACAACTTGTATAATACAAATTGTTATTTTGTATTATACAGGGTGATGCTCATGGCAACATTTAAAAAAATATTATCAAAAATTTGTGAAGGTTTTTGAATCATAATGAAAAATTTTGCTGTTTTTTTTTTTTTTTTTTTTTGTACATGTTCTACATAAATTTCTTCCTGCGATGCAAAATTACCAATTTATGATTAATTATACTATTTTGTAATGATTTATATTATTTTGTTCTAGTCATGAGGTTAATCCTATATTGGGTAATATGAGGCTCTTTAGCTATGATGACAGCAACTTATCTAAGAGAAGGAAAATTCTTCTAATTTTCCTCCACTAATTTAATTGTGGGTAAAGATAGCAAAAGCTTTTGATGGTAATTTTTCTTATGGTAGTATCTTGATCTGTATCAGACCAGCTCCTCTATTATTGCATATTTATATAATAAAATTATATAATGAAATCTGTCCACAACACACTCTTTGTATAATTATGGACATTATACTTAAAATGAAAATTATTATATAATATATCAATTCAGCAAATTTATATCATCAAAATTATCCACATTTAAATTTGTATTTTTTTTTATCAAACGCTTTCTTAACAAACAGTTAAACAAGGAGAGTTTAATACACATTAGGCAATCTTTATATGCTTTTCAATAAAGTCATCTTCAAAGATTGTTTCACATTTTTTAAACTTCAAAAATACGAACATAAAACAATATGTACAATGTATATTGTACATCATAATTTTTAAAATAAATTATTCAAAGTTATTAAAATAAATTATGTGATAACAAACTGTTAAATGAAATATATGAAATATTGTATTTGGTTTTAAAATTTTTAGTTGAACGTCAACATTTAAATAAGGAAAAGTGATGAAACCTGATGTTTGCTTTCTGTTGTTTTTTTTGTTTTTTTAGTAAATGTTTGTTGATTTTTCTTGAGTTTTATTAAGTTGCACTTCTCAGTGTACTGATCAAAGTTGCCTTATATTTGTTGAGTTACCAAGTTGTTAGGTACTTCTATTGTAAAAAGGAGTATATTTTTAAATAGAGAATATATTCCTGTTCAATTAAGTTAATTTTTTTGAAAATAGGGTTTTAAATCATTTTTAATTAAAAAGTTTTTAATTCTTAAAATTATTGTATAATACTTGAAAAAAAAAAAATTTTCTTGAGATTTTTTTTAGATTTTTGAGAGGGTAGATGAAATATTAGTTTAGTCTTAGATTTTTTGTAAAGAAAAAAAGTTTTTTAAAAAAGTTTTTGCTTTTTAATTTATGCAATCAAGTTTTATCAGAAATTGGAAAAATTGAACTCTAAAGTACAGTCTCTACTTTACCTTAGAATAAAAAGATAAAAAAAAGTTTTTGACTTCTGGAATTCATTTTGGCAGAAGTGTAGGACTGGAGAGTGTTTAGTTCACTAGTCCTATTGTAATAAAAATAATCAGGACTTGGAGTTCACTAATACTAGACTTTTGGATTCTAAAACTTATATTTTTTTTCCATGGATTAAGCTTTTCACATAATAACATTTTTTTAAAAATTTTTTAGACACATCTGTTGTTGCATCTACATCTTGTTATCTACTTTGTGCAAACCAATGGTTCGTTTTAGCAAAAATGCAGACACCACGTTGTCGACATGGTCTTGCTGTTACAGGAGAATTTGTTTATGCAGTTGGTGGACAATATAGAGAAGGTCTTTTAAGTTTTATTATCTTATTGTTTTTCAGTTACATTTTTTCAATTATATATTATTATTGTTGTTGTTAACCTTTGAATAATAAGTTTTGAAATTTATTTCTGTTTTTTCTAAAGTCAGCATTATTTATTCAAATGCGACAGTGGTGTAGTTGTAGATTGCTTGCTTCATAAGCAAGAGATACTAAGTTCAAACCCATATTGTCCCTAGAAGTTCTGCACTCAACTTTTTTCTCAGAGTAGTGGCCTTGTTTATCAATGTTCATTTGGGGTCTATATACGGCTGTATTCTCATCTCAAGCAGAGAAGAGAATATGGCCCCACAACCTTTAATAGGCTTTTGCTATATTTTTAAAAAATGACTTAATAGCTTAAAACAATCAATATAGTGATGTCATAAATAATAATCTTATAAAAGTAACTCTAGTTTTTCTTGATTTTACAATTTAAAGCCCTATAAAAAGAACATCTTGATTGTCATAAAAGGAAGTTACTAAATAAAACATATTAATTTAAATAAAAGTTTTTTGTTGAAGTTAGCATGTTTGTTTAGTAATTATAATGGTCTGTTGAATTATCAGTAGGTATATAATTTTTCTTTAATAACATTCAATAACAAAGTCTCTGTAATAACATTATAAACTTGTTTAATGATTTTCCTAGTAATAAAAAACAGTGAGTGGTCCTCAGTCAGTTTTATTCATAGTCAATGTATTAAGTGGTGTACCTCAAGGTACACCACTTAATACATTGACCTATTCTGAAACTTAATACATTGACCTATTCCACTCAACTATCATTTTTGGTGTTAATAATTGTTATGCCTGAATTTGTCAAAAACTTTTTAAATCTCTTTGCTGATAACTTCTTATTTCGGAATCAGGAATGTCATAGACCTGTTTTTCAAAAAGAAATTAATGCTTTATGTGCATAGTCTTGACTCCAATGAAGAGTTCTGCATCAACATAGTCATATCAATCTTAGCAATCATATCAACATATATCAATTTTAGCAGTGAGTTTACTGATTATAATATTATATTTACTATGACGGATTCATCAGGTTTACATATTCCACATGAAAATGTGAAAAAGCTTATTTGGTTTGATCATATCAATGAAATAATTTTCAAAACAAACTTAGTACATGGCCCACTTAAAAGGTCATTCTAAAAATGGAATCCTATATATTTTAATTAAGTTATGTACAGCTTATCTACATCCCATATTAAAATTTTGTACTACAGTGTGAAATCCTTAATTAAAAATTCAGCAAAAAGCAACAAAATACCATGATTCTCTTCTGAACAAACTAGGTTTAACTAATCTTTTAGAAACAAGAAAAAAGACTTAATTTTTTAAGATTTCAAATATGCTAAATCTAGTTCTAAATCTAGTAAGGGGAACCATTTATAATTAAAAAGTTAATTATAACAGGGTGTTAGCCAGGAATATATTTTTTGCTGCATTTTTGCAATATTGGAAATAATTATTGTTATTGTTCTACAAAATATTGGGAATTTTTGTTGAAATTGTCCTATTACGTAAGGGAGAAAAAAAAAGGTCATTGAATTTTGGGAATTTTATACCATTGCATATTCCATGGTATATATGGTGCCGTTGAGCTGGCTGACACCCTGTGTAAATATTTGTAGCTATTAAAATAACATATTTCTTCAGTATTTTTTTATTTTTTTACCACAACTTTTTTTTGTTACTTTGCTAGAATTGTGATAAAGTGTTGTTATATTTATGCAGATGCATAATTGTTATAATAACTATTATGTAAAGATGTAATTTATTATAATTTATCTTTATATACTCTCAACTTGTCATTTTTTTATATTTACAAATATTCCTAATTTTCAGGAGCAGCTCAAAGCTCTTTAAATAACGTTGAACGCTATGATCCAAAAACAAATAACTGGAGTGTTGTTGCATCAATGCTGACAAGGAGAAGTCTGTTAAATGTTGTTGCATTGGAAGGTATTTTTTTTGGAAGTAGTCCATTATGAATTTTCTTGTATAATAAAAGTCAATTAAAATGTATAAAAATATCCATTATGAAATCTTTGTATCCATTATAAAATCATTGTGTAAAAAAATCTATTAAGAATTATCTTGTATAAAAAAAGTTTACTATTAGTCTTGATCAAATCTGGAGTATAGTTTAAAATATGTGTCATATCATGTATATGTTTAGAAAAAGAACACCTACAGTTAGTTTTAAACATAATTTATCTCAACCAAGTAATCACCTTCAAGTCTAATTTAGGAATTGACTAAATGAACTAATGAGTACCTAATCAAAGAAATAAAATATTGGCTACACACCTGCCGTAGCAAAAGTATAAGCAGAGTAACTTAAATTTATCTAAAGCAAACTAATTAGCATAAGGATCAAAAACCAGAGGGTACAACAAAAAGAGTTTCTTTATATATTTTTGATTGATAGACAGCTATTTGGTTTTTGTTGACAAAATCAATAAGGTGGTCACAAAAATTATGAAACATTCCTAAGGTTGTTGAAGCAGTAAATACAAAAGTTTATTTTGAGAAAAATAATGGACAATTTAAATACAATATTCTTATGTGTATATACATATGTGTGTGTGTATATATATATATATATATATATATATATATATATATATATATATATATATATATATATATATATATATATATATATATATATATGTATACATATATATATATATGCCAATACATTAGGTGAAGTTTTTTTTTTTTAAAAATCTGTGCTTCCAACAAGACTGCAAGCAGCCACTAATTAAAGTTGGAAGTTACTGAAAGAGAAAAGATGAAGATTGTAGAGCAAGATAACGATTGACGGACAACTTAAAAGATTGCAAATTATATGAATCAGGAAAACAAGATGAAGGAAGCGAATTCCAAAGAGCTGATGTTCGAAGAAAAAAACTAGACGAATAAGCGTTTTTGGAGCACTTAGGGACAGTCACAGAAAAAGGATGAGACTTAATTGAATAACGAGTAACACGATAATGAATTTTAGTAGATGGCACAAGAGACGCTAGCTCTTTAGAGCAGTGCCCATTATAGTATTTGTAGAAAAGAGAAAGAGAAGCAACATTACGACGATGTAATAATGGTTGGAGGTTGGCTGCTAGAGCAGGTCCAACTATGTTTACAATGCGTTTTTGCACCTTGTCTAAAAGAAAAAGGGCATCATTAGAAGATCTGCCCCAGATATGGCAACAGTATTCCATACAAGGCCAGATTTGAGATTTATAGTGATAGAGAATAGAATCCGAAGTAAGAAAGTGACGAGCTCGATAAAGAGATGCAACCTTAGCAGATGCTAATTTTGCAACTGATTTGATATATGGTTTCCAAGAAAGATTGGAAGTAAGAGTTAGTCCTAGAAGATGAAGAGTAGGTGACTCATCGAGTACATCACCATTCATAAATATAGGAAGATCTAAATTATTGCGATAACGATTGGCTGAAAAAAATTGAGTTTTATCTGTATTGAAGTTCACCAGCCACTGTGAGCCCCATGCTGTAGCAGAAGTGAGATCCTTTTCAAGCTCAAATGCCCCCTCCAAGCAATCAGAGAGTGTTGGTTTCTTATCACGGCAAGAATAAATGATCGTATCATCAGTAAACAATGCCACCTTAGATGTGAGAATATTTGGAAGATCGTTGATGTAAATTAAAAAGAGTATAGGGCCAAGGATAGAATCTTGAGGAACCCCTGAAGTTACAGAATAAGAAGAAGAGTGCTGTCTATCAAGGACAACTTTTATGCTACGGTTGGAAAGGAAGGATTCAATAATCTTAAAGATGTTGCCAGATACACCATAAGAAGAAAGCTTATGGAGAAGACCAGCATGCCAAACTTTATCAAAAGCTTTTGAAATGTCAAGAGTGATGGCCTTAACCTCTCCACCGAACTATACTAGAGAGGTGGAATTAAAGATTTGCCCTTATTATTGATATTATTAAGGATTCTCCAGAAGTCACGAGAGCCTATTTTTTGAGATGAGATATGAGATTTCATGACCTGAGAATAGCAGGTTTTGGTGTTAGACAAAACCTTTTTACAATAGTTTCTAGCAGTAATAAACAGACGTTTGTTTTCTGGAGAATTGTTTTGCTGATAAATATGGAAGTAACGGTTTTAATTGGCAATCGCAGCAGCACAGTGTTAGGAAAACCATGGAGGAGAGTGGGGGCTTGACCTGGAATCGTCGAGAGGGAACAAAAGATTCCATGCCAGCCTGAATCCACGAAGTTACGTAAGAAGCACATTTGTCGACAGGAAGACAAAAGATTTCTTGGCCATCACGAAGAAAATCACAGAAAGAATCCCAGTCAGCTTTATATTAGTTGTAAGAGGTTCAATAATAGGGGGATTCAGGTGATGAAGAAGAATGAGATATTAGTTTTAGAGAGATCAAACTGTGATCAGAAGCACCTAAGGGTGAATGTGGTGAAACTGAGTAGTCGAGTAGAGAAGGTAAATGATTCGGGTTGTCAGGAAAGCGAGTTGGAAAGTTGACTATTTGAGTTAGGGATTGAGAAAGGCAAAAGTTGTGGGCTTTAATGCCTGCAGAATCACTGACACTAGAGCCAAGCCATTCGGAGTGGTGAGCATTAAAGTCACCGACAACAACTATATTAGCTGATGGATAAAGAGAGATGGCTTGGTCAATATGATCAGAAATAACATCAAAAAGAGTGCAGTCTTGAGATGAAGGAGAGTGATATAGAACAAAGAGAAAGACAATAGACTGAAGTGGTGCTAAATGAAAGCACATAAAAGAATAGTCTGTAGATTCAAACCTAGTTTCACGACAAATGGGTGAATTCTTATGAATGTAAATGCCCAGGCCAAGCATGTGACTATTGGAGTCTTTACGAATTAAAGGAAGATAACCATTAACTCTAAGATCACAAGATGAGACAGCTGAACTCAAATTAGTTTCACAAAGAGCAAGTAGGTCTGGTGAACTTTGCAAGAGATAAGACTCAACAGAAGAAAAATTACTTCAAAGACCACGAATATTAGTGAATGATATGTTTAGAGAACTTGGTGATGATGATGGTTTTTTGTGTTTTATAGTTTTTGGTACTTAATTCTTTTTAAAATTAGGTAGAAGAACTTGACTCAAGGCATAGATAGTACTCAGAACACCGTTTAATAGCCCAAGCAATTGCCTCATTACTACTAATAAACCCTAAGCCGTGACAAAGGGCTCCAAATGTGGCCTCCGCAATGCACACCAAAAGTACAAACAGGGACACCATCCATGCGCAACATGGCACTGTTAATACTTTGATATTTTTCAGCTGTTGATGGAATCAGCCTCTCTGAGAGCTACCACAGAGTTCGGGAAACCTGACTACCAGCTGGCCTCAGAACCATAAAACTGAGTTTTAGAACTATACTCTCATTAGGAGATAATAGAATGAGTTGCCTAGTCATAAAAACAGAGACACAAGGAAAAACCCATGCATTAAGTCAAGAAGATCCAGCATTCAACATCCTAAACTGGAAACAATGTATTAAATACATCTGCACCAGCCTAATAGATGAAGAAGGGGTGTGAGGCTGGTCAACAGATAGAATCTGTTTACCCCTTAAGTCTTTGCCTAGGAGGCCTTCTACAAGACAGTAGCCGGGTGCATTTAACATCTGCCCAAGATGAGTATTTTTATGGAAACACCATCTATAGCCTTTACTCAACCAAGAGCTTAAAGGCAGGGGGTGTTTTAAGTTGCAGCAGGACATAAACGCAGCAGGACATGAAGCAGATTGTACTGGGTTACATGTTACCAGTAGCAGGATAACCTGATCTGACTGGAACTAGTAGGATTAAGTAGGTACTTCCCCATTGTGTGACTTGATCAATAATTGCCCCTTTTACACCATGTCTCTTCAAAATTGAGTCAACTTTAGGAGTTCTAGCAGCAGCCAATTTTCTTAACTTTTCAATTAGTGCAGCAGCATGTCCTTTTTGCAGACCATCTCGTATAGCCAGCTGTAGCTTATGCACAGCATAGCACATGTGATGCATGTGAAAACGTATCGACATTCAACAAGATCATCTATACTGTCATGTTGCTGTTCATCTAAAGCAACTTTGGTTTGCTCCTCTGTCTCTATACTGTGTTCCTCCATTTCAAATATATCTGTTTCTCTTAACCCAGAATGTTCTTCCAGCTGCCTGTCACTTTCAGTAGTTTTGTTCATCAATTTAATGGTACTTATCATGTTTGAAGCATTGTCTGTTACAATTGAAAGAACTTGTTCTTATTTAAGTTCATATTCTTGAAGATTCTTTTCCACTAAGACCTGGAGAAATTCGCTGGTGTGATGAGCTTTGGTGTCTTTTACTGCCAATGTCTTGGTAACTATTTCATTATTTTCACAAACAAAACAGATCACAAAATAGTTCACTCTGTGACATGTACAGCCATCGTACATTCTTTAAGTTCTTCTTATTGTTTAATAGCTTCTTCAATCATTAATTTTCTAATACTCTCTCTCCAGAGAAAGGCTAAGCTTGTGGGCCATTTCTCCATTAAGACCCATAAAAGCTGGTTTTGAAAATAATGATATAGGCAAACCATCCTTTACCACAAGCTCTATGATCTTTTTTTTAAATGTATCTACTGTCATTATCACAGGAACTTTGTCACTAACAAAATATCTTGCAACTGATATCTGCAAGGTTCTCTGCTCCCTTGCTTGGCTGGAAGTGCTGGTCACTGGTTCATTTCTTTGGATGCTGTCTTTCTCTTTCACTACTTTGAATAGTTCAGAATGAAAGCGCTGTAAATGTCTCTTTAGATTGGAAGCTCTTGTAGGAGCATTTTTATCTTTGCCTGCATATGCACTGATCTTGACTCCACAGCATTTGTTTTCATTTGGATCCTTTGTCATACACTGACAGACAAAATGTTTTCCATCTTGAGTAATAGTAAAATGTTCAAATACAGCAGACTTAACAGGAGGCTTTTTTGACATGTCAGTTTTTTTTATTGTGTGCTCACAATTCAAATGATAACTGTTTTTCCTAAAAATAATTGCATACAATTATTAAAATGTATATACATACAAATATATATATTTCACAGCTGTCCACTATGTATAAATTTATATGTTAGAATTATATTTGTCCAAGAAAGAAAAATGTGAAAAGTGCAGGTGCTATGTTTAGACACCAGTTGTTATTTATCGAACTAGTGTAAAGCAGTAGGTCGGGGCGGTAGGGCGGGACTAGTTGAGAAATTTTTCCTAATTCTAACAGATCTCATTAATGGTGCATCGGGTTTACATTGTTTTTTCACTATTACAAAGATAATTCTATCTGCTAAAAATGGCTTTGGAAAGAAAAACGTTTTTAGATTTGTTTGAAAAGTTTACCTAGTTGCTCAACCTATCCCGGTTGGGTAAGTTGCAATAAACAAATAATGCATTTCTGTGACTAATATGAACTCTTTTATAAAACTAAAATGAACATACATATATATATACATACCTACATACATACGGTTGAGTCGTATTTTATGTACATAAACTAAAAAAGTAAAAAGCGCAACTACATTGCGCATTTAAAGTAATTAAAAAGTTCTTTTGTTTTCGAAATATTATTTAACAAAACAGTGTACATAATTAAGACTTCAGTACATTTTCATTTTTCTTTTGAACAAAAGTTTGAAATTGAAAATATTTGTAAATTAAAAATAAGTGTTTTTTTTAAAAACTGTAAAGTGCCAAGACCGCAAGTATCAAATAACATTGTAACTTTAAGATACAATCTTACACAACCATGGTTGCATAGTTTTAACCAAATGGTTTAAACCATTGGTTTAAACCATGGTTTAAACCAATTTAAAAAATATTAGTTTAAACCAAATTAATGTTTTTTTAAAAAGATTTGAACTTACAACAGGAAACTAAAAGAGGGTTATGTTCACAAATAAAACTAATCTTCAATATAGATGATTTTTTTTGAACCCATGAGTTTTGTTTTTGTTTTTTCATAGAATAGAGTCCTCAGTGTTATTATAGAACAGAGCAGTAATAAATTAGTAATAACACTTATGTATCTGTTTTCTTCTACAGGCTGTTTCTCTTTCAATATGTTCATCAAGAAGCATTGCTTCCTGATGAACTTATTTCATCAGGAAGTTTTCTTAACGATATATATATATATTTTTTTTGTTTTTGTTTTTTTGTTATTCACCTCCTCAAGGCCAAGAAGGCCACTACAGATGAGGAGGCTACTTAATAGTGGTTATAACCCTCTCTCAACTCTATAACTGTGAAACACGAACCTCGACAAACAAGGGCGCTGCGCGCAGAAACAAGTTGAGCGCGGTACTACCAGGGACGTGGCGGGGATCAAACTTGGAACCTCTCGCTTATGAAGCGAGTACTTTACCACTACACCACTACCGCATATATATATATATATATATATATATATATATATATATATATATATATATATATATATATATATATATATATATATATATATATATATATGTTTAGCAAAAGTATAAGTAGTTATAACATAGTTTATTGATACCACAAAAATGTCTCAAAAAACTGGGCGCAAATGTGATATGATTTGGTTAAAATATACATGAGTGACTGTTCCAGAAAGAAAGGGGTGTAGAGCAGTTTGTAATGTGTGTAGAAAAGAAATGGAAGGTCAAATTCAAAGGATGCATGAACATACAAAAAAGTGCAAGCAATCACAACCCCATGAAATTATGAATTTAATTGAAGATCAACAACTTCTTGAAGGTAATTAAATGACTGCATTGTCATTTTAAATTTTATACTTTCCCTAAATTGTAAACATATATATTTAGAATAATTCAATAAACTGCAATTTCATTTTAAAGGTAACTCACCATCAACATCACAACAACAAAGGAAAAGGTTTCAGCCCAATTCAACATCAGCTTATAAATATTTGAAAATTGATAAGTTTTTCACACGAACAAGCCTCAAAGAGAAAGATTTGTTTGATCTGCAACTTGGTAGACTTATATACAGTACAAACTCTAGCTTCAGAACAGTTGAACACAAAGAATGTAAAAAATTTATCAATATGCTTCATCCAGGATACACTCTACCTAATAGAACTCAAATTGAAGGAGAAATATTAGATAGGGTTTACACAGAAGAAATTGAAAAATATAATGTATTGAATGGGAAAATTGTGTCATGTCTTTAGATGGCTGGAGTAATGTACATAACGAACCTATAGTTTGTATCTCTGTGATTACAGATAAAATTAACATTTTAATAGAAACAATCAACACTTCTGGTCATTCACATACTGATCAATATCTTACACAATAAGCAAGAGAACCAATAGATTCTGTAAGACGTAAATTTGGATGCACAGTAAAAAGCTTTGTGACTGACAATGCAGCTAATATGAAATCAATGAGACAAGAACTGTCATCTGAAAAAGATATTATCATAACTTATGGGTGTGCTGCTCATATACTGAATCTTTTAGCAAATGATTTTAACATTGAAAATGTGAGCAAGCATATTACACAAATAATAAAATATATAAGAAATAATCATCAAGCTGGAGCAATTTATAAATTAAGCGGAGGAACAAAATTGCCACTTCCTACTGAAACTCGCTGGAATTCTGTACGTGATTCACTTAAAAAATATGTCAACAACTGGAGCATCATTTTCACAATGTTTGAAAAAAATAAAGACTTGGATCCCATGATTAATAAAAAAGTAAGTGATATACAGATAAAGCGAAACGCAGAGGATTTATTAAAAATATTAAAACCAATTGCAGTAGCTCTAGATAAGTTGCAAAGTGATCAAACAAAAATAAGTGACATAGTTGAAATTTTTAAAGATTTGATGAACAGTTTATCATTTTTATCAAACGAACAAAAAAAAATTTGAATCTAGATACCTTCAGACTGTCAGTGGTGCTCATTTACTGGCAAACACACTAGATCCTAGATATTTTGGATCTATTCTTTCTGAAAATGAAAATGAAGCTGCCATGAATTTCACAGATAAAGAGTTCAAGAATTTGTTACCAATAATATTCAAATTAAAAGCCAAATCTGCTCCATTTGATAAAAGCTATTTGTATAGTGAATCTGTTTTTAAAAATGTATCACCAATAGAATGGTGGAAATCTCTAAAAATTGTGGATTGTAACATAGTGGATATTGAAAGTTTATTAAATGCACCAGCTTCTAGTGCTGGAATCGAAAGAATTTTTTCAACTTTTGGCCTTGTTCATTCTAAGTTAAGAAACCAATTAGGGGTAGAAAAAGCAGCAAAGCTTGTATTTATATATAGAACATTAAATAATGATGTATTGAATAATTTTGATGAAATATAACAGTAATATTGATAAAGAATATAGTTTACTCAAATAAAATGCCTTATGCTTTTTTTTAATTTAAATGGATAACTAAATACGGCATTTTTTAATAAAAACCTAATTTAAACCAAAAAACCATAATTTTTTGTTTTTTTTTAAAAAACCTATGATTTTTGGTTTTTTTGCAACCCTGTACACAACATTAGCTCGCCATTTATCAGAGAAAAATTTGATTGTTAACAAGGCTTTAACTTTTAATGAGTTCCTTTAACAGATCATGGTAACTTATCGAGTTTGAATAAATTGAAGAAAAAAAAAGACATTAAAAAAAAAAATGATAATAAAGAACTTTTAACTTCAAAGTATTCAAAGAAATTATTAGTGTGTGTGTATATATATATATATATATATATATATATATATATATATATATATATATATATATATATATATATATATATATATATCTATGTGTGAGAGAAAGCTTGTGTCTGTTTTTATAACTGTAGCTTTGTAAACACACAAATATGTGTAATATACACACATATTACAGTTATATACCAATAGTAAGTGAAATAATATACCATGTAGCTCTATATATAAATTATTTAAATACAGTATATATAATTAAAATATATATAAAATATGAAATACCATCATAACAAACATAGCAAACAAGTAACACGTAATTCAAAACTAAATTAAAATTTTTATTTAAATTTTTGCTTTTTAACATATATATTTTATTGACTAAGTAATATTTAAGTAAAAGTATTTTGAAAAGAAGAAAAAATTAAATCGTTTTAAATCGTATTAAACCGATCAATCGTATTAAATATTTAAAAAAAAAAGAATTAAAGATATCTTAAATTGTTTAGAGTATTTAAAAATGATTAATTTAAAAGAGTTTATAGACCTTAAAATGTTTACCTAAAAATGTTTAGCAAAGTATTATCAAAAGTCAAATAAATGGGTAATGTATAAACACTTAAGTGTTGCAAGATAAATGTTTTTTTAAGCATCTGAGAGAAATATATTAAAAATATTTTTTAAGTTTTTAGTCCGAAATCGAAAAGGTGCCTGCGCATCTCACTTGAATGCCGTCCAACAACCATTTGATGCGCATTATATATACCTATCTTTCGTCCATTAGATATTTTGTCATTTGATGCGTATTTAGTGAGATATTTTAGTTGCTCCTATGCTTAACTAGCCACGCCATACTCAATTGGCTTAGTTGCCTCTAGCAGCCAATCAGATTACACATTTCATTTTCCAAATAAGCTGTGAAGTGAAATAAAAGCTGGAATCTAGTTGCCTGGGGTAACTGGGCCACTTCTACTTTACACAAGTTTGATAAATAACTTCTTTGGTATCTAAACGTAATAGGTGCACTTTTTACGCATCTGCATAAGAGGTTTACGACTGAGCACATGCGCTTAATTCACAACCATAAAAAGCAGTTCTTTATAATGTCCTACATGATCCGAAGGCTACATTATAGTGAATAAGGAAAATATATATAGGAACTTATCCTCTTTCTGTCTGTGCAGTAATAAATAAAGTAAAAGTGATAAAAAAGCCAAGCACAATTACCATAGTGATCATTTCTCATGTACTATCACTTTACATAAGAATAATGCAAAGTTAATGGAATACTAAGTGTTGGCACGTCTAATTTTCTACTAAGAATATAAAGCACAGTGTCAGACAGTGTAAGTCATGAAGTTATCTAGTATAAGGGATGGTGGAGGAGAGCACAGGGGAAATGATTTATGATTCTCAGTGATAAGCAGCAAAATACCCTGTTGCTTATCACTGTTTTAAAAGCCTTAAATTAACATATCAAACTCCTAGCCCTACAGTTGTTGCAAACTATTACTACTATTCCCATTATGTCTGGATATCCTACAGCTATCAGAGCAAGCTGGGACTTAAAGTTTTGTAACAGTTTGAGGGCTAGAGTTTGATACTTAAGCTTTAGACTGACAGAACATAAAATATTTTAATGACATATAACATATATAAAATTCATATGAAAGTTATGAAACTTTGAAAGATTTTTTTTAAGCTGGAGCTGGAATTGGTATAATTTTTCCGACCCCGACCAAAATGAGCTCCGACTCCACGATTCTGACTCCAACTCCACAGCCCTGCTGATAACATCAATTTGTATTCTTCAATTGTTGTTGTCTGACAGATCAATGTTGTTCTGTCTGTTTTTCATTTCAAAAAGTTTTAACTTATACAATGTAAAATTCTGTTAAAATCATTATTTTAGATGAATGGTTGTTTTTAATCCATATACTTGCAAATCAAAAATCTTAAACATTTATTTTTAATTTTAAATCTTATAAACAATGATAAACAATGATATTTCTTAAAACATTTTAAGTAAGATTATTGAATACAGAATTGAATGATCAAGAACCAAATGGAAAAAATATAAACTGGAAAATTTTTTTGAAAACAATATAAAGTTTTTACTTTATTAAAAATGCAAAAAAAAATAATTTTTTTTTGAGAAACATCAAGCATGGCCCCCAGTGCCCTGGCCTTCTGGTCATCTGTGCTAGAAACAATTTTAACACACTTTCATCAGAAATACACAAATGCTGAAAGTTGGAGAGCTCCAGTTTGTCTGGAATGTAGTGAAAAATCTATCACAAGATTCCACTACAAAAAAATTGGGGCCCAATACACACACCCCTCCTGGTGTCTTGGGCCCTGAAAATATCTTCAACATGCACATTCATTGGCACTACAGAAATGCTATACGTTTCAGAGCTCCAGCTAGTCAAGAAGGTAGTGAAAATCAATTGCAATACTCAGCTACAAAAAAGTGGGGACTGTGCCCCATTATCCATATATGGAAATCCATATACTTGCAGTTCAAAATCTTTATATTTTTTGAAAGGTCAATAAATATATAATGATGTGTAATTTTTTTTTTTGATATCGTTAAGGCTACATGGGTTTCTTGAGCATCAGATATATAAGAAATTACCTAAATTTATTTAAATTGATAAATACAGGTATAAAAATTTTTATTTTTACAAATCTGATCATTTCATTGGATTTGCAATCCCTGAAAATAGCCAGTTATAAATTTTTAAGTTAATAAATTAAATATTTTTAAATTTATGTCACTTAAAACCTCTAAATAAATAAATTGCAAGTTTGAGGAGATAAGAGGGGCCTGGCCAACATCTGTTAAAAGTGAAATGTTTATATTTCAGGATCTTCTTGGAGCTAGAGAATTTTTCAAGGAATTCTTATTTTACTAAGTACTATCAACTGTATAAAAATCAGTAAAATCTAAGATTTAGGATGACATTTTTAAAAATTTCTGGGTCATTTGACATCGAGTTACCAATTAACTATTTCAAAAATAAGCTAATAAAAAATTTTTTTTGTCTAATGCAAATGGCTTAATGCAAAGGTGAAATCGGCATTTTGTACATAAAATTCACATGACCCAACATTTATTAACAAGGCCTGGGTCTATATATGTATATATATGTGTGTGTATATATATATATATATATATATATATATATATATATATATATATATATATATATATATATATATATATATATATATATATATATATATATATATATATACATATATATATATATATATATATATATATATATATATATATATATATATATATATATATATATATATATATATATATACACACACACACACACACACACACACACACCACCACCACCACCAATTTTATCCATTTATAACTACCGAAATATTTAATAAAGCCGTTTCCTTTGCAAAACAACACACCACAATAACAGATGACCAACTTAGAGTTACAATACATAGCCGAAAATCCCTCTTCTACCACAACAATAACACGTGGATAAAAAAATTAAATCATGAGAGTTTTGATGTAACAATGGCAGCTATGATGGCACTGAAGTTTGCGAACTTGTAAGAATCTACATACTCAATGAATTATCTAATATAACTATAAATATAAGATGTTGGATTTCAAATAGACATTAAAACAAATCTTAAATCAGTTAACTTCCTTGATGTAGGTTTTAATTAAGCCCAAAATACCCATAAGCCTTTCAAAAAACCCAAGGATAATCTTTAATGCATCCACATTTCTTCTAATCACCCACCACAAATTATCAAACACTTATCAAATACTTCAATATCAAACAGACTTTCACAAAATTCCTCCAGCGAAGTTATATTTAATCAATCTAAAAACATATATGAACAAGCACTAAAAAATAGCAGATACAAAAACTACTCCCTTGAATTTTAGATCAAACAAAAAACACCCCAAAAAAATCATAAACGCAATATCATATGGTTCAACCCCCCATTTAATAAAAACGTCTCCACCAATGTTCTTGTATTTGCTAAAAAAAACCTTCCCTAAGACACACAAACTTCACAAAATCTTAAACAGAAACACTGTAAAGGTAAGCTACAGTTGCACTGAAAGTATAGAAAAAATTATAAAAACCACAACATAAAAATTATCTTTCCAAGAATTGAAATAATGACCTAAAATACGATTGTTGAAACAAAGCAGAATGCCCTCTAAATGGTAAATGCAGATCCACAAATGTTGTATATAAACGCATTATCGCAGCGAAAAACAAACCCAACAAACTTTATATTGGATTACAAAAGGTAAGTGGAAAACCAGATATAACAACCACAAATCATCATTCAGTAATATTAAATACAAAAAGTCTACCGCCCTATCAAACTATGTCTGAGATTTAAAAAACAATTTTAATAAAACCCTTATGCTAACATGGATTATTCTCAAGTCTGATTCGTCTGACTAAATCAAATCTGATTCGTCTGACTAAATCAAATCTGATTCGTCTGACTAAATCAAATCTGATTCGTCTGACTAAATCAAATCTGATTCGTCTAACTACCGTCCCATTAGTCTTCTTCCTATCATAAGCAAGGTTTTTGAATCTTTAATTAACAAACACTTTATTTCTCATCTTGAATCTAACAACTTACTTTCTGACCATCAATATGGATTTCGATCTTCTCGTTCTACAGCTAATTTGCTAACAGTAATAACCGATAGGTTTTATTGTGCATTAGATGAAGGTGGAGAGGTTAAGGCCATCGCTCTTGACATTTCAAAAGCTTTTAATAAAGTTTGGCATGCTGGTCTTCTCCATAAGCTTTCTTCTTATGGTGTATCTGGCAACATCTTTAAGATTTTTGAATCCTTCCTTTCCAACCGTAGCATAAAAGTTGTCCTTGATAGACAGCACTCTTCTTCTTATTCTGTAACTTCAGGGGTTCCTCAAGATTCTATCCTTGGCCCTATACTCTTTTTAATTTACATCAACGATCTTCCAAATATTCTCACATCTAAGGTGGCATTGTTTACTGATGATACGATCATTTATTCTTGCCGTGATAAGAAACCAACACTCTCTGATTGCTTGGAGGGGGCATTTGAGCTTGAAAAGGATCTCACTTCTGCTACAGCATGGGGCTCACAGTGGCTGGTGAACTTCAATACAGATAAAACTCAATTTTTTTCAGCCAATCGTTATCGCAATAATTTAGATCTTCCTATATTTATGAATGGTGATGTACTCGATGAGTCACCTACTCTTCATCTTCTAGGACTAACTCTTACTTCCAATCTTTCTTGGAAACCATATATCAAATCAGTTGCAAAATTAGCATCTGCTAAGGTTGCATCTCTTTATCGAGCTCGTCACTTTCTTACTTCGGATTCTATTCTCTATCACTATAAATCTCAAATCTGGCCTTGTATGGAATACTGTTGCCATATCTGGGGCAGATCTTCTAATGATGCCCTTTCTCTTTTAGACAAGGTGCAAAAACGCATTGTAAACATAGTTGGACCTGCTCTAGCAGCCAACCTCCAACCATTATTACATCGTCGTAATGTTGCTTCTCTTTCTCTTTTCTACAAATACTATAATGGGCACTGCTCTAAAGAGCTAGCGTCTCTTGTGCCATCTACTAAAATTCATTATCGTGTTACTCGTTATTCAATTAAGTCTCATCCTTTTTCTGTGACTGTCCCTAAGTGCTCCAAAAACGCTTATTCGTCTAGTTTTTTTCTTCGAACATCAGCTCTTTGGAATTCGCTTCCTTCATCTTGTTTTCCTGATTCATATAATTTGCAATCTTTTAAGTTGTCCGTCAATCGTTATCTTGCTCTACAATCTTCATCTTTTCTCTTTCAGTAACTTCCAACTTTAATTAGTGGCTGCTTGCAGTCTTGTTGGAAGCAAAGATGTTTAAAAAAAAAAAACTTTACTTAATGTATTGGCATATATATATATATATATATATATATATATATATATATATATATATATATATATATATATATATATATATATATATATACACACACACATATGTATATACACATAAGAATATTGTGTATTTAAATTGTCCATTATTTTTCTCAAAATAAACTTTTGTATTTACTGCTTCAACAACCTTAGGAATGTTTCATAATTTTTGTGACCACCTTATTGATTTTGTCAACAAAAACCAAATAGCTGTCTATCAATCAAAAATGTTTAAAAAAAAGTCTGTATCCCCTACTCAAATATTTCCAAAAGATCCCCACTATGTCTGTATGAGAAATTTGCTATTATATCGTATCCGAAACCTGAGGAACTGCTAAATAAAAGAACCAAAATTATATCAAAGTGCCACCACGAAAATAAATTCTTGTTAAAAAATTACAAAGCTAGCTACAAACCTGACTAACAACTAAAAATAACTACATTAATCTACTCCATATATCTCTAGGCTAACTAATAAATTACTGACATACACAGCTATTGTAATATATTTCATAATATTATATATTTTTTTATATCAATTTTATTTTTTATTTTTTTAATATATAAATAATGCACATTATCACATAAACAAATATTTTAAACAACATTAAACATATAACTGATTCACAACTATTAGCTAACTAAAAACAAATTAATAACCAAAAACAAATTATTTACCTAACTACTAATCAATTTCCGTCCTGTAACGATCTAAAATACAAATATAAACTGTAACGTCCACTAAACAAATTGTAGCAAAATTAAACTTTTTACAACTTGCCTGATGATTGTGGTAACACATGAAACTCAGAGTTGCAATATTAAATTTTATTATAAACATTAGCATTTAGCTAATTCCTGGTACTGCGGGTAACAGTAACATATATATATATATATATATATATATATATATATATATATATATATATATATATATATATATATATATATATATATATATAAATTAGTAAAAACACTTATCTAATTTTTGATTACTTCAACACTGTGTTTCACCATCAGTAGGTTCATCAGGAATAACCTATCATAAGAATAATATAAGAATCAGGAAGTAATAAAAAATTAGATAAGTGTTTTTACTAATTTATTATTGCTCTGTTCTTTTAAAACATTGAGCACTCTGTTTGTAGAATACACTAACATAATTTATATATATATATATATATATATATATATATATATATATATATATATATATATATATATATATATATATATATATATATGTTACTGTTATATATATATATATATATATATATATATATATATATATGTTACTGTTATATATGTATATATATATATATATATATATATATATATATATATATATATATATATATATATATATATATATATATATATATATATATATATATATAGTAATATTAGCAGTATTTATGTACTAATATATAAAAATTTTCAAATAATTTAACCATAAAGGATGCATACATATAGATAGATTAACAGTATAATTTGAACTTAAAAATTTTATCTTTATAAGTATAAATTATAGTATAACATTTATTTGATGGAAAGAATTAAATTTTTTTCCATTGTTAATGGTGAAAACCTTTTTTAGGTTTTTTGTATGCTGTTGGTGGGTGTGATGAAAATAACATGCGATTAAATAGTGTGGAACGCTATAATCCTGCAACAAATACATGGTCTTCAGTTCCTGGAATGTCTGCTTCACGAAGCAGCCCAGGTGTTGTTGCTCATAAATATCTATATGTGATTGGAGGAGTAAGCTATGTTGGTGTGTTCTTTTTAATATTTTTTTAACTGCAAAAATGTAGTGACTATTTTAGTGTGTTTGTAATCTTAGATTCTATTTATTTATTTGTGGTTATTACTATTTGCATTTTAGGTATGGCTTTAAACTGCGGTGAAAAATATGATCCGCATACAAATACTTGGTCAGAGATTGCACCAATGAGCTGCAGTAGAGCAAGTGCTTGTTGTGCTGCTGTTAACGGAAAGATATATGTTATAGGTAAGTGATGCTGAATTTTGATTTATTATCTTAAATTTTTTTTTCTTTTCTTTTTTTTTAAAGAATTTTCTTAGACACAAAGTCGAAGTTAAGTTACGCACCCCTTCCCTCCCCACTCCCTTCCCCCATCACCACCTTCACTTTAACCCTAAGTTTATTAAAATATCTAAATTTACTTAAATAAAATAAAAAAATTTTAAACAACCATACATACACATACATACATACATGCATGCATGCATACATACATACATACATACATACATACATACATACATACATACATACATACATACATACATACATACATACATACAACAAATGCCTGTACTTAAATTCAACTTTAAATGGATCAAAAATTCAATACAAAATATATTAACAATTTGTATTTGAAATGTTTATAATTGTTTTAATGTTTTTTATAACAGGTGGTTGGGATGGTAAAAATCATTTAAGTTCAGCAGAAGTCTATCAACCTGAACTTGACGAGTGGTCATTTATTTCATCAGCGTCTACTGCTCGCTGGGATGCAGGAGTGGCTGTAAATGGAGACAAAATTTATGTTGTTGGTGGTTGCGATAGAAATGCTGTTTGCACTTTACAAACTGAATGTTATGATACAATTACAGATACTTGGACGCAGGTCGCCAGTCTCCCAGTTGCCTCGCATGGATTAAAGTGTTGTACAATACAGTTACCTAATAAATTTGTTTGAAGTGTTATGTCAAGATTGAGGGTGAACCTATGGTATAGCATGAAAAAAGCCTGTTTGCTATGCAGCAGCTGAAAACACAAATGGCGATATGATAATACAGAGATTGTATAATCCCTATTTTCGCATTTCAGAAATTAAAAATGTAAACAATTGATGACGATTGGCTTAAATAAATAGCGTTTCACAGATTTTTTAACACTATTTTACATTACGCGTACGCAAGTTAATCATTTAAAGAAACGATAACGGGATAAGCCGGTTGCAATCCAAAAATACCGACAAACAAAGTAATATTTATCTTAGTGAAAATTTGTAATATAAATTTTATTTATATGTATAAAATATGTCTTTAGAATAAAAAGCTTTATCTGGCAAATGCTGTTTTACTTTAAACCTGTATTATTAAATAATTTTTTTTCAATCGATAACTGATCATGATTTAAATGTTTGTGCTTTAGTTGTGAAATATTTCATGACATCTGATTTTTGAGTCTTAGTTGTTACATATTTCATGACATCTGATTTTTGAGTCTTAGTTGTTACATATTTTATGACGTCAAATTTTTGTGCTTTTTTTTATAATGAAGTTTTGCCGAACACTACTTTACGAAAAGTAAAATATAAAATTGATATATTTTTTGTGAAAAGCTTGAATCAGTGTAAGTTTCGTTTGGTTTAAAATTTTGCTTAAAATGCAGTTGTATTTAAAGTGAAAAATCAACCAATTTGTGTGTGAGGGTGGGGGGGTGTACCCAGTGGTATTTCCAATATATATCCAAGAACATATCTTTTATCTTAAACAAAATGAAGTTTTGTAACAAATGTTACTTTCTTTTTAAATTTAAAGAAATTTCTTTTGTTCGCTTTGTTACAAAATTAGAGCATTCCTTGGTTTTAAAAACTACAAAACGATATTTTTTTTTCTTTCAATAATAATTTCTTTCAATAATAGTTAAAAAAAAATCAATTGTTTGCTGATTTATTTCCCAATTAAATTTTTTTCTGCATTGTTTTAATATTTAATTAAATTTTTTGCTGTATTAAAATAACTGTAAGCAAATTGTAAATTCATATTATGCGAGAATCATTTGTAACTATGTATTTTTTTGTTAGTGATACGTTGGAATTAATTTATATTCCTAATTAAGTAATGAATATTAAGTAAGACGAAATACTTTTGCAGAAGTATAATAGAGTAAAATGAATTCTTTTTCTACAGAAATAAGATTTTTTTTAAATCTTATTTCTGAAGTTTAAACATCTTTTCTCTGTAAAAAAATTGTTTAATTCTACACTTACATTTAGGAAGAAGAATATGTGCAAGTCGATGGGTAGATGAAAGAACACCTAACTAAAAAAAGAAACCAATGATAATCATTTAAAATAAAAGCAATGTATAATAATTTTTATTTTTTTATGATGATGTTGAGAGGTTCTGGAGGCTGAGTTGAGTTGTCAACTGAGCGGCAAACTATGTGTCTTTTAAAGATCTCTGGTACTCATGTTTGACAAAGCTAAATTTAAGTTTCTCACTAATACAGGCGTTTAAGTTAAAAATATTTGTGATGATAAAAAAACATTTTTATGTAATAATGTTATTGAAAAGGTAACCACAATATCACGTCAGTAACAACATTGAAAGGTTTTAAAATGAAATATATGGTAATGGAGCGATTTGTTTGATTAGCAAACCGAGAAGAACTATTTAAATACGATATAAACGCTAACCCTGGTGTTCTTGAACTACCTTTTTTGCAAAATATTTATTTATTATGATTGCATGTTGGTAACCTGTTTTAAAACTTATCTGGTTTTTACTAAATTAAACATAAATATTAATAAAAAAAATTACTGATCATAAATATTACTTGCGCATAAAATAAAACCAATTATAATTTTTCCATTTTTAAATTCATCTAGTTTGACTCACTAGTTTTAAATCTAGTCTGACTCGGCTACCACCTAATCCTGGCCGAATTAAATCCGAAGAGTTTTTCATTTATGACATAAGATAATAAAAAAACGAACTGTTATATAACGAGTTAAGATATTTTAATGGTATCACAGTTGACACAATATTATATTATAATGATATCAAAATTGATAAAACAAAAAAAACATAATTAAAGTCTTTATTTTTATCTAAATGATACCTGTCCTAAAAGCAAACCTCGATTGATGTAAGTACACTTCCTTGTATGTTCTTCCTGTTTCAATATGACGTCAGCAATGACGTTTTCTGCTGTGCTAAGTACGCAAGGATATTTGTATATCTTTTTCCCTAGAAGCAATTAGATTTAAATCGACTCGGTTCGATTCCTTTTAAATTTCATAAGTACATTTAAATTATGCACTGATAATCACGTTTAAGATTTAACTTCAACTAAATTATGAAGTAAATATAAATGCCTCTGCAAGCCAAAACCCTCAGTCGATGTATGTATGTATGTAGGTATAGCCAATGTATGTATGTATTGAGCCTATACCTATTGAAGTCAGTTGATGGGCGTACACCAAAAGAAGAGCCATAGAAGGGGGAGGGCGATCCTAAAGTTCCTCCCTATGGAAAATTTTTTTTTTGTGAATTATACTTAGCGTTTGTACCCCTTTATAAAAAAAGCATGCATTGTAAACTAAAATGTTAAAACATCTTTGTAATTGAAGTTTATCGAAACACAACTAGTAGACGAAGATTTTGTTTCGTTGTTTAACTAAATACGTATTTAAAACCTTTACAGGTGGATTATTTCAACGACTTATATCACGAATTCTATTTTCCATTTTGCCGAATATGAAAAACGTCAATCACGTTTTCAACATTTTCTGGAATTTCTCTGTATACATTAAGTAAGGACAATCTAACTTGTCTGTTTTCTATCATACGTGTTCTTAACCAGCTTTTAATTCTTTGCAGGGTAGGTAAGCTACATTTAACACTAGCAACATTTAAAGGACATAACTTAATAATTTGAAACAACTTGTGAGTGATTGGATATTGCACCTGGTCACATAAATCAAAAACAACAAAAAGATTAGTAGGGCGTGATGTGATTCCTCACTTATCTTTCATTCTTATACATTTTCACTGCCATAATATAACTTCTAATGTAAATTCAGGTGCAGGTAAGTTTTGGATATTAAGTGCAAGAATGACGCCAAAGACGTAACTGATTGCAGAAACAGTTTCAACAATATCCTTATGATTCAGTGTAACAATATTTTTTGACATCAAGGAACAGATTTCAAAACATTGCAAATTATTATTAGAGAAACGTGTATTTATGTAAAAAATCAGTACATCAAGAAGTAGGATATAAACTGATTGCCTGTAATATTCTTCCGTTGTTTCTGAAGTTATACTTTTACGGCATGTTTTTTGTTGCACTATTACTTTGTACGTAAAACTACCATCTTTTTTTAATAATTGTTTTATTCTGCTGCTCTAAAAACTTCCTTAATCATTTTTTCGCAGTTTTTTTGTTTTAAATACAATTAATAGATCTTTGTTGTAATATTTTACTTTATGTCTATCTAAATTTTTTTTGGAAAAACGGACTGGGCCCATTTTTAGAGAGAACACATGTACAGCACAGCCTAAAGACGCAATAAAATCATTTACTCTGATTAATAACAATAAGACTATTGCTTTGATGAAGTTTTTCTGTCATTCCATTTAGATATATTTACCAGTGCATTAATTGTTTGTGGAAGCTTAAGCTAAACCTCAACAAAACGTCATGTTTCCCAACCCATCGTGTTTTGAAAAGTTAAAGCAGTTGTGAACTTAGCGTGCTCTTTATAATAAAATTTCGTTTTGCAAAAGCATTAAAAAAATCAATAATTACGCCAATAACACCTAATTAATTTCTGATATTCAAACAAAAATTTACTCTAAAGTTATATGATTTATGAGGTTACTGAAAAA
Source organism: Hydra vulgaris (assembly GCF_038396675.1). Classification (NCBI taxonomy): domain Eukaryota; kingdom Metazoa; phylum Cnidaria; class Hydrozoa; order Anthoathecata; family Hydridae; genus Hydra; species Hydra vulgaris. The sequence continues at coordinate 14,325,237 of NC_088933.1, forward strand.
ATCTGAAAACTGCCACCCTTCCCCTTACTTGATAGTCTGGATCCGCCACTGGCTTACACTCTACTTCGTATTAATTATAAAACATTCTTGAAATGTCTTTGAGTGAAGTTTCTCTTTATCATTATAACATGTCAATAACCTGTTCTAAAAATAAAAATTTTTAAAAAATTGTAAAGTATACATATATATTAATTGTGCACAAGAAATAAACAATAGTTTTTTATTTGTAAATTTGTTTCGTCAAATTCACCAGCATTCCGTCATCACCTTGTAGATTCGTATTTAATTCAATTATTCCTTTCTCTGAATTACCTGCTTTAAAGCTGAGCATCTTCTCAACATTTTGTGTAATTTCTCACTTAACACTTATTTTAATATAAATGTTTTTCCTCTCTCACTTATGTGTTTATGGTCTGATGAGCTCCACCAAACAGTTTTAATCAAATGGCGTGTCTGATCAAAAAGTTCTCTTTTTGAGAAGAAAACGGAAGAAAAGGTTAAAAATCCTATTCTAGATTACTATTATGAGACATAACTTAATGAAAAAGATAAGCAAATTAAAATCCTGATTTTAAAATAAGTTTACAAAGTGAAGATGCAGAAACATGTCTACACGATTGTGCAACTCTTAAGGTAACTAAGAAAATAATACATTGCGATTATATTCTGATCGCATGGATTACTTGCATTTGAACCAATGGTGCTAATTGTCTCAAGTTTTTAGATAATCAAACAGCAATAATTATATTAATACCAAAACCTCCTTGATATATCAAAGTCTTAAAGACCTAATATATCAAGATCTGCAACTTGTAAAATAAGAAGGTGCAAACGTCAAAACAAAGGTTGCAGAAAGTGTTAATGAGACAGTAAAAAAGAACCCTCCTTAGTATAGTAAATCTCATTATAATCTTTTATAGATATGCTAGGAAACCCTAACTTATGCAAGTTTGAAACTTGTCAGACATATCGGTAGCTTTAATGTTTAACAAAAATGCCAACAATAGGGATATACACAAAGAAGGTGGTTTACTAAACACGATAAAAAAGGCGATATTTTTCAACAAGTTTCGTTGATGGTTATTGAGGTTGTTATTCACAACAGCGGCAAAATCTTTGTTATATGTTATCAAAGATATCGATAACAAAATCAATCATGTCGTAATTAAACTTGATGTTATACGCGCATTTGATTCACAGGATGTCTTCATGCCGGAGTGTAGAAATGACCCAAAAATCTATTTATACGCGTGAGTTTAGTAACCATGTTACCATTATACTACATCTATTTGGAAAATATATACCTATTTTCAGCATACATGTTTTGGGCCATTCAATTTGTTTTATGTATACCTTATAGTTTAAGAAAGTGGAGACCACGAGGAAGCATTTCACAAAAGATTATCAGAGTGTTTTAAAATAATCATTTCATGGATAAGTTATTGAATTATTGAAAAATAATAACCTTGTAAGTTATATTTTATGTTTGACAAACTTATATTTTATGTTTAACAATCATTCATTTTTAGCTTTCAGTACTTGTATTGGTTGATTTTTATCCAAATTTGATTTTGTATCTATAAGATTTGAAACAGTTTGTTTTAAGACCTGGTGCAACACAAAACAACAATTTCCATACAACAAGTTTAAAGTCTGATGACAACAAGTTAGCTCGAATAACTTGAGAGGAGCTTTCATTAACATACGTTCTTTGATGATACATGCGCTTAAAATAGAAATGACAAATCAATTGTTTCCGACTCTAATAGCAGAAAACACCCATCTTGGTAAACCAGTCGTCATCAAAACTATTTGTGACACAACTTTGAAAAGTTTAATTTGACCTGAATCTCATTTGTTGTTTTACATTTTGAAAATAAGCATCGGTTTTCCAAATAAGTTGAATAGTTAAATTTAGAATAGTTGCACAGTGTGGAGCAGAACAAAAAGTTATATTTCAGTTTTGGTAAAAAAACACTGAATCTGTAAAACTGTAGTGGAATAATTAATTTAGTGTTTAAATAAATAGTTAACTTAGTGTTTGAATAAATAATTTATTTAGTGTTTGAATAAATAGTTAATTTAGTGTTTAAATAAATAATTTTTTTTTAATTTATTGTTTAATTGAATAATTAATTTAGTGTTTAAATAATTAGTTTAGTTTTTGACAATCTAGAGCGTGGTTGTAATAGTTTCTGAACCTTTCAAGTAAATTCCTTTAAGAAGTTTTTCATTTGGTCACAAATTTAACTAAAGCATTAGTTTTAAAATAAAATTGAAATATTAACTTTAATAATAACTTTTTTTTTATAAAGATCTGATTTCATGGTAAATAAATGACACAGGCTTAAGTTAAAGTATGTTGCATAGAGTTAGAAACGCAACAGCTTGACAAGCAATACAAACAGATTTGCTCATTTATTTCAATGGTTTTCAAGGTTATGAGTCTATCAGGACATTTTTAAAGCATAAATCTATTTCTTTGTGAAAAGTTTTATCAAGCCAAATGTTCAGGTTAGCAACCTTTAGTTAATTTTATATTTTTGAATTTTTTATGTTAACTTTATATTTTCGAATGGAATTTATAAATCGCCTTTTAAAATTTACAATACAATTTCTCTTAAGAATACTTTTTGTATAATTACTTGTTTATGTTTACTTTTACAACCTACTTTAAGAAAAATATATTCTAAGGTTTTTCAAAAGAAAAATTATGGCTAACCTATTTTTTTGATGATTGTAAACTATTTGGCTCTTAAAAAACTTAGAGAAAAAGTCAAAAATTGACTTTAAATTGCCTCGCTAAAATTACTATTTCTTTTCTATCATAAACTTGCAAAAAATTCTAATTTTAAACCTACAAATAACATTTTTCTCAAGATCTTAAAAAATCTAAAAGTGTTTTTAAAGTGTTACAAAAGTTACGCGTTGATATAATGGGTACCCAGCACGGTCTGCCCAATGTACTTTTCATCAAGTTGTCTACTTTGCGTTGCTTTATTATTTTCTGAAACAAACTCTGGATGTATAATAAAGTAACCTCGCGATTTTCTTCTAGCATCGTGAAAAAATGTGCTGTAGTTGATATAGTCTTCGTTTGGGTCTGTATATCTGGCATTAGACTGTTTTTGTGAGTCCCTATTAAGTCTAAAAAACATAAACGCATAATTTAGAAAAATATATATTTTAGCAGAGGTAAATTTGAAAATAAATTTTAAATTTAAACTTTTTAAATTTGGAAATTAAAAAACATCTAAAACCGTAAAGATTAAAGTTTATTATATGTTATAACGGTTGCTGGAGACAAAAAGGTGATTTTTTTTTTGCAATCAAAAATTATTTTCAGTGAAATAAAAAATACCAAAAAAGCATCAGATGAAATCTGGGGTAAAAAAATCTCTAGTTTTTTAAATGTGTCAAAACATTTTAAAAGAAAATTACCTAATGTAAACACAGTTAGCAAGGATCCTGATAATACCAACCTAGCTTACCCATGAAAGGCAGATAATGTACACATCAAGGTACCTTGTGATGCAAACTTTGAAATCTTTTTAATTTTGTCCGCGGAAAATAATTTAATTTGAATGTTCAAATTAAATTAAATTTTGACAATAAAAACACCTGTAGAATGAGAACCACTACATATAGTTTGATAAAAATTGGTGCAAATGTTACATATGGCCACACCAAACTCTAGATTAAATTTCAGTCGGATTAGTTTACTGGTTAAGGACTTATGGTAGTTAAGTTTATATTTTGCTACTTAGACCTCAAACCTTACCGATTAGTGTGATATTCGATCACTATTTTCAATATAATGGTTACATGAGTGTTATACTATGTAATATTAACAATTTTTATAATTGTTTTATTGCTGCATGTACTGTTTTCATTTTATAGACAAAAATATTGATTTGCTTTTTGAAGCGTAGTTTGAATTTGCTAATGCGTAAATATCTCAACATTTCCTAAAGTATAAACTACTGCCAAAATGCAAAAAAAAAGTGCAAAACCTGGCAAAAGGATTATCAGTTAGTAAATCAAAACAAAAAAAACGTTTCTATTGAAAGATTTTTTATTGACCTTGAAACTTTCTTAAATACATTGACTTTCAAAATGAAGTTAAAGTATAACTATATAAACCCTATTTTTATATTATAGTGAAAGTTTAACTATATAAACTCAATTTTTTACTTTATATTGCCATCAAATAGCATATGATTTCATTTTCTCCATAAGAAATTTATCCAAAATAGCTTAATATAGTCTTTTAGTCAAATACTCTTCAATACACGCAATATTAAAATTCATAATTACAGCAACAAGAATTAGTCTCTTAACTCCAGTGTATTTGCCAATCCTTTGAGTGAGAGGTTGTTTTCAAGTCGGTGAGCTGGTATTAACCCTTAACGCAGTATCAACAATGCTTAGACAAAACTTAAAAAAAACTTTACCATCATTAATTCTGAGGATAACAAAATCTACCATAAATTTTGCGAGTTTGAATAACATGATTCACAAGACTTGACAAATTATTGTAACAAGCAACAACCAAAACTGTATCAGAACCTCCTTTTCTCCTTTTTTCGTTGGCAATTTTTTAGCCACTGCAGGTGAAGAAATTACCCAAGTGTTGACCTGCTCTTAAGAAATTTTTTTAAAAGTTTGGCTTTACCATCTTGCTGCTTAATGTTTTAAAATGATTAGAAACTTGTAAATATCTAAACTTGAATATATATGTAAAAATTATTCAAGTATAATTATTTACCTGTGGTAATTATAAGTGGAGGCCCACCAGATGCTTTAGCAAATTGAATAGTTACTTTAGGGGATAATTCTTTATTAATAATAACTCAAAATGCAATTTGTTCGGCTGCTCTGACATCTCTAGCTGTTAAAGATTTTTCCTTGAACTTTATTTGATAGCATTGGCGGTGCAAAGAAAAAGCTGCAAGAAAAACATCCTCTCTTCAAGAGGATTTTTTTTTTTTTTGCATCTTTGAACAACAATTTGGCAAATTAGGAAAAAACACATTGTGCCTCTTGTTTCAGGTCTCACTTGTATTGAATTTAAATTAAACAAAGGAGGGAGCAAAATTGTTCTACAGGATTCACAGAGCCCTAGTGTTACCTGAGAATCACTGATATTGATCTTTGTCTTGAACAGTTGGCATATTCAATCTGCTTGGAAAGCAGTAAGCTGTCTTAAACATTTAGTCAGTCAGAACAAGCACACACATTTCCGATATTCTCCCTTTATTATAAAAATATTATTATAATAACAATAAAAACATTATTATAATAAAAGACTATTCTCCCTTAATTAAAATTTTCCTCTGACTGGCCCTCCAAACTTTTTATTTGGCAGTTATTTTAATTATCTTATATAGATTTTTATGTATTTTTTATGCAGGTATCTTTTCAACCATTTATTAACTTTTTCATGCATTTTGACAGTAGTTTATACCTAAGTAATGCTGATATTTTAACACAATGCATAAGCCAAGTCAAACCACGATTTAAATAAAAAATCAATATTTTGGTCTATAAAATGAAAATGGTAGTTTTAGCAATAAAAAGTTATAACAAAAGTTGTTGATATTGCATAGTGAAACACTCATGTAACTATTATTTTAAAAAAATTGACCGAATATTACAGTAATCGGTATCGCATTGAGGCTTAAGTAGCAAAAAACTAACAAAATATAAACTAAAACTGCCATAAATCTGTAACCAGACAGCCAATCCAGCTGAAATTCTATCTAAATTTTGGTACAGCCATATGCTACATTTTCACTAATTTTTATCAAATTATATAAAATGGTTCTTATTACAGGTGTTTTTATTGTCACACTAGATAGTCAAAATTTCACTTGATTTAAACATTCAAATTAAATTATTTTTCGCCGACAAAATTAAAAGATTTTAAAATTTGCATCACAGGGTACCTTGATGTATAACTGTCACCCCATATAAGTGGCTTTCTGTGCTAACTGTGTAAAACTGATGACAATAAGTTTCTACTTTGACTTGACTCTATTATACTTTAAACGCATCATTTCAAAGTAAACAAAAACATCCTAATATAAAGTTAATCTAATTTTAAAATGCACTTAAGCACAACATAAAACATATTAACTAAAGAATAAAACTTTTTCATCATACTTTTAACTACTTAATTGTTGTTCTAGTACCTTACCGTAAGGTACTGGAACAACAATTAAGTAATTAAAAACCCTGTATTATCCCATAATACGGGGTACAAAAATAAGTAACGGTAATGCTGAAGCAATTTCTAGTTTTTTAGTACAACCCAGTTTTTTAGTATGACTTATCGACATAATAAACTCTAAACTGTTTAAATCAGTCATAAAATAATAAATATAAAATGCAAAACTATTATAGAAAATTATTTTCAAGTAATACAATAACCTATTTGTTACTGAATTAAGCATCAGCTGAAGTAAATCTCCAACTTTGAAAGTCTTAATGAACACATATTATAATATAACTAATTATTATATAACGGGTCCGCCATCTAACTTTTTTTTTTCAACTAGTGCTTATTTCGTGAATGGTAACACTCAACTCATGTCTGATTTGACAGATAATTAGTTTTATCCTTCCGCTAAACGAATATGGTTGTGTATACGCTTGAACAACGCTGGGAAATATTGCGACATTACTTTGAAAATCATGGTAATGTTGCAAAATGTGTTCGAAAAATGCGCACGGATTTTGGAAGAAGAGAAGCACCGTCAGCTCCGTATGTTCGTTATCTTGGGAAAAAAGTGAAAGAAACTGGCATCCTCATCGATAAACCAAAGCGTGAAAAGCCAAAAACAGTGCGTATACCCGAGAATATTGCTCAACATCAATTCACAGTCGTTCTCAACAATTGAACATGTCAGAGATATTATTGAGACGAATTTTGCATAAAGACCTTGGTATGACGCCATACAAAGTCCAATTGGTTCAGGAGTTGAAGCCAACTGACCATCCAATGCGTTTTCGCTTCGCTAAGTGGGCCTGCGATCGACTTACAGAAGATGCTGATTTTGCCAAAAAATCATCTTTTCAGATGAAGCTCATTTTGATCTTGGCGGGTATGTAAACAAGTAAAATTGTCGCATTTGGGGCACAGAAAACCTGCACGCATACATCGAAAAGCTGATGCACCCAAAACGAGTCACTGTTTGGTGCGGATTTTGGTCCAGAGGCATAATTGGGCCATTTTTCTTCGAAAATGAGCAAGGAGTGGCCGTTACAGTTAATGGCGGATATTGGCAACATTTGGTTTCAACAGGACGGCGCTACGTGCCACACAGCCGAAGCTACACTCGATGTTTTGCGCCCTGTTTTTGAAGATCGCATTATCAGCCGCAGAGCTGATGTCGTTTGGCTACCTCGGAGCTGCGATTTGACATCGTTGGACTATTATTCGTGGGGTGCCCTCAAAGATAAGTGTTACGCCGACAAGCCAGAGACAATTGACGCTTTAAAGGACAATATTCGTGAAGCCATTGGTGAAATACAGCTGCACACAATCGATAACGTGCTTAAAAATTGGACCGATCGTGTAGGCTACCGCATGGCCAGCCGAGGCAGCCATTTGAATGAAATTATTTTCCATTATTAACCGGAAGGATTGTACTTTCAAATAAAAAAAGACATTTGAGAAAATATTCAGTAGTTTTTTTTATAGCATTTTCAAAAAAAAAAAGAAGTTATTTGGCGGACCCGTTAACTACGATTATTATAACTAAATATAATTTTACTTGTTTGGTTTTTTTATATAATCTTTTTTTTTTCTTTTCAACTTGTCATGAACTTTTATAAAAAATACAATCTAACTATAATTTTATCTAAAAGTAACATACAAAAATTACTAAAAACTCACTTGACTTAATTTGAATGTTCAAATTAAATTATTTTCTGCGGACAAATTAAAAGTATAAAAATTAGTTTTATAGACGATGTCCATGCAAACTTTTATTAGAATTTTAATTGTCACTTAAGACTAAGGATGGCATAATTGCAATGTTAATATCACAAAAATAAAAGAACTATCACAAAACCATAACTAATCGAATAAATAAAAACGACTTGCGATTCCAAAGTACTTAAAAAGGATATCCAAAAAACGCTATGCAAAATGATGTAAAGATTGATGACATTGTTACCATATAACTCGATATACAAAAGACAAACCAATTTGACTCTGGAATTGAAGGGATTGAGTAGTTTGTTTGTACTCGTGATTTATCATCCACAATTCAATGAAGTCAAAAATAAAAAGTTCTAAAAGGTTTTTCCAAAAACTATTGAAATAAGTTAAACCTAAATATGTTTTTTTGTAGTTTATCTTGCAATGACCTCATTCATTTGATTGTGATAGAATCAATCGGTTCCTAGAATTGTTCAACTTGAAAGTTGTTGCAGAGCCCGAGCTTCAAAATTTCACAAATCTTCTTTATGTTAGTAGCGCATTGCCAAAGAATTGAAAACCAAAAAGATGATTCAAACTTTGACCCAGGTAGATTACTAAATATTATCAATGATCTTAAATCCTGTAGAAAATTTAAAAGTTCATTTTTGCTTACTAATTTTAAAAAGTTTTTGCTTAAAAATTCCATTTTATTTAAAAAATGTCTGACTAACAGAAAAATTGTGGCGCCAGTGAAATGCTTCATACTGCAATTCTTGCAATGTGCAATGCCTTGTCTCGCTCAAGTGATAGCCCAGTTGCGGACACAAACTTGGCTGATGTGATTCCTTCTGATAAAGGTTTTGAATTGATTAATAAAATTCTTTTGCTTTTGGAGCTCATCAAAGGTATCATACTTTAATTTTATCAAATATAATAAGACCATGACGGCTGAAATTTGTTATGAATCAAATATGCAAACATTTTGATTAGACAAAGCAACTATAATTGGGAATCAGATTTTTACGTATGGCGAACTATTTAATTCTTTTATTTTACTAAAAAAAATGATTGTTTATATTACAATGGGCTGTTTTCCTCGGGCTCAAAATTAACAGTGCACATCATTCTTTTAAAGATGCAAGATCTCTTCAGTGGAAAAACTTGTGTGTGGAAAAACGACATGAATCTCTAAACTTGTCTGCATAGGTTTTTGGCAACATTTCTCTAGATATGAAGCAGATAGGATGATCTTTTCAGCGAAAAACATTTTTTATCCAACTTACCATGGATATGGCATACCAAAATGAATTTATTCATCAACAAGCCGATCACAAAGCATTAGTCTCAAATTTAGTTCTTGCAAACTCAAAATGAATATATTTTTCAGAAATTTTTAGTATTTATTTATTTTAAAAGTTTTTCTAGTATTGATTGCACTGTCAAACTTTTCTTAGAGGAATAGAGGAACCTATGACGAAAGAAGAAGAGAAAAATGATCCTATGTTGAAACATTTCAAAGAGTCATTTGCTCAGTCTCTCTAAGCACAAACAGTTTTTAAGACACCAACTGGAGAAGAATAGATCAATTATTTCAAACTGCATCTTCTAATGGTCAAAATGCCTGGAACATCAAAAATGTTTTACAATGGTAGAAAGTTGCATAAGGTTTTAATAGTTGTAATTTTTGCATTTTATATATCTTAGTAGGGCTCTAGGTTTCGTTTAAAAATGCCAAGTCAGGTAGTTATTATTAGTCAGGTAGTTATTATTAATGAAATCAGTCAGGAGATATTCAATTATTTGATAGTTTATATCAATTCTATTTAATTAAATTTGAAATAAAATAAAAATAATTAAATTCAATTTATTTATTACGTTTAGATCATGCCAACAAATTTCCATTGCTTGCAAAAGAGGCCAGAAAGTGATTAGCTATTCCTCTGTCTTAAATTGGCAACATTGCCAATTCCAAGAAAAAAAATTAAAGCCCAAATATATTTTTTAACTTTGTCAATTTGTTGACAAGTTGTTGTATCTTTAGCAAAATTATCATCTTGTTCAGTTCAATCATTAAAAATTGGTAAGAAGGAATAAAATTGGCCAACCTGATGACACTGCAGAAGAGGACAAGGCTCCAACTTATGTGTCCATACTATCAATGCCAATAAAAAGACAACAATGACTACCGTCTCCATACAGACGAGCCCAAGAAGAAGATATTGTAGCTGTCAGACCTCTAATACTCTCTACAACTTTAAGCAAACCAGAAGCTCAAATGTCAAGAGAATCTATTGAGAGATTTACAAACGAGAGAAGGTTAGCAAATTGGGCAATTAAAATATTAAAAACTACGCATCGCATGACAAAACATCTAATGAATGAAAGTGAGGTGTTTATAATGGTAATACAATACGCAATAAATGGTTGTTGGATAACAATCGAGTGAAATGCACGGGTACTTTTTCAATTTTGGGTCAAAAAAGTAAATAAAAATTACAAGATTGCATTTTTCTTGAAAAATTTGTAAATTGTTCCTTAGCAAAATAATAAAAATTGAATACAAACTTTAATATCAACTTTTGTGCTCTGATCAAACAATTATTAAAAATCTCATAAAAAAGTCCCTATTACTAGAGATTAATTAAGTGTGGTGGTAAAATAGTGACAAATTTATTAACAATATACTGCTTACCCTGCTTTAAAGTTTCAAAAAAATGAAGTTTCCACTTTTTAGTACTTTTAAAAAACTCTTTCCAAATCAATATTTTATCTAAGTTTTTCACTGATATATATATATATTTATTATATATTTATAAAAAAATTCTAATTACTGTTTTTATATTTGTAAAAATTATTGTTTTGATTTCCTAAATATATAATCGGTAATAAGAGTTGAAAAAAATAATTTAAATTCACTAAAAATTAATAAATTTCATTGTGTTCTTACTGTAAGACATCCGGACTTTTAGCACTTTCTTTGCATCTGCATGATAAACAATTTGAACACAATTGTTGATAAACTGGATAAGTTATGCTTCTATTATGTTGAGCTGGAATATAAACTTCATTATCATTGCTTGTTCTTTGAATTGGTACCTAAACAGACATTTAAAATCTATTATTATTACGTAACTAATTTTATGCAATCTTTCAATATAGAATATTTAATAAAAATTTAAAACAATTTCGGAACAATTTTTTTCATTTAAATTTACCTCCTCAAGGCCATTAAGGCCACCACAGTCGAGGAAGCGAATTTAGTTGTGGTTACAACCCTCTCTCAACTCTATAACTCTTAAACACGAACCTAGACAAACAAGGCAGCTGCGCGGAGAAACAAGTTGAGCGCGTTACTACCAGGGAGGTGGTGTTGATCGAACTTGGAACTTTTTGCTTATAATGCAAGCACTCTGCCACTACACTACTACCGCATTTTATGGCTATCAAAATAGTATATGCATATGTTGTTAAATTAGCTGTGAAATTATATATGCATATTTAGAGTTACCAGACATCCTCTTTTTACGAAGGAGCGCAAGCTAAAATGTTTTTGATCCTAGATGTCAATTACATTTAGTTCTTAATTTTTACGTTTGCCACCATGATTAAATTTTAGTATGAGTGACTGTCATGTAGTTTAGCAAACTCTCCTACGGAAAAAGAGGACATATGGTAACCCTATGCATATTTAAATATGCAGGCTCGTAAAAACATACTAAAATTTTTTTTATATAAAAAATATAATTTTACCAATGAAAAACTTTTCTCTCCATTGACATCTCTATAATTTTCTTTTAATACATCTCTGAAATGTCTCCCAAAGTAAGATGTTGGTGGCTCCAAAGATACCCTTTTGGACAGCAATACATCAGCAGATTTCGGAGGAGTACTGAAAGTTACATTTTTTGATGCGGATGTTTTGTTTTTACATGCCTCATTGTCTAAAGTAGTTGTTTCAAAGGTTACAGTATTCTAAGAGGTAGGTATGGATAAGGGGTTGATTTAACGGGTAATATAATTTTTTAATAAGCTGCTTGACTATGAAAAAAAATTTTTTTTATTAAATTCAAAATAATCCAGAAAACTTCATAATTTATAAACAATTACTTTTTTAGTAAATGTAAAAAATAATATAATATATTTATATATAATATAATTAAAATAAAAGACAGCTGGTTTATGCCAAAAATACGTGCGGAATTTGTAAATGTGAATATAACAGTTGTAGAGGTCCAAATTGTAAATGTGAATATAACGGTTGTAGAGGTCCAGATTGGATACAATGTGTTTCATTCCACCAGTGGATATGCGGAGTTTGTAACAGTTCTTCTTAGGAGCCGCAGTACATTTGTGATCGGTGTTTAGAGGACTAAGTTTGAATACTGTTTTCTGGAACATTATGTAATTGTAATACGTTATAGTAAATGTTGTTGTATGTTCACTGATTATAATTAGAAATGTTTTAAATCCAGAGCCTTTTATTTAATACGCATAAGGCTGTTTATCAAACTTAAAATTTTGTAAATTATTTTCACTTTTTATGATCGCAACAGAATCAATGTAAATTAAGGAGATTTCCTTACCTTTTATTATTTTTGATATCTCTACAGTGTCATAAATACTGAATTGTAATTTAAAACATGCCAAAGTCGCACAAGAGCTGTCCAACTTAATAATAAATTAGAATTTCGGCACATGACGAAGTTGCCCCTTAGTCAGGGCAACTTCATCACTCTTCATAATGATATTTCAACTACTTTATTATTCAAATGGGAAATTAAAAAATAAGTGGAACGTTAAGGGGCATGCTGCATTGTAACAAAACTAACAAGCTCATTTTCATTTTCCATTCTGAAATCATTACAAAGAAAGATATAAGTTCCAAAATTGACGAAGTTGCCTCGAATTACAGTACACATAATAAGACATTCTTTTTGAAAAGATAAAACAAAAAGTTACAAGGAAATGAAAAAAAAAGAATGTTTAAGGCTATGAAAATATTTAAATTTTTTTCATAATTTCCTAACTTTTTTCATAATTTTATTTCCATAATTTGTATTGTTTTATAATTTAATTTATATTATGAGAAAGAAAAAAAAAAGATAATGTTGAACTAAAAATCGAAGAAAAAGATGAAATGGTTCTTTTAAGAGTGTGTTTAGTATTTTGTGTTTTTTGTATTAAACCAAACAATCATTGTATATTTTAAAGTTTGTAGCATATCTACAATATATTTTTATATCTAATTGAGTGAAATTGCATACTTGATTAAAATCTTACAAAGCTTCAATCATTGAATTAATATAGTAATGTATTAGCTATCAGTTAACACAATAATCTCTTCTCAGAAAAGAAACAAATTATATTGATATTATTAATGAGAAACTAAAGGATCAAACTGAAGCAAAGCTCAAAAAGATTGTTAGAACCCAGACTTTATTTTTAGGCCTTTGCTCATTGGATAAGTTATTTTGAAAACAAAAATATTTACCAAGTTTTTAGCATCTAAAATAGTCAATTTACTTTTTGCCACTCTTAATGACTTGCAGAAAGTAAGTTAAATATTTTAAATGCTAAAATGATTTTATCCTCTACAATACTTAAACGAAATACAAAATATATGGGAAACTAATGCAATTAAAATATGTAGCAAACTAATGCATTGAAAGTATTTTGAGATTGTTGAGACGAATATCAATTCAAGTGCATAATAATCACAAACGTGGAACATTTGGATTTACATCTGTGTGTTAATATTAATAATATTACTAATATTATAACTAATAATAATAATAATATTAGGGTAGATTAGGGTAATATGAGCACCTTGGTAATATGAGCATACTTAAAGATTTCTTAGATATAAACAGAAGTTAAAGTTGCTTTGTATTTTTTGAATCGACTTTATATGGTGATAACAGGAATCAGTACAATTAGCGTAAATTTATATGCAATAATTAGCGTTATTAAAATATCATCACGCATAAATAAATTTGTGGTGTGAAATTTTGGTACTAAAATAATAACACATTTTTTCATAGAGAAAAATATGTTAGCTAAAAATCCAATCCATCTTTGTTTGAAAAACAATGCATAGAAACATTTAGTTTTGACTTTATTTAAAGATGCCATTTTTGTGTAATATGAGCATGCTCAAATTACCCAGTGTTTTTCATTAAAATTACCTAGTTTAAAGTCCTAAAATAGCAGTAGGTTTTAATTACTTTTTGAATAAAAACAAAACATAGTAAAAAATTTGAATATTTTAACAATACTAAAATTTTTTTTGTAATTTAAATTCAAAAAACTTGAATTTTTATTGTTCAAAGGTGTATTTAGGTAGCCGTTGTTTAGTAGTTATAATTCTGGCTTATGAGCAGGAGGTCCGTGTTTGAAAGCCAGCTCTGGTCATATAAGCTTTAATGGTAAGGAAGGAGGTGTGAACTTACTGGTTAAATGGTATTTTGTGGTGCTCTATGATTAGAACGTTAATAAGTTAGTGTCATCAGCAAACATGATACTCATTAAATTTGAGGTTCTATTTAAATCGTTTATATAAATTAAGAACTATAGTGGTCCCAAAACAAAACGCATTTTAGAAAAATGCTTCGATAATCATTAATACTGAAAATAAATTGGGTAAAGTTAGATAAATAACTTCTGAAAGTCAGTAGCCAAATACTCTCTATGAAAACATTAAATATATATTTAGATTTTTAAAAATAATCAGAGATTTCACGTTCAAATTGCATAATTGCATGTTCAGCAAAATTATTTTTTCTAAAGCCAAATTAGCTGTTATTAAACAAATTATTAGAAAGTAAATAAATGTAAATCTATTTTGCATAATGCGTTCTAGTAATTACTGATATTTTTTAAATCATCATCTTTTAAAATTGGGGTAACTTTAGCAATTTTTGATTCTTTAGAAATTTATTTAGGAGTCTTTTTAAATCCCTTGGTAACTCAAGGGTTAAGTTTTTTTTTTGATTTATTGTTTTTTTAATAATAAAAAAGTTAGCTTCATATATTGAATAAAATGTTAAAAAAAATTATTGTAAATTTTGTCTGCATTACCATTGAAGTTAATATGCTTCAAGTGCAGGATTCATAAATTGTTCTATTTTCTGGTGACCAGTTATCAGTGTGATAACTGGTTTTATGTTCTGGGGATCAGTAATCAGTGTGATAACCGGTTTTATGTTCTGGTGACCAGTGATCAGTATGATAATTGGTTTTTAAATTGTTTTATATTTGTCAAGTTAAAAATGCTTATTTCATTTTGTTTAATTAAGTCTTAATTTCAGAGTTTGAGTTAAATGACAAAATAATTGGAAAATAATCAGATATATTCTGATCATTTTCCATATTCCAAAATTGTCGGAAAATGATAAAATTTATGACACTAATTTGAAATCATTGTCAAATAAATCTGCTTTAATGATATCAATCAAAGACACTGAGCTTTTTCTGACTCTTATTGACTGATTAATTAAGAGAATTTGTTACTCTGGTTGGCCGAATATTTAAGGGAATTGCTGCTGTTTTCACTTCCTCCAATACTAGGTTTACATGTGTTGGTGTTCCACAAGGTTCAATCTTAGGTCCTCTACTCTTCCTTGTTTATATAAACGATCTGCACAAATGTGTAAAATTCTCCAAAACATATCATTTTGCTGATGATACCAATTTTCTTATTGTTAGTAAATCTCTTAAAAAACTAAATAAAAATCTTAATCATGACCTTGCATGTTTGGTACAATGGCTATGATCAAACAAAATTTCCTTAAATACCAAGAAGTCTGAAATAGTTATCTTTAAATCTCAAGGCAACAAAATTACAAAAAAACTTAATTTCAGAATAAGCGGTAAAAAAATTAATACTGTAGATAAGATCAAATATTTAAGCATTATATTAGATGAATATCTATTGTTTCACCAACAAGTAAAAGCAACATCTTGCAAACTAAGTCAAGCTAATGGAATGCTTTCCAAAGTAAGGCATTTTGTCAACTATGAAACATTGATAAATATTTGGCATGCTACATTTAATTCCCACCTAAGGTATGGCTGCCAAATATGGGGGCAAAGTTCATCTACTCAAATTAAAAATCTTATAAAACTTCAAAATAAATCTATGCGAATAATTCATTTCCAGCCAAGTAATTTTAATCCAGACTTATTGTATAGGTTATCAAATATCTTGAAGTTAGATGAACTCATCTTCTTGCTAAACTGTGTTTTTGTGTGGGATATCATTCATAATACCATGCCTATTGCATTCAACAACTATTTTAAATTCACAAGTGATATCCATAATTACAAACTTAGATCAACATCTTGTTATAAACTAGCTCTACCTTAAAAAAAAACTAGCAAATATGGTATTCAATCTACTAAATACCAATCAATTCACTCTTGGAACTCTCTGCCACTTTCAATAAAAATAAATCTCCCATACATTACTAGAAATGCTTTCATTGCCAATATCAAAAAATTTATCCTTCATAAAAACACTCAATAAAATTCCAACACAGCATTTTCACTATCTTATATCTTTAATTAATCCTGTCTATCTTTCTAAATTATAACAGCTTTTAGTTTTCCCTTATTTTAAACCTATTCAGTTATCTCTTTTACTACTCCTTACCTTTCTGTTCCATATATGTACATATTTGTATGAACCTGAGTGTGCATTGTGTGTATGTACATGTATATGTATAATGTGTTTACTTATTTATTTATATGTGTTTATTTACATATATGCAAATGTGTGATTATGTATATGTATGTATGTTTGTATATGTATATATGTGTGTATGTATATGTATGTATGTATGTATGTATGTATGTATGTATGAATGTATGTATGTATGTATGTATGTATGTATGTATGTATGTATGTATGTATGTATGTATGTATGTATGTATGTATGTATGTATGTATGTATGTATGTATGTATGTAGGTATGTATGTATGTATGTGTATGTACGTGTGTTTATGTGTATATATATATATGTGTGTGTGTAAGTGTATATGTGTATGTATGTATGTGTATATATATATATATATATATATATATATATATATATATATATATATATATATATATATATATATATATGTATGTGTGTGTGTATATGTATATATATGTATATGTATATATATGTATATATATATATATATATATATATATATATATATATATATATATATATATATATATATATATATATATATATATATATATATAATGTATGTGTGTGTCTTAAATAAATATAGGTATAGCTTATATGGTATTATTTATAGCACTTCCCCAAATGACCACTTCTATGCACATATTGTTATTGTTAAGCATTATTATTATCTCTATAATTGACATTATTATTTTTATTATTGCTACTGTTGCAAATTACTAATGTTATTATTATAATTATAATTATTATTGTTATTACTACTGTTATTATTACAACTATTACTACTTTATTATCATTATTAATTTTATTATTATTATTAATTTACTATTAAGTTTATATACTTTTACAAATTTACGATTAATATTTGTAGGTCGTCACGTTTTTGTCAGTTACATAACTGTTTGTGACTGATCCTAGCTTTGTATTAATTTTATTTTATAAAGTGAAATAAATGATTGATTGATTGATTTCAAAAACAGAGTCGTAACATTTTTTAACTTTGTAATCTTTATTATATAGATTATAAATTTGTTTATTTAAATGCCTTTTTAAAGAATACTTTATTTAAAATAAAAAAAGCTCAAGTTTTCGCTTAAGTCAAATTTCAGATTTGAAGTATGACAAGTTCGCTTTTTACATTTCACCCCTTAAGGTGGAATACACGAAGCGAACTTGAGTGAAACTATGTTATTGTACAAATAATTATGCAGATTTTTAATTTGAACTTTTGTCACAAGCATTTTAGTAAAAAAGTTCTTTTGATTCGCCTAGATAGTGACATAAGCAATTCATAAGTCGTGGAAAAATTATAGGGAAGGATTTCTAAATTCTCAGCCAAAAGTTTTATAATACATTTTAATAACCTCGCCTTCACCGCTTTATTTTTTATCTTTTTCCCATAACTGTTTTTATCTTTATCCCATAACAGCGATTCTTAACAGTTTCCTTTGCAAAATCTTCGTTAATGGACACACCAGTTTTAAGTTTTACGCAGCATTTAGAATGGGAGTTTTAAGAGCTTCTGAACAATCTTACGTACTTTTTTACCTCTTGTTTTCCGTGCTCAATGTACTATTCCACTTCACTGTATATTAAATTTTTTTTTTAATTACCTTTTATTTTATTTTGCTGCCACTCCAGGTTTCATAGTCACTTCAGGTTTGATCAGGTTTCCCAGTGGGCACGGTACGTTTTTTGGACGTTTTTATTAGGTTTAAACGTAATAAAAACGTCTAAAAAACACTTTAAAAACCGTGCCCACTGGGTTTTCCTCTAGTTCATCTATTTGTGGATTGTTTTGTCAAGATCTGTTTTTAAAAAACTTTTTTTTACTTAAACTCGTTATCACGTTCTTTGTATTTTATTCTTTTTTTCACAAGGTTACTTAGAAATTTAGAGTTGTTTTAACATCACGCATATCTTTTTGAATATTAATCACATTAGATTTCTTAATAAGTTTCTATATTTCTATCGGTAACATTTCTGAGTTTTCACCGAAGCAATAAAGTTTCTTACTAATGAAAATTATTTTGTGAATGATATGCCGACAGTTACAAATACAATTTGTAACGTGAACAAAACTCTATGCTATAAAATTGGGGATAAAAATATTCAGGCTTCCACGAGTTAAAATATCTCGTGGTTGATAAACTGATGCAATATTTTGTATAAACTATAATTTTTTGCGCCAAGTTTTATGAGATGCAAATTATTTTAAATACGTGGAATTCAAATAGAGGAAGACGGGGCGAGATAGCGAACGTTTTGAAAATTTGGAGTTTTTGGAAAACTGTTGGTCATAAAGCAATAATACTTAGTCTATATGTTTGTTTTATCATAATGGTTCTTGCGTATAATATAGCTTTTTTTAGGTCTATACTTTTTAAGAGTTTAACTTTATTTAGCAAAATATTTTTTTTCAAGCAGTCAATCTTCAAACTTTTAAACAAATTTAGGGGTGTTTTGGTTATTTTTCTTTTAACTGCAAAAAATAAACAAATTAAACCGCTGTAAAAATATGATTGAGCTTATGACTTATCAACTCAGTTCCTATTTTAGCAGGGGCTTTTTTTAAATGCTGTTAAGCAGTTTTCATGCTAAGTTCATCAAAATTAAACATTATAATTGAACCTAAATTGTATTTGACCAACATATCATAGAAATTTGAAATTTTTTTGACAAACGAACAGATTGAATTAACTAATCTACTTCATATCTTGTTTTAGTTTTTTCTACGTTCATATGTTGTTTTAGTTTTTCTGAAAGGTAGCATTACTATGGCCAACTTTTTCATGCTAATTTTTGTTATGGTTAAACTTATTCTGCAATCTAGTTTAATCTGCAAGCTGATAGACTAAACATTAAACATCCATTATATATAAACGAAAAAAAGTTTTCTCCGTGTTCTTAACATATATCAGTATCTTGAATAAATCTTCTTCAAAAGTAATATATAGAACTGCAAAAGTTTTGTACATTTTTTATGTTAGTACTTTTTACAGTTAGTTGAAAACTTGTTTACGTTTCTATTTGAAAAAAAAAGTATGGCGGTAACAAGGCATTGATGTTACCTGTTTGCTATAGCAGGGTAACATTTTTTATCTATAAAACTTCTTCTTAAATTTTTTTTTCAAATAGAAACGTAAACAAGTTTTCAACTTATATTTGTATTAGAGGTGTACCGATGCATCAGCATTGGTATCAACCTGCCGATGCATCGACCAATTTGCCGATGCATCGGCATCGGTAATGGTAATCATCAACCGATGCCGATTGTTTTGAGAACATCAGGTATTTTTATTTTTGTTTTTCTATGTTGTATACAAAAATATAACTATTCCAAAAAAATGCAGTGTATAAGTTTAAGTTACTATATAGACTTATCTGCAACCACTAAACCTTTCGAAATAATTTTAGAACTGTTTTTTATCAGAGGATTTCAACTTTTTTAGTATCTTTTTTTATTGTATAATTTAGAACAGCAACTATACGACTTATGAAACTAAAAAAAATGAAACATAAAGAGAAGTTTTGAATGCGAATTTTCAATGCGAAAATTCAATGCGAATTTCTTATTTTTAAACTATTTTTGCCACATGCTCTTTCTCTTGATGTTTTTAGTTTGCAAAATTTAAAAATTAATTTTGAACTACTGTTTTCATCAATAGTTTTTACCAATATCAAAGCTGTCCTAGATTGAACTTTTAGGTGCTTTACTCGTTGTTGATTTATTTCTTATTTAATTTTATTTCTAAATTTAATTCCTGGAGTTAAAAATTTATATACATTGGAAAGCTATGATATGAGAGATAAAGCCCTAAATTGGTTTAAAAGTTATCTTAGTAAACGTAAATAATTTATTTATAACAAGGGATCTTTGTCGAAATCATTAACAAATATAACATGTGGTGTTCCCCAAAGATCCATATTTGGGCCACTTTTATTTTTGATATATATATATATATATATATATATATATATATATATATATATATATATATATATATATATATATATATATTTATATATATAAATGATTTTTATAAACTTTCTAATTTAACGACCATAACTTTTGCGGAAGATACGAGTTTATTTCAAACATACGAAGACATTAAAATATTTTTTAATAAAAAGGCTTATAATTGAACAATTTCGTATAGGTTAAAAAAAAAGTAGACTGTGATTAAACACCGATAAAACAAAATGGATACTTTTTTTATCTAACTTCTAAAAAAAAGACAATTTAAAATACCTTGCCTTACTTTTATTTATTGACATTTCAATACTTAAAAAACGAGAAAAAGTTACAAAATTCCTAGATATTTTCATGAAAATTGCTAGAAACTTTAGAGTTCTATATAAAGCTAGGTATATATTAGATAAACACAAATTAACTCAGCTATATTATTCATTTATTTATTGCCATTCAGTTATCCAAATATAATATGAGAAAGCGCTCACAAAACTAAACATAACAACTTAGTTTTGCAAATCGAATTTCAAGCTCAACACCACTTCTTAAAGAAACGAAAATTTTTAATATTTACAAACTTAATGTCTTGAATATTTTATGTTTTGTATTTAAACGTAAAGAAAATATATTACCTAGTGTATTTATAAATCTTTAAAATTTGAAACCTAAAAAAAAAAATGTAATCTTTGCGTTGGTAAAAACACCCAAGAGCCATTTTGCCAAACTAAAAATGACCAGTTTTTTCATTTCTTATTGAGGTCCTTTTCTTTGGAATAAAATAGTTTTACCAAGTCTTGATTTTTCTTTTAAATGATCTTAGTCTTAAATTAAAGAAGGTACCTTTTTAGGGGATGTTATCTTTTTAACACAAAATATATCCATTTATAGTACTTTAGTTATTTTTATTTATACTTATATTTTGTTTAATATATATATATATATATATATATATATATATATATATATATATATATATATATATATATATATATATATATATATATATATATATATATATATATATATATATATATATATATATATATATATATATATATATATATATATATTATGAAGAATATTAGATTATTGTATTTTTTGTTGTGATATAGATTGTAAAGGGCTTCATGATAAGATCCTGTAATCTTCTAGAAGTCCTGCTTGTAATATATTCAATGTAAATTTACCTTTTACATATTCCGGTATTGCGAAACAAATTTTCCCCCCATATTTTTTTCCCCCCGGAAAGTTTGTACCGGGACAAACCTTCCCCCCGGAAAGTTTATTCTAGAATAAACATTCCGGGAGGATAAAATATTTCATCCCCGCCCGTAATAAATGTTCCCCCGCTAAAAATGTTGCAAAACTTTGGTTTTTTTGATAAAGGGTTTGTTTGTTTTTTTATTTATATTATTATAATTATTGTTACGCTATTTTAATTATAAAATAACATGCCATAACGTTAAATACGAGAACCTATACCAAGAACGTCGATATGCATGGCGGTGCTTAAGGCGAAATTTTCACATGCCTTCCATATTTCATTAAAAAAAAAAAAGAACCAAATAAAATAAAACCGTAATTTATCAGTATTACCTGTATTTTACAGCATTTTACAGTAATAACTTATAAATATTGTTCAGTAATTGTTCTAAATGTGAATAGTTTGCATCGCTTTATTTTTTTCACCTTTACGTAAGATGGTTATCGGAAAAGGTTTGATGATTGATGTTTCCAAACAGCTAATGAGATGTGAACGCATCATTTTGTTTTTAAACGTCTGCGTCGTACCATCTTTTCCATAAATGACCAACTGAAATGCAAAGGCAGCTGCATAAACACCACAGTCTGATGCATTCGGTTGTAGTGCGCATGGTACCACAGTTACTGGAAGAAAACCCTCGGTATTAACAAAATTAAAATACAGTTGTCTCATTTGAGTTTTAACATAGTTTGAAACAGAACCATGAAGACTATCTAAATACAAAACCTCTCTGTCAATACATGCAGTTGTCACCCAATGGTTGACGTCGTGAAAAATGATGATGGACTCACAGGTAACTGCTTTGAACCCAGATCGTGTCTGAACTAGAAGAGTTGATTGAATGTTTTTGTTACCAAGATGTGTTGAAACCATTTTATTGACTGCATCAATAATTCTGTCGTTCAACCATGCGTTTGAAAAAAGGATCTGTTTATCTCCAATGGTCAGATTGTACTTTGAAATCCAGTATTCAGATTTTGAAACCATTTGTTGATTATCGATTGTTTCTGTTGCTATAACTTCATCATTATTCTGATCGGAGGCATCAGACTGATTTGACATAGCTGTATCCCGTTGTTCACTCCATCTTTTTAAGTTGATACCGTTAACAGTTTGTTTCAATATTCTTTTTTTATCTTGCAACCGATAAACTCCTTTGTCCAAAACCTCTATTATCGTGTAAGGGCCGTGAAATCTCTGGGCCAACTTATCGCGCATTCGTGTGTCTTTACGTCTGTTGCATTTCAAAACTTTGTCGCCAACTGCAAATTTTTGACTTGAATGTTTAATATCGTAACGTTTCTTCTGAATATTTTGTGCCATTGCGATGTTCTCTTTAGCTGCGTTTCTTTTCGCACCAATTTTTTCAGCGAAATCTTTCATTCGTAATCCTTGTTTGGCTTCATCGATTTTGGTATCCCATTGAAAAACTTCTCTTGTCTGGTTTTCTAAATCAATTGGAATCTGAGCTTTAACTCCATACATAATCTCAAAGGGAGAGTATTTTGTAGAAGCTTGTTTATTTATTCGATATGCAAAAGCCACCGGGTCCAGTAGTTCATCCCAGTCGTTTGCTTCGTTGTTTACGAGCTTCATTAAATGGGTAATCAATGTTTGGGTTAACCTATTGTGCAGATTAAATAAATAAATTCTAGTTAGTAACTGTTGTATTTAAAGCAAACAATTAATGCTCCTTTTTTAAACAAAAAACTAATTTTAAAGTTACTATTAAAACTGTACAAAGATAAAAAAAAGTATAACCATTTATCACCTTTCTGTCAGTCCATTAGTCTGAGGATGATATGCTGATGTTTTGGCGGATTCCATATTTAATATCAATAAAAGATCTTCCACGAGCTTGTTACAAAACTCGCGTCCTTGGTCATGAAGCAGAATGTAGCAAGCTCCAAATCTGAATACCATACGGAGAATGAAACGATGAACAGATTCCGCGTCTTTTGCTGCTATGGAATAAACTTCAGCCCATCTGGTAAGGTATTCTGTTGCTACTACAATATATTTCTTTCCGCTCTTAGTTTCTTTCAACGGACCAATTAGATCTATTCCCCAACGGTGAAAAATGTCATGTACTGGGATTGGATGAAGCGTCGCATGTGATGGTTTGTTGTTAGGATTCGCACGTTGACATTCAGGGCAGGATGCTACAAATTTTCGTATGTCTTTTGAAATCGACTTCCATCAATACCTATCAGTTGCTTTTTTGATAGTGGCGTTTTTCCCAAAGTGACATCCTCCAACTATGTTGCTGTGGAGAGTTTGTATTATACGGTTTCGTTCATTTTCTCCAGTTACCACACGTTGTAGTTTTTTTTCATTTCCGATATGAAATAAATCTCCATGTACCAACCGGAAAGATTCTGCTTTCTTTCGAAGTTTTCTTTTATCGTCTTTCGTATAATTAGAAGGATATTCATTTTTCCCGAGATACATTTGCAGAGCTTTACTTTCTTCATTTTCCATATTCTTGTTTAAAATAACTAAATCATTATATCGAATAAAAACAACTTATTTTTGCAAGTAATTTGTAATTTTATTTAACTAGTTGAATTATAAACGTTAGCAAGTATTCGTGTTCGTTACAGAAAGCAAATAACTATAATAAATATGAAATGAAAGTTATATCATAAAAATTATTTGCAATATATATTATTATTTTACTAAACATAACAAAAAAACTTATATAGATTTGAATAACATAATCATAAATATACAAACAAAAATTCCAAACAACCTTTTCAAAACATTTAAAAACGTTCTAAACTTGCACGAAGTTATTTTTTTAACAATAAAACGTATAATTTGTTAGCAACTTATTAGAGATTTGCATGAAAAAACTTTATATAACAAAAAAAATTATGAAAGATGCGTTCGATTCAAGCGAAACTTTGTTTTTTTATGTAGATTTTGTTAATTTAGCATTTGAACCAAAAGTAGCATTTAGCATTTAGATCTATCTATATGCGCATTTAATTGCGCAAGTTATGTCAATTTGTATATTATTAAGTATTAAGGGGGAACTAATATCACGGAGGAAACTTTATTTCGCAGATAGGGGAATAGATATTACGAGGGGGGAAATATTATTTCGAAATAAATTTTCCCCCGGAAAGAATATTTCGGCCGGGGGGAAATTCTGTAATGGGGAACATTTATTTCGTGACACCGGCAATAAAAAAAAATAAACATAATAAAACAATTAGGTGGTGCGGATGGTTATTTTACGTTTAATATTTTTGGTTACTTTGGGCATAGATTAAGTTTTAGGAGAACTTGACTTACTCAGAGGTACAGCACGGAATCCAAATCAATGAGTCTATGCAAGTTGTAACGTAAGGCTTCTTATGTGACTTTGACAATGCACACCAAAAGCATTAACAGAGGCACCATTAATTCGAAACATGAAACTGTTAATTCTCCGATATTTTAAAGCTGTTAATGGAATCAATAACTTTCCGTTAAGGAAACCTTACTACCAACCGGCCTCAAAACCATTAAACTGAGTTTTAGAGCTAACCTAGTTGGATAGCAATTATCAAGGAGGCACGAGCAAAACTCTATAAGTATAGTCAAGAAGATCCAGCACTCATCATCCTAGGCAGATAACAATGTAACAAAGTTTTACATCTAAACCACCCTAATAGATGAAGAAGGGGTTTGAGGCTGTTTAACTATTCTTCTTACCCCTAAAGTCTTTGTCTAAGAGGCTTTTTACAAGACAATAGCTGTGACAGGTGCTTCTGTCATCTGCCTAAGATTAATATTTTTATCAAGATACCATCTCTAACTAAATTTATAATAAATTATACTATATCAAGAGCTTAAGACAGATTTTTAAGTTGGAGTTTATTTCTCCTTTGGCTAAAAAAAAGGCAAACTCTAAAAGGCAGCAAGGCATGGGGCAGGTAGTGCTGGGTAACATGATACCAGTAGCAAGGTTATTTTAATGATGCTGAACCTGACCTGGAGTAGTTAATAGAAAAAGTTACTTGCTGTATACAGTTTTTTAAAACATTGATAGGAACATTTTAGAAAGACTAACAGAATAATAGAGATTAATCTAACAGAATAATAGAGATTAATCTAACAGAATAATAGATATTAGTCTAACAGAATAATAGAGATTAATCTAACAGAATAATAGAGATTAAAGTGAGCGTAGCTTTTATAGTTGTAATCATTAGTTGGCTACTGATCTCACACTGCAACAGTTGTTCACCTTAGAGATTAACATCTAATCTTAAGCTCCTCGAATCATATGCATGCTATGCACTATCAAGCACGACTTTGATTGCTTGAGTGACATGGCAACAGTTCTTTATAACCCATGGAATTTGCAGAAGATTAGCTTAAAATATGGATGCAATACAAAACTTTGTCAATAATAAAAATGTTGTTAAGTTTTAACACAATAGTATTTTTAAAACTCAACAGCTCACCCGTGAAAAAGGTTATGCCATATATCCAATCTGGTTTCCTGTTCAAATTTATTAAAAACAAATTGATTTATTTCTGAGGTCATTACTAAAATTTTGATTTTTTTGACTAATTGACTAAAATTGTAAAAAAAAAATGTTATTCAGTGGTTAATAAATAACTTTAAAAGTTACAAAAACTAATTAAATGTAATTCTATTTACTTACTTTCACCAATCTTGTTTTCTAAGGTTGTGTTTTCCATATCTGCTATAATCTTGTCAATACTTGCATAGTTTTCATTGAGTTTAGCAGAACTCTCGAATTTTATGTCTTTAGTTAAACTCTATTAATAAGAAGCAACTTAGGAAGTTAAATTGGTCTTTGAAAATAAATCAACTTTACTTCAGAAAATTATTAGTCATAAACATATAATACAATATATTGCAACAATTAGAAACGCTACTATTAGTAATATTAGCATTTAATTTTTTAATATCAGCACACCACACCTTTTGAACATTCTTTTTCTAACCATCCAACGCTCAATATATACAAACGACGCTTTCAGTGGAAGTTTTTGCTCATGTTAAATCAACTTCTTTACTTAGAGTAAGCCAAAACTGCGGTAGCAGTTTAAGAAGGCATTAATATTTGTTTAATTCAAATCAACGAAAAAAGTTTTGGCAATAGAGTTTTTGATGTCCCTTGACAATTACTCAACCTCATATTTTATTCTCACCCTCATATTTTATTCCCTTATGCAACTTTTATGAAAACTGTGTTTTTCCTTATTAATATTGTACTTGTACTTATTGTTACGCAACTTATTTTTCTCATAATAGGGTATTAATACATAACGGTATAATTCATAACAGAGTAAATGCAGTTACTCTAAAAATAAGCGTGAACACGCCAAACCTATAATGAAAGATATGAAAATGATGGATGTTTTTGATATAAATATCTATCAGCATTTAATTTTTATGTATCGATTCAATAATAATTTCTCTCTTGCAAACTTTATTAACAAGTTTGAAATAAACATAAATGAAAACTTTTATCTAAGAGCAAATATAAGTAACTCATATAAACTGCCTCAAAACTTTAATAAATATGCTGAATATAGCATTGCATACCAAGGACCAAATATTTGGAATAGTTATAAAAAAAGATTCAAATGCATGACTAAGTCATTAAGTTCATTTAAGTTTCTAATAAAAAATGAAATCTTTAAAATTTGAGAATCATTTGTACTTAAAGGGATCATCAAGTAATTTTAATTATTTTAGTATTTATTTTATTTGATCTTTTTCGATTTACTGATTAGCGCAGCAGTTTTATGTCCATTAAGGTTTTTAATTTAATATCTATATTCTATTGAAAATGTATAAAGGGGCTCTATTAAAAGATTGCAATGACGTATTGTCATTTTCATCTTCTTTGAGCTCCTGTCTGTTTAACTCTTTATTTTATAAAGATCATTGTAAAAAAGAACAGTTTTTATTTTTTATTGTACAGTGCTTGCTGACAAGATTTTACTGTCTTCTTTGTTCTACAGACATATTTTTTCTTTCTTGTATATATATGTTGATTAATTATTGTTAAACAGCAAAATAAATGTAAAAAAAAAAAGAAATTTTGCCGACAAAGGCCAAAATTTTTTTTTTGCCAACTAGGATCTTAAAAAAACAAAAAGTCCTCAACACCCTGACATTTGTCGACTGCCAATTATAGATCTAATTTTGCCGACTCCAATATCCAATATGGCGACTAGTAAAGTTAGTAGGGGAGCTAAACACCCCCTACGCCTCCTTTCACAGGACGCCCCTGCTTATGTCACAAGAGAAAATCTATTTTGCAGATGGGAATTAATATTTTAAAAGAGAAGAAAAACTTTTTCAAAAGAAAAAAAAAATTCTACCTTGCTTCTTCTAAATGTCAACGGGTCCTTATGCCTTCTTTGCATTTTCTTATGATTAGAACAATAGTCTCTCCAATATATGGTTTTTCCACATAGTTGGTTTTTATCGCAAAGATTTGGTGGTAATTTAACAAATTGAGGCATCCTAAAACCTGAAAAAGCTTTTAAAAAAATTTTGTTCTCACGTTCCTTAAAACATTAACGAAAGAATTGTCAATGTTAATGCAACAAAAGTCTCAACGGAAACCAAGATATTTAAATTAAATAAATTTAATTAACATTAATTTAAATAACATATATTTAAACAACATAAAAATTTATTAATATCTATTTACAAACACAATAATTTAAATCAGAAACTGGAAAAAAATATAAAACAAGTAAAACATTCACTTATTTACGGTTGTACACAAATTCAGTTTAAAAACTTTCATAAAAAAAAAATTAGATTCTGAAAATTCGATTTCCGCCATCGCAAAGCTCACGAAAACCTC
Source organism: Hydra vulgaris (assembly GCF_038396675.1). NCBI lineage: Eukaryota > Metazoa > Cnidaria > Hydrozoa > Anthoathecata > Hydridae > Hydra > Hydra vulgaris. The sequence continues at coordinate 14,353,952 of NC_088933.1, forward strand.
TTATAAGCGGAGATCATGGTTGACGCCTTTCTAGTGGCAATAATTTAAAAACTTTATAAATAAGTCTTTATTTTGTTTACCGTTTTATTTACCGTTTGTCAGCGGCTTTCGATCGTAAGCTTTGTGTTTTGAGCTTTGAGCTTTGTGTCTTATATTAAGCATGAGTTTATTTAAATTAAATAAAAAACTTAAATAAAGTTTATTTAATTTTTTTTTTTATTCAGACAAACTCATGCTTGATATAAGATTCCATTATATTACAAAACTTTGTTTCAAACAAAATCATTACATTTCTTCCGTGTGAAGTCTCTTGAAAAAACGCTTTTTTTATGATAAAATCAGTTGATTCTTTATCAACTTGATCAATCAAAATGTTTGAGAATGGAAGCTAATTACATTTGAACCAATAAAATATGATTTGAAGTTAGTAATGTAAAATAATAGAATGTAACTGTAAGAATCTTTTTTAAAGAGAATTGGTTAGTACCATCTTGCAAAAATGATACTTAATAAATTTTTGGCTTTAAGTAACCCAATCATATAAATCAAAAACAAAAGTGTCCCTAAAATGAAACACCACAAAATACCGTTGGAAATAGTTATAATTTTATTATTTTAATAAAAAAGTCTCTAAAACGTAATTTTAAGAAAAACAATGAATATTTCCTCATGTTCAGAAATACGGACTGATAGACATTGGAATAATTATAATAGCAAACAAAATGAAAGAACCTTAAAGACCAAGAAACCAAAAAAAAAAAGATTTTTGACAGCGTTAATATTAAAGTCACAAAACAGAAGAAAAAAAAACTAACTACAAATAAGCATTGTATCATTTTTGTATGCTATTGCTAATCAGTTAAAAGTTCATCTTTGGCAATCGGTTATAATGGCAAATGCAAACAGTGATAGTATTGACGGTTTTAATCAACTTCTCTAACTTTGTTTCAACCATTTCTACATTTATTTATATCTGAGTTATTTTTGATTTTTCTGAATAACATTAGTGAATCTACACTCGGGCCAATTTCATTTAGTGATCCAATTAAAAATATATTTAAGTATAAAGAAATTTGTTGTCCAGCATCAATGCCGAAGATTTCAGTACAGATTAAAAATACTTATATGATACGTGTCAAACAATAATTAACTTTAAATAACGGTAGTCGAAAACCGGGACCCATGAGCCATTCTCAACAGCCAATAACTCAATAGAATTTTTGTATTTTCTAGTAGGATTAAATGTGTCTATCGATCTCAAGAAAATTGTTTTAATAGTATTAAGATGCATATTGACTGCAAAATCAAGATTTTACCGACCTCAGAAATAATTAAATTTAAAAGTTGTTCATGTCACACTGAAGCTGTAGAAAGAGGTGCAAGGCTTGTCATTGAAGCTAGTATAATAGTCTGTGAATCTGAACATAACGATATTGTCCATGCAAAAATAACATAACAATATTTATGCAAAAAAAATGAACGTAACATGCAAAAATAGAGTAACAACCAGCTTTAATACAAAATCTGATTTCAACTTTTCGAAATAAGTTTTTTGCTAAGAGAAGACAAACTTGAACGAGAAATAAATTATTTTACTTAAAGTAATTTACTTAAATTAAAATATTTTACTTAAAGTTCTTAAGTTTTTATGCAGAGATGCGAAGTTCCAAATAGGACTTCGGATTCGAAAGATTATTTCTTCTTGGGTTTTGGTATTAAGTAGCTACAAAATTGTAAAGAAGCTTATTGACTACTTTTGAAAAAAAAAAGGACTTTTACTGTAGAGGAACATTAATTTTTGAACCCGGAACCCTTATGCATAATGATGGCTAAGACTCCAGACTTGAAAACTGTCAAGTTATTAAATTTCATGAATTTTTTATAATAGATCACAAGTTACCTAACATTTATAGTGCTCTGGAAACCAGAGATCAGGAATAACAGAGATTTAATGATGGAGTCCTTTTGGGACTCCGCATCCCTGTTTTTATAGTGCTTTAAAGTTCTACAGCTTTCATCATTATATTTTATATTATTTATTTTATTTTCATTAGGTTAAAGTAAAATGTTATAATCTTTATACAGGTTTATCTTAATCATAGCTGAATACGCTATTCAGCATATTCAGCTAAAACTAGTATGTTTTATAAAACATACTAGTAATAAAACATACATAAAACATGTAGGCTTGTTTGTATGTATGTATGTATGTATGTATGTATGTATGTATGTATGTATGTATGTATGTATGTATGTATGTATGTATGTATGTATGTATGTATGTATGTATGTATGTATGTATGTATGTATGTATGTATGTATGTATGTATGTATGTATGTATGTATGTATGTATGTATGTATGTATGTATGTATGTATGTATGTATGTATGTATGTATGTATGTATGTATGTATGTATGTATGTATGTATGTATGTATGTATGTATGTATGTATGTATGTATGTATGTATGTATGTATGTATGTATGTATGTATGTATTTCAGAATAGTGTTTTTCCAATGTGTTGAAGCCAAAGTTATAAGTAAAAAAGTTTTTGTTACTTTAGCATGTTTTATCTAAAAGCTGAAAATAGTTTAGATAAAATAAAAAAATTCTAACCTCACAATATATTTTATATGCTGTTAACGTTGATATATATATATATATATATATATATATATATATATATATATATATATATATATATATATATATATATATATATATATATATATATATATATATATATATATATATATATATATATATATATAAAGCTTTATATTTTTGAGTGAAACTCTAAGTAATAGACCAAAAATCTAAAATTTACCTTTTATTTTCCGTATAAAGAAAATTTGTAACATTTTTGTTTCTGCAACTTTTCTATCGCTAAAATTGCTTAAACATTACTATGTTGTCATTGGTTACGTAAACACGGTTTTTTATTGACTTAAAAAAAACGTCTGATCTACATTTAGTACTTATTGTTTACCAAAATTTTGTAAGATAAATAGTAACAATAGGTTAAATAAACATGTTATAAGTTACATTCTTTTTATGTAAAAAAAAAAAAGTTCTTAAAATAAACTGTTAGAAAAGTTATAAAATATTATGATTATATTATACTACAAATATATTGTGATATCTAAAAGTAAAAAACCATAGTTTAAATGTAAACTTTTTTTATAATTGGATATCAAATGATTAAAATAATAATTAACACACTTTACTTCACGTCGAAGGAATCTTTCCCTAAAAGAACAACAAAAACTGAAAGAAATAGGTGAATAGAGTACCCTATGACTCCAATAAAAGGCCAACCAGCAATTGTAAATATAAATCCACCGAAAGTTGGAGCAATTGAACGAATGAGTGCATGAAACGATAAAGTTAAGCCTAATGCTGACCCAGTGTCTTCAATAGGTACAACTTTTGTAATTGCAGCTGTTATAACAATATGTGATACTGTTCCTCCAATTGCCATTGGTAGCAATGTTACACAAAGTAAATAAATGTTATCTGCAACAATTAAAAACATAAATGCCCCCGTATTGAGAAAAACGGCTAGCTTCACCAATGTTGGGTCTAAAAATCGACTAGTAAGTAATCCGATCAAAATACCTTGTATCAAAATACTAAGAGAACCAAGATATGCCAGAATAATTCCATTAACACGTGGTCCTTGTTTGTAAAAATCCATTATTGCCATTGAAAACATGGAGTATAATAATGCAAAAGGAAACGCAGATAAAATTTTAATAAAAAGTAAATATCGTATTATCTTTATCTTAAAAATGTTCAAGAGTTCCTTTAACCCTAATGAAGCACCAACACTTTGTGCTGGTACGGTGCTTGTTATGTTTTCTAGTTTGCGCCGAATTGCTTTTGTGTCATCGGGTATAAAAATGCAAACAATTATAGCACATAGTAAGTTTCCACATGCAGCAAATATGGCCGTAGCACTGTCTCCAAAATACTCCGTAATTAATCCGCCGGTGAACGAGCCGACGATCATTCCTATTTAAAAAAAAAAAAAATGTCAAATTTCAAACAAAAAAATATCAAAGCCCATTGAAGTATTAGTTAAATTTTCATTTTTATTAAATGTAACAACAATCAACATTCTAATATTTTTTAATATTTGGTTTTATTTATTTTATTCTTTTGATTATTATATAGGTTTAGTTATAGTTATAGCAATAAATTTTTTTAAATATTAAATTAATCGAGTGGTTGTTATTAATTACACAGGTCAACAAAAAAAATTTTTTTTTCTGATACCGAGCAAACAATTTGTTTTTTGTATAGCATTTCTCATTTTGATTTCAAATATGCAACTCTTTTTTTACCATCAGGTCAAGTTGTAAAGATATTTAGGTTCAAATCTTAAGTATTTAGGGTCAAGTCCCTAATATTGTCGAAAAAAAAGTTATTAAAAAGTATGTCAACCTGGGTCTCAAAAGAAGCGTATTTTCATAGAGATTTTAAAAATGTTATTCATTTGTAATAAAAATAAGTATTTTGTGTATTTTTGGTGAATAACATTCTGTTGACTTTTTTTTAAGAGTCTTTAGCATTTTTTTACATAAATTTTTTGTCAATAAATTTTAAGGAAAAATATTTATGTTTTCTAAAATCTCTATGAAAATACGCTTCTTTTGAGACCCAGGTTGACATACTTTTGAATAACTTTTTTTTCGACAATATTAGGGACTTTACCCTAAATACTTAAGACTTGAACCTAAATATCTTTACAACTTGACCTGATGGTAAAAAAAGAGTTACATATTTGAAATCAAAATGAGAAATGCTATACAAAAAACAAATCGTTTGCTCGGTACCAGAAAAATTTTTTTTGTTGACCTGTGTTATCTATTACATTATTACAGCTAACTTTTAAACACGATTCATCATTTAATAGTCGATTATAACGATATATCGATATTTTATCTATATCAATATTTCGATATTTTATCATTTACTTACATTTTGTTTAATTGATCCATTCATTATTAAAAAAATTCTTTGTCAAGAAAATACTTTAGCAAATTGGTTTATTATTATATATTTAATTATGAAATGTTTTTCATAACATAGCTTAGTCTATTATATTTCACATTTTTTATAACATAGTTTGGCCTTTTCTAAACATATTTGCGTTTACTTCGTTTAATTTCTGGTTCATTTTTGTACGCAGAGTTAAATGGGGTTAAACGAAATAATGAAGTATTTTACTTTTCTTACAAGAAAAAGATTTTAAATTTTTTTTAAAGTTGTTGAGAATTATGAGCATTATTCGAATCGAATAACAAATTTTTAGTTTTTCAAGAAGTTAGTTTAATAAAAAAAAAATTATTTGCCTCACATTTGTTGAAAATGAAATATGCAAGTTAACGGGTAAATTTTCACACCGACACTATTTACTATTTTAAAACTTGTTAAAGATTCGCCTAAATTTTTATGGTATTTTCTAGACTTGACTTGGTTTAATGCTGTAATAAACTATGTTGTTACATAATTTATTTGTTGCTCATCACCAAACTTATGCGTTTTTTTTTTAAGTTTGTGATGCTGGTTTTAGCAGTTAGCATCTTTCAAATAATTTTAGGTTTATTGGGACACTAGCAGGACACCGCTTCCTTTGAACTTTGCTATCATTGTTTAATAACTATATTATTTAATAATATATTATCATTGTTTAATAACTATTATAATATTACTTTTATTTAACATAATTGTTGATTATTTTTTAATCGTTGGTATATCGGATATATCATCGACTAATAAAGCCGTAAACGTTGCGGACTCTACATTAATCGACTAAAAAAAATGTCAATTTATAAAAAGACAAAATGTCAAATCGTAATAGCCACAGCCGAATGTACATGAGTGCACATCACTGATAGTTTATGCTTTGGGCGATGCACTCTTTTTATCAATAGAAAAGATTTTCTAGGTTTGAAACTTAAAAAAAATTGTCGTGTCACAAAACTGAATACCCTGCCCCCCTTCCTCTGTAAGAAATTGTCACAAATTCGCTAGCCTTCCCCCCCCCCCCTCTGTTACGTGACGTAATTAGTGGACGACCACTAAATGGAGATCACATGAAGTCTTATTCAATATATATTGTGCTGTTGAAAAAAACTTTTTTTTTGCTCTATAAAGTTTTGAGTTTAATTATAACCTTGTTTATAGTTATATTATTTATAATTGTTATTATTCTTATTATTAAATTAATTATGTTTGCCTTTAATTACTAATATAATTATTTTTTTTACTTAACCAAGGTTAAGGTAAACTAATAATTATTTTTTCAAATTTGTTGTTTAAAACCTGGATCAGTCCTGCAAAACACAAACTTTGAAAATTTGGCATTTTATTTGTATACCATTTATATTATGTATTCTATATATTTATGTAAAAAATAGTAACCAACCGTGTTGAGTCAGATTAATACGATTCTAGTTTTTTTTTTTTTAAACTCAAATACAATGGAATTCTCTGGCTCCTCCTCCATTTCCAATTTTTGAAATAGTTTTGGTAGAAGATCTATCTGACTTTAAAAATGGTATAAAATGTTTTTTACACCTGCCCAGGAAAAAAAGTTTTATAGAATTTCTATCAACTTTTGAAACATTTGGCCTATAGAAATTCTATAGAATTATATTGAATTTCTATAGAATTTCCGTTGATTTCTATAGAAATTCCTATAGAACTTTTTTCTCCTTTTTTTCTATAGAAAAAAAATTTTATAGCAATTTCTATAGAAATTAATAGACATTTTATAGAAATTCTATAAAATTTCTATTGACCATATGTTTCAAAAGTTTATAGAAATTCTATAGAACTTTTTTTCCTAGGTGCATGATAAATCTTAAATGAGTTTCAGAATTAAAAAATCTAATTATCATGTTTAGGAAAATTACGGGAAAATGTTAACAAGATGTTCATCAAAAACAGTTAAAATAGTTCATCTCTTTGATTCAGTAAATCTGCCAAATGAATAGATTGTTCCTCTCCTTTTTCTACCAAAACCTTTTGAATACTCTATGGCCTTAAACTATTTTAAAAGTTGCAATGCTCGATATAACATTTTAATGAAAACTGATAGTGCTAATAAAAATAAAACTTTGCTTTCAAAGATGAGGTACAACAAAGATAAGAGTTAGCATGTAGGAGGAGGAGGTGGGGAGAAAGAAAACTAATATATATATATATATGTGTAAAACCTTAACAGTTAAAATTAAAAAAATTAGAAAGTAAAAAATACCAATTCCGTGAGATACGCCAAGTTTTCCAAGATAATTAGCTCGCTCAGCTGGAAGTGTGCAGTCCGTTATTATCATATATGATCCTTGAAGATTATGCATAAAAATTGCCGGTACGCGAGAAAGAAACAACATGGCAACATTTGTGGCAAATGCAAGTGAGCCAAAAGCAACTGCAGAAGCTATTTCTGACACCACCAAACAAATGCGACAACCAAACACATCGCCAAATCGCCCAAATAATGGTGAGCCAACAAGTTGATACAAAGCAAAAGTAGATTGCATGTAGCCAAAAACTTGCGGGTTAACACCAATTTTTCTCGTTAAGTAAGGTAAAACTCCACTTTGCATCCAATAGGAAAAAGAACCCAGGAAGGCAATCATATTAACACAAATTAGTATCATAAATATCTGGCGTTTTAGTTTCGCTTGTTCTAATAGTTCGTTTTGGGAATCATATTCATTTAAATTGTTTTTTATTTTATCTTCATTTACAACAAAACGGTTCGAATCTTTTTCTTCATTTACAACAAAACGGTTCGAATCTATTTTATCTTCATTTGCAACAAAATGGTTCGAATCTATTTTATCTTCATTTGCAACAAAATGGTTCGAATCTATTTTATCTTCATTTACAACAAAATGGTTCGAATCTTTATCTTCATTTGCAATAAAATGGTTCGAATCTTTATCTTCATTTGCAATAAAATGGTTCGAATCTTTATCTTCATTTGCAATAAAATGGTTCGAATCTATTTTATCTTTTTGAACTACATTTTCATTTGCGTAATTTTTGCGCATATCATCACCATTAACGTTGTCATTTAAGTTTTTGTTTTCATCATTCTTACTTGAAGTATTTTCGTAGCTAACATCATTTAGGCTGTTCATAATTTTTTGATTTTTTAAACAATCATCGGATAAAGGCGAGATTTCGTTACTACTAGAAAACTCTTGTTTTGTGTAATCATTATTGGAAAGTAAACCATTGGTATTTTCCCGCTGCATGGCAACCAATTTTTTTGTCCATCAATTACTCTTTTCCTAATAAAATTTTTAGAAAAATTTTCAGAAAAAAAAAATAGCGAAACGAATAACAAAAACAATATTTAAATCACGTTTTTTTTACGTCACCATGGTTGCGCAAATTAAGTTTAACAAATTAAAAGTACACACAAAAATGATTTGCTCACATAAAAATAGCTTAACAATTGCTAAGTACACAGTTTTTATTAATTTTTATACTCAAAATTTTAAGGAGGCATCCATGCGTTACTTCAAAACAGAGATAAAACTGTTTGATTGAAAACTTCTTCCGTTCTAAACTAAAACTAAGAATTATTTAGAATAACTAAAATCATTTCTTTTTTACAATATTTTTTGTTATTTTCAACACGTTAAAAGTTTAGAAATGAAAATTAGGAACATGTAGATGTTTATTTCATATGGAGCCATCATTTTCATATCTCTCATTAAAGGTTTAGTCTGCTCACTTCTTTTTTCCCCGTATATAAATCTATTAACGTGTTTTTGCAAACTTAGCATTTTTTTAAGTTTAGTTTATTGTGTACTACCCCATGTAATATTAGCATATTCAATGAAACAAAGAATTAGAGATAAGTAATTTTAGATAATTTATGTTTACATATGGACGAACTTGGCACTTCAGCAGCCGCATTCTAATCTCTCTGTTAAACTAACGGAGAATTTGAGTGACCGTTAAGAAAAAAACTCTAAACGGCCGGTTATAAAACGGGAGAAAGTAAATGGTATTCTAGTCCTTTCGTTTAGGCTCCGTATATTCTCGTATATCTACCGTTTCGATAATTTTTTTAGTTAAAATTCCTCCGCTAGCCAGCTCCGTTACCTAGTTTTTGTGCTATTTTTTTCATCGCATTTAAACGTTGCTTATACTTAGTTACTTATATTTAGTTTCACTTTTTAAAATTTTACGTTTATATAAAATATTTACAGGTTATAATTTTTTAAATACAAGATTTTGCTGTGTAAATTTTTTTATATAACTTCATAGATAACTTTTAATTATAAATAAACTTTATTAATACTTTGAGTCAAAAACTTATTTTAATAACTATACAATGCTAAATAATGTTTTTACAAAGATGTCTGGTTATGAAAATAGCCGTTTAAGAAAAAAACAGTTAAGACATTTTTTGAAAATACTTTCATTATATTTGAATTTTATATAAAACACAATTCATAAGCATTTATAACAAACTTGTTAAAAACTTGTTTACTATCTATAGACTGTGTGAAAAGCTAAACTAAACCATTTAGAATTTATCTACCATTTTGCTTTGCAACTTCTACTTACTATTCTCTTATAACCTTTGAGGGGCCTCAGTAAAGAAAAGGTTTGTTGCTCGTAATGTTTCAGTATTATTAGATAGGAGTTCATTTTTGAAATTCAGGCAGTTCAGTGAAATTCAACTAAACTTCCCACAGGTCTAACTCACGTAATAAAGACTTTGGTTTGGCAATAATAAATAAACCTAATAAAGCCTTTGGTTAAATGAAAGGCACTAAAACATATGATTTGGTTTTTCCAACTAGTATAACAAAAAACTGAATTTCTGCAATTGTTTTTAGAAGAAACTGAAGATTAGAACGAAGAAATTAAAACACCGGTTCTTTATAATACTTGAAAATTGTATCAATCAAACATTGTGTTAAACTCAGTAATCAGATAATCTAGCAAAAAACAAACAGTGATAACCAAGTTAAAATATTTTGAAATGCAATTTTTAGGCTTTTTTAAAGTATATTTGGAGGCGTTGATTAATAATATTTCTAAGTATAGAGACAAAATCTTTTAATGCTTGAATACGATTTAAACTATAAAAAATATCATTACTTGCTTGCATAATGGTGCAATTAAAAAAGTTATATTAAAAACATGTCTTGTTATACACAGTGCAACAATAAAATCAAAATTTGATTTTACTACAGTTTTTGTTTTGCAAGCTACTGTTCAACTAAACATGTGATTAAGCTGAAAATTAGCACCAGTGTAGTTTTTAGGACAAGAAATCAGAATATGACATTTGTTTTTAATGAAAATACCTAGAACTATATCAATATGGGGACTGTACTTCACCTATAGTTATTTTTAAAATTTTAACAAAGGCGGAAAGGAGGCCTGATAACCATGGTTGCACTAAATTATTTAGAACTTTTTTTCGTTTTAATTAAAGTATGTATGGTAAAGAGTGCAAAATTGTGAGGTGGGTTTTTTGAGGATTTTTTTAACTCTACTTGGCCAGTGTAATGAAGTGATAGATAAATGAGGATGCATGAATTTTAAAAGGGCGCCTTCATATCTTTCATCAATTTCAAGTACCAAACCAACCCAGCTAAACATATCATTTTTGCAGATTTAATATTTTCCTTCAATGATTTCTTGAAGACATTGTATTGAGCCAGTAAGGTTGAATGTTAGATTAAATTACTCCTGCTCAAAGACAGACAATTTCCGTTTCCGATCCATGTTACAGCAAATAATTTTTAATATTTAATTTTTCAGTATTATAATTCAAATTCAACAGTGAGTTTATGATTCAAATTCACTTACTTATAAAATTTAAATTCCTTTTCAAAGTGAAAAAATGAAAATTAACTGACAACATTTTTATGTGGCGCTAAAAATACAATACTTACTTATCTAAATTTTGAAAAAATAGAAATTAAGATTCCTTTGGTAATAAAAATTCATTTGGAGGCGCCTTTTTATTTATGCACACTTATAATGCACACTTCGAAGCGTGTTCGAAGTGTGCATTGCACACTTCGAACACGCTTCGAGCCGGGCCTGTGTATATATATATATATATATATATATATATATATATATATATATATATATATATATATATGTATATATATATATATATATAAATATATATATATGTATATATATATATATATATATATACATATATATATATATATATATATATATATATATATATATATATATATATACATATATATATATATATATACATATATATACATATATATATATATATATATATGTATGTATATATATATACATATATATATATATACATATATATATATACATATATATATATATATATATATATATATATATATATATATATATATATATATATATATATATATATACATATATATATATGTGTGTGTGTGTGTGTGTGTGTGTGTGTGTGTGTGTGTGTGTGTGTGTGTGGGTGTGTGTGTGTGTGTGTGGGTGTGTGTGTGTGTGTGATAATTACTTTCTGTAGCTTCCCGTTAACCAAAATAATACAGTAATTAAAAAATTTTTTTATTTTTATTTTTAGTTATAATAATTTATAACTTCCTGTTAAATATTTTTTTCTATAAGTTGAATTTTTTTTGAGATTTAGAAACTCTTCCTGATGATCGAGCAATGGTGAAACTTTAAGTTGAAGAAAAAAGTTAGATAAGTGATTTTAATAATTTATATATATATATATATATATATATATATATATATATATATATATATATATATATATATATATATATATATATATATATATATATATATATATACGTAAATATACTTTGAAGCAACAATTAAGTAATGTTTTATCATAAAATAGTATTATTTCATGATAAAACATTTAAAATTCAAAAGCGTTGTACAAATTATGATGATGTTATTAAGACTGTCAAGTAGTGAAATTTTTGTCCAATTATTAAAAAAGTTTTCATTCTTCTAATTATCTGAGATTTTTAAGTTTAGCAATATTACTTGTTTTTTCTACTTCTTTGGGTATCATTTGAGAAGTTCCTCATTTGCCAGGTGGGGAAATAAAGGTAACCCTGTAAGCAGCACACTCACTAGCAATATTAAAACCTTTATCAGCCAAAATTGATGAATAAGGAGGGAATTTAGGAAGGTAGCCACAATCCAATGTTATTGCTTTATTTGACATTCTTCCAGTATATGCCTCTGAAACAAAATTTATGGAAGAACTAGAGGTAACTGATACAAGCAACTTCATTGTATTGTGGTGCTTGTATTCAGACCATGTTGTACTTTGCAGTTCTAAATCTTTTAGTGTTTCTATAAAAATTTCAGAGCAGTCAAATTTTATTTCTTAACAGACTTGGACTATCTTTAAAACAATCAGGGCGGTTCAAACGAACCTTTTCTTCATCTGGAAAGTAAAAAAACGATTTAAAATATTGTATAATGACTCTTATCCAAGATTTAAAAATTTTCGAAGCAGTACCAAGAGAAACATTAAATCCACCAACTATGTCATTACTTTACGATCCGAGACGTAATTTCAACAGAACAGGTAAAAATTCATCTAGTGAACATAATTTTCTGTATCTACCACATTTTTTTGGTCGAACCAATAATGTACAACTGGTTTTAGAATGCCATGGAGAATGTTAAAAACTTTCACGATAGAAATGTTTGAGTAAAAATTACACTTCTTATCAGATGATAATAACTGTTTGTCGAGTTTGTTTTGAAGATTAGTTTTGACTTTATTTTTAATTATAATTATCTATATTTGTAATTTTCTGTTTTGAAAAAGAAGATAATGATTTAATTTTTGTTTTTAATTTAAAATTTGCCAATATAAGTTTTTTTCAGGAAACTTATAAAAAAAACTTGAGTCTTGAGCTTGAGACAACTCATTAAGATTAAAAAGTGGATAAAAATAATTTTCATTTTCATCTATTGCTTCTACTACTACTGGTACTGGTTCAATCATAAAGTTAATGTTTTTTTTGGACTGAAGTTGACACTAAATAATGAGGAACTAGAACGTGGCTATTTAACAGAAAAAATGTCTCGATTTTGATCAAGTAAATATGGTATTCCAGTATGTAATAGAGTTTACGTTTGGTTTATATTTTTTAAGTAAAGGCTGTGTAGAATCAGTATTTATTGTACTATTTGTATATAGAGGCACAAAAGAGCAACTTTATGTCTAGAATCGTATCCAAGTTTTTCAGTGGGAAGAAGATTTTTTAAAGTAGGCTTTTTATCTTTAAAATGGTTGAAGCAAACTCGTGCATCTTTCTTTAGACAGAAAAAAATCAGTTGCTCCAGGAGCGCTTTTTAGGCGGTTAACAAGTTTATCCAAATTTCACGTTGAAAAGGAGACTTTTTTATAGTAGGAAAAGGAGATAATTGAAAAAATGATGCACAATTACATCTAATATCCTCTTTTTTTACATTTATGTTCTGTGCATATTTCATATTTCCATTTTATAAGTTTATTAACTTCCATTTGAGCAATATATAACTATATATTAAAATTAAAGCAAGAATGATAAAAGTTAAATTTCGAAACGTTTTAATTTCAAAATAATTATTTTAGTTTTAAAAAAACATCTTCTATTCAAAAAATAACCTGATCTTTTTTTTTTCTTCAAAACTTGATTACTTCATAAATTGTACCATTTTTAATGTTTGTTTACTCAAACTTTTTTTTGTTTTACAACTTTCGGGAATATCGTAAACCGTATCTATATAAATTTTGATTGTAAATTTTTAAAATAGACAAGACAAGATAACTTTATGTTAACAGATTTTCCCAAAAACTTTATGTATTTTTGCTTTTTTATTTGTTTATTGTTTAAAATAGATCTTGTAACTTAAGGGGAAGGTTATCTTCTCTATGAAATAAGGTATACTTTATTTTTTCGACGTTTAATAAGAGTTTATTTGCAATACACCAATCATTTATCATGTTTAATTCAAATTTAGTCCACACTGGATTTTAAGTAATCCGTATTTCTGATTCAGAACGTATTATTTCCCATCTGTGAGGTACTTTTATACTTTTATCCCAATTATATCGATTTCTAATATATATATATATATATATATATATATATATATATATATATATATATATATATATATATATATATATATATATATATTTTATTTTTAATTTTTATATAATTTCAACTTTTAATTTTATAATTTTATATGCAAATATAAATATACTTATATAGATGAGCATTAGACGCACACTGATGGCGTCATACAAAAACAGGAAGTTACGGGGGCTTCAGTACATACATCGACTATCTTATAGCCTGCTGTTGCAAAGTAGTGCTGCTACAACGATTTAGGGTTTTGCACAAGACAGCATTCTTTTATTGGTATTATATTCCAGGAATTTTTTTGCACTATCAAATTTGTAGTTTCATTGCAGAACAATTTGAATTTTACACTGTCTAGTTCGAAACCCAAACAAACTACCTTTAGGACTGTCCTCAATATTTTTATTACATCAATTTCAACTCCAGTTATATCGGAGAATATCTCAGTATCTTTAATAGCCCTTCTAAGTACTTTTCTGCGAGTGGCTTGGATGATATTTTTTCTGTTCTATCCTAGCTTAATGAACCTATGGATTAATTTTGCAGCCAAGATGAAATATGTACTCAAATGTTTTATCCATCAGTGGAGAGTTAACAGACCAGGTTGCAATGCCTTTTCACCGCACTTTGCTTTTCACTCAACGTTTTTTAATTTCTTGTGTTTCTCAAATTGCCAATCTGCTTTTCTCTATGCTATCTTTCTAACTCAATTACTTCCAACTTTCACTTTACTTTATACTCATTTACTCGATAAGTAAAAATACTCGATTACCTACGCTTTTTATAGAACCTACATTGAACTTATATTCGATCTCCGTGTACCAATTAGCTAAAGAATAACTGTTACTTAATTATTAGTGTTCTCGAATGCAATCGGATCAAATGCAAAATAGAAGTTACATCTTGCACATAAAAGTTTTTAGGCAACGAACATTTTTGTTTAATTTTATATATGAAAACAAACAGTTTTGATTAGTTAGTTAATTCGAAAGAAATACCAAATAAACACATTACAAAATCCAGATGTCTTTAATTAGAACGTACCTGACATTGATAAATATGGTTAAACAAAAGTTTAACCATAATTATTTTAAGATTTACTTTATAAACATAAATACACAAACACTTATAAAGATAACACCTGATGACTAAAAAATGAGACAAAATTTAAATCAGTTTATGTATGCTATTCATAAACATGCAATTGAAATAAATTAGTACATTTATAGGGAATTTAATACTCTATTAAAATTATATTATAGTTTTAAAATATTAAATAAAATGGCTCCGTATAAAACAAGTTTGCAAGAAGACCTAAGAAAACAGTTCGCATCTGGAAAAGCCAAAAATCTTCACAGTAAAACACTTTCTAGATGATGGAGCATCGAAAGCGACCATATAACGTGCTCCAGAACATGTAGACAATAATTTAGGCTATCAACGAAAAAAAGGAAGCGGTCTAAAGGCGAAAAAAATGGACAAAAAACATATAGACTAACTGAAAAAGGGATTTGATCAACATCACGGTGTTTCACAACGTCAAGTAGCTCGAAGATTCGATTGTGACCAATCGTATATATCTAAAATTCTTAAAAATAAGACGAATATTAGATATTACAAGAAGAAAAAGATTCCACATCGAAGCGAAAGCCAACTAGCTCGACTCAAACCTTTGTGTCGGCATATATATCGCAACTTTAGAAATTTTGATTTTGTCTTAGATGACGAATCATATTTCACATATACGAGTACAATATTGGCTGGCAACGATGGCTTCTATTCTAGCAACGTGTCATCTACAACTAGCGACGTCAAATTCAAAAGAAAGAAGAAGTACGAGGAAAAGGTGCTAGTCTCTTTGATTATATCGCCCAAAGGGACTTCAAAACCAATGTTTTTTGAAAGTGGCCAGGCAATCAACAAACAAGCATACATCGGATGTCTCCGCAAGCGGTTAATACCCTTCATTGATGAACATTATAAAAATGAAGAGTACTTATTCTGGCCAGATTTAGCTAGGTCACATTATGCTCAAAGGCCGTTCGTGAATTGTCTTAACAAAATGGATCCGGAAGTAGGAAAACGTTATGCCTCAATGACTTCAGTTCGTCTAGGTGGAATTGCTTTTAATGATGTTATTGAAAACCAATAAATATATTTTTTTAAATATCATATAATTGTTCATAAGTTTATTTTAAATTAAATTTGATAGCAATGTAACTATGGCTATAATAACAATTTTAAAGTTGTCTCATTTTTTAGTCATCAGGTGTTAACTCAATAAGGTATGCATAATTATATGCAGCTAAAACTTTGCATAATTTTTTTTCTGTACTATTAATGAAGTTACAAAAACACAAAAATTAAAGTAGTATCTGGTGGCACCTTTTTTGTAGGCTTTTTGTAAATATAAATCTTTTTATTTTTTTAAAATCTATTAAAAAAATTTGTTTCAAGTTTTAAAAATATTTGTTTCAATAATTTTTTTGTTTTAAAAGTACTTTCATATTTTAAGTGATAAAATAATCATTTTAAGAATTTTGCTATTAATTTTAAGGCTGTGATTGGTCTTACGTTAAAAACTCGTCAAATTGTCCGCAAAACTTCGCTTCTAATTTAAAAAAGCGTTTTTAATTTTATTTTGCTGAAAAAGTAGTTTTATAATTGCAAAATGCTTAATTTTTAAAATAAAATATTTGTCAAAATAATTACCCTAATGCTTTGAAAAATAGGTTTAAAAAAATTTAAGCTAAAAAATTGCTTTTTTTAGAATATACATTTGGCCACTTGTTAAAGTTTTTGAGGCACTGTGCGTCGTCACAGAATTCAAGTCAAACACAAATATTGATCCTTTAAATATATTTCAATGAATGCCATTCCTAATATGAAATGATAATAAATATTTTCAAATTATTTAAAAAAATATAATTTGAATATTTTATTGTACCTTAAGCAAGTTTTTGCCCCTTAATGTAACAATTAGTATTATGTACTAGAACTTAAACTCAAACCATTAAAAGCAATTTTCCGGAAATTATACCCACAGCTCATCCGAGATTTTGAAATAGTTAGCAAAATAACACACCAAACTAAGTCGCACTAAATCACCAGACTTAATAGCGACTCTTAGATTTTAAAATTTTTCAAATAAAGTGGAATGGCGCTAGGTAATCAACTACAAAAAGTAAGCTCAGTTTGTTTTCTATGAATATTGTAGAATATTTTAAGCGTGAAGAAAAATATTTTTCACGCAACCAATTACCAGATTCAGCTTTGGAGGAGGGCAAGCAAACTTTTATGAGTAAGGTAAGATATTAGTTAAACTTGAGCCAAGTTTTTTAGTTAAAGCTCTAATCAAGTTTGCCTCAGAAACTATGCGGTGCTCTGTAATAAGATCGTAAGGACTTCTTCGGGCACCTAAAAAAAAAAAAAAAGTTGATAAGTAATAAAACAAGTGCATCTTGTTGTTTACAATAGCTGGTTAACAGTTTTTTTTTTTTAATTTTTCTGTAAATATAGAAAATGTTTTGAGAAAGAACCAACTTTGTTTCACCTCATTGGGCAAGGAATGAAAGTTATTTGTTCACCACATATCTTCGTCGCAACAACAAACTTGCTCACTTTGGATATGATCCCAAAAATGTACATTATAAAACCATCAGATGTCTTTAAGTTAAACCATTAGTTTTACCGGCAGCCTAAAAGCATAACTAGCAGCAATTTAGAAGACAAACAATATTTTATAATTACATTGTAATATGCAAAAACTATACTTTCTTCTTACTGTTTTTTATGCAGTGTCATGCGAATCAATTACTTTAAAAAAGATATACTCTGAATCAAACAAAGCCATTGCAAACAGAAATGTTTTAAAAAGTGAACAGATTATTCAAGAGTACTTTATCACCTCAAATGGCAGTAAGTAAACAATACACGCTTATAGATTTAAAAAATTGAGTTTATTATATTTTTCTAAAACTCTTTATTTTCATTAATTTTATTAATTTTCATCGCTATATATTATTAATAACAATATAAGTATAATTTGTTGATTCGAACTTTTCCCATAAAAGTAATTAAGTCTATGACCGTTTATACATTTTTGCACATCATTCAGCATTCTAATAGCGGGTCTATTGAAATTTTAAATGATGTTGCGCGGGAAATGTGACAAAATGTAATATTATACAAAAGATTTTGTTTGGTTTCGTGGATTTTTTTCTCTCAACATTTAAAAAGTGAGTAACCAGTTGAGCTTTTAGTTTCTATTTTAGTTTCAAAGATTTAACCTCATACATTTATATTTTCAATTTTCCTTTTTGAAGACGATCTTAAGTTTGCTAAAAATCTAATTAATATAGAATTTGAAACAAAAGAGATTCATTGCAACGATCCCAAACTTATTTATAACGGAATCAAAAAGTCTTTCTCTACTTATGATATATCCTAAAGTAAAGCCATAAAATAAAAAATAATATAACTAGAAATAATTACATTAGTCAACAAATTATTTTTTTATAGATTTACGCAAGCTATAATAGAATTACGCAAGCTATAATCAAAATATAATAGTTATATAGTTTTTTTTGTTTAAGTTGTATAACACATAAGTTGAAAAAAATCAGGCAAAACCTTTTCATTTGTTTCTATCAAGCATTTACGGATGTTTGAATTTTATTTTTGAAAATAATCTTTTTATTTTTGACGTTTTCAGGTAACTCTGTTTGGAATATTGCACAAATCATGGCAAAGAAAGTTTTCAACATCACCTACAACATTGAAGATTTAATTGTTATGGAGCAAGACATTGAAAAAATAAGCAGAGGTTTTTCCGTGTGCAAAAAAATGTCCAAAAAACTGCAAAAGACATTCCATTGTTTTGATGATCTAGCAATAACTTTAGAGGATGCCATTGTTGACTTTAAATCAAGTCTATCAACATCAAGACGAAATCTTGTCAAGTATGCTACAATGTTTATGACAATGGTAGTGTTTCAAGCACACATTGCACTGATTGCCAGGAATCCACCGACACCTTCAAATGCAAGTTTAAAGAAAAAATATAGTTTAATTTTTGAAAAAATTAACGTTCATTTAAATCAGTTTGAGTTCAACTCTCAAGATTGGAGAATAAGTGCAAGCCAAGTAACACCCGTAACTATTTGTGAAATTCGTCTAAGAATGTGGATTGAGTTCCAAGGAGCATGCGAGAAGAGGTGGCGCAGAAGCTTAGATGATGAAAATGAAGAAGAAGAAAGTTTTGGTATGCTATTACATAACGGTAATGAAAGCTTAATTGAATCAAAAGTTCAAGGAATTGGTAACCCAAATTCAAACAGGTTTAAATATCGAGCAACAGTTTATGACAAGTTTGCAAACTACCTTGTGTTTCAAAAAGATGAGTTAGTCAATTCAAGCACAAGAGGAGATCGTATTTTTAAACTTTTTAAGGATGGAAATGAGCAACGTCTTCAGTATAATGAGGGCATAGCAAAAAAAATGAAGAACTTTAATGAGGAGCTAGTCACAATCATTAGGAGTATAGTAGAGTCTACTATAGCTTTATTCTAATACATAAAAATTCTTCTAACGTGTTAAGGTTTTGATGTAACTTGTTCTAAAATATGAAATGAAGAAAAAAGATTCTATAAGATCGTTTTTAGAAATTTGTTTTAATTTTTTGGTATAGGTCATTGCTAAGAAAACACATAATTTACTATTAAAGTATGGTAACAAAACTATAATTATAACCATGTTAAAAATATAACAAATCAAAAAACAAAAACAAAAAAAAAATCGAAAGATGGTTACATAAATAAAAAAGAATATAAGACATGAATAAACTAAATTTAAATAAAAATTGATTTAAAATCCCAAAATTTTTTAAAGTTTATGTGTTTCCAAAGTTGATACGATTTTTCCATGTTATTAATCAAGCAATAACTTTTTGTGTTAAACTAACGAATAAAATTTTTTGACAACCTTTAGACCAAAAGAGCGTAAAAAATTCTTTTTTCACTAAATATTTAAACTTGATTAATAAAATTATTGTTTTTGGTTAAGAATTTTACGTTTCAATTATTTTAAAACATTTGCTTTATAGCAAGGGAATAAGAAACAAATCAATTTCGTTTTGTTTTATTTAAAGTTTGTTAAATTTGAAGCAGTAAGATATTTTTTATGTTTTTCTTTTATTGTAAATAAGAGTTGGCAAATAACCAGAGAGGAGTTTGTTTTAATTTATGTAAATGACTTCATTAAGTCGTTTGGTTTAGGCACTTCAGTCCCATTTATAATCTTGTGATATAATTAACCTGAAATGTTAACTTTGATTTTATTGCATTCACAATGTTAACCTTGTTTCAAAATGGGTTCAATCTATTTTGTAGCACTTCTAGTTATCAAGAAATTTGCATTTTTATAATACCTGATTTGACTTTTTTTTAGACAAAAGCATCCGTAACTTGAATTCAGTTTTTCTTTTTTTGAAATATTTTTTTTACTTTTATCGTAAATGAAGCAAGAACTTATAGCAATAATCTCTTATCTTTAATGCATAAACTTTTAAACAATAATAAACAAGTAAAACAACTTTCAGTTCACACATTACTAAAGTTTAGAAAAACAAAACAAAAAAATGCAAACCAATATAGGTCTGATTTTACTTTATTGAACAATTAGAACATTAAAATTGTGAGCAATTAAAACACTAAGTTGACAAATTTTCAATTTTCTTAAATATTATATTTAATATATAATTAACAATTTTTGTTTTTTTCAATCGAATACAATCTAAAAGCTATCAAGTACAAAAAAAAGCTTTTACAATATGATAACCTTTTTCAAAGTCAACAAGCAATGGAAAAATCCATACTTGATTTTCTCCAGTCTCACATCAAACAAAGTTATTTTTAAAGTAGGGGTTAATTTGTTTATTCTAGAAACTTTACCTCTACACCAAAAATATTTTTTAATGCTAACTTTCACTATTTTATGTTTAATAAATTTCCCAACAAGATAATTACTCGACAAGAAACTTTCATGTGGACCATATATGGCAATTGCATGTTAACCCATATATTTACCATTCTCCTCTATGGGATGGCTTTGGTGCGTTCCATATGTGGCTATAATGTTTATCATACTAAAACTACACTAAATAGGAACGAAAGCCACACTTCATTTTTGCGTGAAAGTTTCATGTGGCCCACGTGTGGGAAGCATATGTTAGCCATATATTTACCACTCTCCTTTATGGGATGGCGTTGGTGCGTTCCATATGTGGCTATGTTGTGGCTATATAATGTTTATCTCATTAAAGCCACACTAAATAAGAACGAAAGCCGCATTATAAGAAAGTTATAACTAATACATGAACAAATCTTCTGACTTGTTTAAATATCATATTTAAATAAGTCAGTAGATTTGCTTATGTATAGAATGTACAATTAATTATACATATATACCTATACAAATAAGTACCATACTGTATGTACACTTATTTGTATAGGAATGCCAGTTAAAAAAACTTAAATGGAAAAACATCATAACTTAAGTATAACTCCTTAAGCATAACAATAAATTTTTATTCGATAAGTGTAACTCTGATTTACAAATTTTATTGAAAGTTTATTTTGAATAGCAATTCTAAATAAACATTCAATAATATATAATTCTAAGCGGTTTTGTAATGAATAATATATTTATTACAAAACCGCTCAAACACACTTACAACTAAGAATTGAAAATTATCAAAACTGTAAACCATATGATATCATGGAATATTCTAGAGTTTACTAAAATGCATTGCAATGTAATCGTAGTTTACAATTGGTTAAAATTTAAAATTCAAAATGAGGCAAGATTGTGTGTTTTATATGTATGGCTCATACGATAGTCACATCTAATTTACCCCGTATTTATTTTTGGATTATACAACACTAAGTGAATTAATTATGTCAATGCATTATATTTTCCTCGTGTGGGCCACACTGATCATCAGGATTGTATCAATCGTCAACTGGAATATAGTTTCACACTTTTATTCAACTTGTAAGCACTATGGCCACATGAGGGCCACATATATCATTCTTGTCGGGTAAGATCATTTAGAACAATAGGCAAGACATTTAGTTTTTCTTGATTTGCTAATTGAAACAGCTTTGCATTCTTCAATTTTTTACATAACTCTACTTTCTGTTTCATAATCATAAGGAAAAAAATTAAATTTTCACAACCTATTGAAGAACTGCCAGCGGATGTTACAACAGTGTTAAGAGAATCGTTTCAGTTATAGAACTTAAAAGAACAAAGAGTGGTTTTTAAAACTTTGATGGAGGAGAATGTTCTGAAAACACTAAACCAAATAAGTGTGAAAAACATACTATTTAGTAGCTAGTACTTAAGGTTAAAAAATTTGAAAGCCGTGTTGTTTTACTGGTCATAATTTTATAAAGTAACTTTTATATAGTGTATTTTACCTGTAACTTCATTTACTGGGTGGTAAAAAGAAAATATGTGCAATCAAAATATCTTGTTTTTTTCTTTATATAAAAGAAATCTTACTCTCAATGGGCTCTGGAAAATTCCTTGATCTAATAATTGATTGCAAATTACTTAAGAACTCATAGCTTGTAAAGTCTACTCTCTTACCACCAAGTATATTTGCTTTGTAAAAATATTCAGGTTCACGTTTTGCTTCCATAACATCCCTATAAAAATCTAATTTTGCTTTTAATATTTTTTTGTTTTCACCTAACAATACATATTTATTAAGGTTTCACCTAACAATATATATTTATTATCTGTTTCTTTTGAAGTCAACCACACCTTTGTTCCTAATTTTAACAACTCATTAACCGATTTAACTTTTTTTTTTAAAAACTTTGTTTTCAGCTGTTTCTTAGCTTTATATTTTACAGACAATCTTTCACTCCTTTGAAACTTTAATTCTAAATGACGTTGTTTGTTTTTATCGATCATTTTTTTAAAGTTACTTGAAACTTTTTTAAGCAACGAGTCACACTTATCTAATATCTTTTCAACCAACCATTCATTTGTATTTTGGTATAAGGTTTTGAAAGAATTAAAAGATCCAATGCAGCAAAATCACTTTCTGATGCTTTGTTTGTTGTTGGGATATTCTCAGCGGACTTACTTATATTATCAGAAGGATGCAAACATTTACCTCCAGGAAGTTGATCACCAGATTGTCTTTCCAGAACAACTAACAAAGAATGATAAATCGCTATTAATGTCAGCAGTGTTAAAATATTTAAACTATCTAAAATACCACGTATATTCTCTAATGTTTTGGTTAACGCATTAATAGTATAACCTGCATCACTGCTAGCCATTTCACATAACCCATTAGATAAAGTCTTTCCGTTTGTGGTAGTAACTTGGAAAATTTGAAAATATCTATGGTGTTTAGTAGTACCGTCATTGTGAAGACAATTACCTAAATTACTCTCTAGAGTATGTATCATTTTTTCTTCGACTTGAAGAGCAAGTGCTAATACTTCAGCCATAAATCAAAATTGAGTACCAATTGAGGGAACCTTTACTATATCTAACTTGGCTAGTTTTTTTAAAATAGTTGTGATAACCTTATTAACTTTATTCATGTTGACATTCAAAGAAACTAACTTCTCTTATATCATAACTTAATAATAAATTCTTGTATATATTAACTTAATAATAATTTTGCAATCAAGTAGAAGACAATTTAAAGTTTTCAAATCTTTATTTTCTTTTTATAATAAATTTTCTCTAATGTTAGGAGAGTCAATATCTTTTTCAAAATTATTTAGACTATTAGAATAAAACTTTTCATGTTTATTAACAATACAACTTTTTGCATGCAAATCTTTTATCCTCACGAAGGAGTGCAACTTTCTTGTCATTTTTTTAAAGCTTACTTAACAAAAGTTCAACTATTTTATTAAGGTTTTATCGTGCATTAGATAGAGACAGAAAGGCTAGGGCTAATGATCTTGACATATATAAGGCTTTCAATAAAGTTTGGCATGCTGTTCTTCTCCATAAGTTTGTTTCATATGGTGTACTTGGGAAAGTTTTGAGCAAATCGTTTCTTTTTAATCGCTTCATTAAAGTCATCCTCGAAGGCCAACACTCTTTTTTATTTCCAGTAACTTCTTGGGTACCTCAAGGTTCATTGATCCTATTTTGTTTCATATTTACATGATCTCCCCGACAACCTTAAATATAAAGTAGCTCTTTTTGCTGATGACTCAACTTTATACTCCTGTCTTGACAAAAATTCTTCTCTTTTCTCTTTTTAATCGCTTAGAACAGGCAGCCGATCTTGAACCTGATCTCACTTCTGTAACAGACTGGGGTTCATAGTAACTTGTAAATTTTAACCCCAACAAAGCTCATTTATTTACTGCAAACAACTATTGCATTACTGTCAACATTCCTATATTAATGAATAGCAACCCTCTCACTGAGTCCTCTTTTTTACGTCTTTTTGAATTATTTTTTACTACTGACTTTTCATAGAAACCATGTATACAATTGATTGCTAAATTAGCATCTGCTAAGTTTGCTTCATTTTGTTATACTTGCCATTTCCTCTCTCCTGATTCCATTCTCTTCCTCTACAAATCTCTTATTCGTCCCTGTATGGAATACTGTTGTCATGTTTGGTCTGGTTCTTCTAATGATGCTCTTTCTCTTCTAGACAAGGTCAAAAAATGCATTATAAATGTAGTTGTACCCACGCTATCTGCTAAGCCTGAGTCTCTTTTCCATCTTCGTCAAGTTGCATCTCTATCTATTTTCTACAAATATTATCATGGTTGCTGTTCAAAGGAGCTATCATCTCTAGTTTTATTTGCTAAAACTCATTCTCGTTTGACGTGTCATTCAGCAAAATTGTGTTCTTCTAATGTATCTGTTTCTGCATGCTCTAAAAACCTCTATTCGCTTAATTTTTTCCCCCGCACTTCAACCCTTTGGAACTCTCTTCCATCTTCATGTTTTCCTGACTCATACAACCTTTAACTTTTTAAGTCTTCTGTCCACCGTTTCCTTGCTCTTTAATTCTATTCTTTTTTTTCTAGTAACAAACTTAATAGTGTTTGTTTGCAGTCTTGTTGGGAAGGAATCAGAATAAAATTGAAGGACCTTCTGTTTTAAATAGCCACGGGCCCCTGGGAAGTCTTGATTCACCACTGCCACGGAGGTACATAGAATAAAAAAAAGTATTATTAAAATACATATACTTTAATCGTTATTTTTTTTTTTTCTATGCGTGCGTTCTAAACTTGTTGCAGCTTTCTAGATTTAATTATAATTAAATCCAGAAAGCTGCAACAAATTCGGAAGTTCTTAATCTGAATTGTTTAGAATAACACAACCAATGATAATAAATTTTTATTCCTGCTTTATGACCTTTATAACGAGAAATTAAAAACCTTTGGCTACGACTAAATAATTTTTGAATTTAATTCTGTTGAGCAGTAAGTAATGAACAACATTAGGATATTTTTCCCTAAAACCCTCTTTTTATGAAAGAAACATACTGATTTGATTGGAAAATATGTTGGGGTTATATGGAAACCTTACTATATTTATTTATATTGGAAAAAGAAAAGTAAAGCTTACCGTACCATGTTTTTATAGCGCAGTACTTATATATAATAATAATAATTGTTTTAATGAATAACAATAATAATTGTTTTAATGAAATCCAATACAAAAAGACAATTATACAGCTCTACGAGATTTAAGTTGTGCAATTTTAGGATAATCAGTTCAAAAAAGTTTGTTCAGATATCAGATATTTTTGTCGAAAATATCATTATTCTAACAATTAGTAATAAAATTAAGAAAAAATATTTTTGACCCCAAAATATGCAGCAAAAGCTACAAAAGAATGCATGAAAGTATAATAAATCGATCTAAGATTATATACTTTAACGGAGGAACTTTTTGCCCGTGAATTCTACGTTTTTATGTTAACTATTTTTTTCTTAAGGGAGATAAAAAATAATGTATTCAATTTAGTTGGCCTTTAAAGAAATAGGTTTACTATTAAACCAGAGCATAGAAAGTTGGTGTCATATGCATTGCACCTCAGAATTTGTTAATGAGCAAGAAAGATAACTTATTTAGATTAAGAACAATAATGACTTAAAAAGAAGGAAATGTTTGTATAGCATAAGTTTCTCAGATCAAAAGTATCAGGTACAAAACTTTTATACATTCTTTTGTAGCTTTTCCTGCATATTTTGAGGTCAAAAAAATTTTTTCTTAATTTTATTACTAATTGTTAGAATAATGATATTTTCGAAAAAAATATCTGATATCTGAACAAACATTTTTGAACTGATTATCCTAAAATTGCACAACTTAAATCTCGTCTTTTTGTATTAAACGGGGGCAATATTTCAGGGGAAATGCTTTTGATTATCATAATACAAATGGGGTCAAAACTTAAAAAAAATGTCTTTGTTTTATCTTTTTGTTCACCTTCCTAAAACCGAGGGAGACACTACAGTCGAGGAGGCTACTTTATTGTGGTTACCTCTCTCAACTCTTTAACTAGATGCCTGCATGGAGAAATAAGTTGAGCACAGTACCAGAAACGTGGACCATAAACGTGGAGGTGATTGAACTCGGAAATTCTCACTTATGAATCGAGCGTTCTATCACAACACCACTACACCACTACCTACACCACTGGCTCAAATAAACTATGATAAAGAAAATTCAAAATTTTTGTGAATTAAGTGGTAAATCAAAAGGACTCTTAATTTAAATAACTCTCTAAATAAAGTTTAAATAAATTTAGATAGGAGCGTTATAATTCATCAACCGCCATATTTACCTATACAGCAAAAAATGTCTTTCAAGTTGAAAGATTACATAACGCTACTATAAATGTAAAAAAACAGCAATTTACTGCACACACATATAAAATGTTGTGATAAGTTGTTAATATTTACTGCTTTTGTCCAGCAGGAGTGACTATATATTGTAACCATGTAATACAACAACAACAACAACAAAAAGCAATATATTTACCAGAAATATAGATGTTTTACATAAGAATGTTATACGTTATAAAAAATATTTGTACAGTCTACATTCTGGATGGTTCACTCTCATATAGCTAGGCTAAATCGAGGAGAGCGACCATGAACAAAACAAAACAAAACAAAAGAAAGAAAAGAAAAAAAAGAAGCAAATAAAATAAATAATACACTCACAGAAGGTTGCAATTAGTCTACATTCATATTTGTATCTTATATAATTTATATGGTGATTTATCTATTATCACCAGTGATACTATTGCTGTTTCTATTTATTTTGATGTAGCAAGTAGTATTTTAATTTGGTTTTGAGAACATATTTTTTAATATTGCTAAAAGGGATTGATTTTAATTTATTTTGAATTTGATTCCAGTCCATTAATGCAGAGTATTTAAAGGAATGTTTGCCGTAGGATTTTGTATTATATTTTTGCACACTCAGTGCACCTCTGCAAGAATTTCTTGTAAGTTGGCAGCTAATTGTACTGCGTAGAGTAAACCATTTATTAAATATAGGAGGTAGTTTTTTGTTAAGGCAGCTGTGAATAAATAAACAATTTTCAATTTTGATAATATCATGCAGTTTTAAAATTTGTAGTGCGTTAAAAGATGGGAATGTATGTGCATTGTTTGGTAGAAATTCAATAACCCTGACTGCTTTTTTCTGCATGATAAATAGGCGATTTACAGTACGTATGTTTTGACTCCATGATAAAAGGCAATATGTGAGATGAGAGTGAAACAAAGCATAGTAAATAGATTTTAAAGTTTTTTGTTGTATAAAATGTCTTAGCTTTGACAGGATGGCAAGGGATCTATTCAACTTATTAGATAAATCGTTATAATGGTAAGTCCAGGCTAAGTTTTCGTCTAGCTTTATACCCAAGTAGTTTACAAATTTTTTGCACCAAAGTTTTTTCCCATTTAA
Source organism: Hydra vulgaris (assembly GCF_038396675.1). Lineage (NCBI taxonomy): Eukaryota > Metazoa > Cnidaria > Hydrozoa > Anthoathecata > Hydridae > Hydra > Hydra vulgaris. The sequence goes on from NC_088933.1 coordinate 14,382,096, forward strand.
CTTAATTTTGAGCTGCTGATCTAATTTTTTGTGACGGCTTTTAAATAATATTAAATCAGTTTTTTTGGAGTTGAGGGAAATTTTGTTGGCATTTAGCCAGAGGCATAGTTTTTTAAGATCATAGTTAACATATTTGTTGATTTTTTTTATGGACTTATTAAAATAGAGAAGGTTTGTGTCATCTGCAAAGTGTTGGACTCTACAAAATTTTAAAGCTTTAGACATGTCATTTATATAAATAAGAAACAATAAAGGGCCAAGGACAGATCCCTGAGGAACACCTACTTTGATATCGTTTAGGTCTGAGCTCATCCCACTAATGGATACTAATTGAGTTCTATTAGTAAGGAAAGATTTGAACCAAGAGTTTGAGACTCCTCTAATACCATAGTACGATAGCTTATAAAGTAAAATGTCAATATCTACAGTGTCAAAAGCCTTTTGAAGGTCGATAAAAATGCCACATCCAAACATTCCTTCATCCAGAGAATCTTTAACTTTTTCTGTTAGACTTAATAAAGCAAGTGATGTAGAGTAGTTTGTTCGAAAACCAAATTGTAATTCACAAAACAATTTATTTTCATTGAAGAATTTGTATAAGCGGTTAAACATTAGCCTTTCAAGAATTTTATCAATGTTGGAGAGGAGGAAAATTGGCCTATAGTTTGATATTAATAGTTTTGAATCAGTTTTAAAAATAGGTACAACTTTGGCAGTTTTTAAGTTTTCTGGGAAAATACCACTTGAGAACGAGATATTAAAAATGTTAGAAAGAATTCTTGAGAGTTCTGTTTTTAATAGTTTTAGAATTTTAACAGGCAGACCATTTGGTCCAGAAGCTTTATTTGCGTCTAAAGAGTTGATAACATTTGAAATTTCATGTTCGTCAGTAGGTTTTATAAAGAATGATTTTTGAAAAGGATTTGATAAGTAATATGTAAAATGATTCATGGATGAAGGAATTGTTGCCTGGACATCCTTACCAATGTTAGTAAAGTAGTTGTTGAAAGCATTACAAATATCAAAGGGGTTTGTTATTGTTTTATTGTTATGTATGATTACATTAGGAGTTGTTTGAGAGTTACTTTTAATATTAATAATGTTTTTAATGCCTTTCCAGGTTGCTTTTATATTCTTTATGTTTTCAGTAAAATAATTATCGTAGTATTTTTTTTTGCTTTCTTTGAGTTTAGATTGGAGGTTATTACGAAATGTTTTATACTCATTATGATATATGGTTTTATTTGTTTGATTTTTAGACCTAATATATTTTTTAAAGAGATTATTTTTGTGCTGTATAGAGTGCTTGAGTTCATCTGATATCCATGGTTTAGTCTTGAATTTAATGTTTTGTTTGTTAAGCTTTTTCAAAGGCGCATGAATATCGAGCAGTTGATTAATGTTGGAAATAATATTCTCAAGAGACTGAGTACAATTATCAGGGTATATTTTTGGTTCTCTGTCTAAACTAAGATTGTGAAAATCGTTTCTAAATGCAACTTCATTGAACCTTTTCCAGTTTCTTTCCTGGATTAAGAGCTTTTTATTAGGTGGTGGTTTAAGAATATTATAGGCTATCAGAAATTGTGGAAGATGATCTGAGATTGTGGTGGTAAGATTCCCTGCTTTATATTTATTTGATTTAAGATTTGAAAAGATGTTGTCTATTAGTGTTTTTGATGTTTTACAGATACGAGTAGGGTGGACAATGTGAGGTAGAAAGTAATTTGAGGTGAGTGAATCTAAAAAGTCTCTAGTATATGAATCTGTGTCATACTTTAACAGATCAATGTTGAAATCCCCTAAAATGAATACAGTTTTATTTTCTTTTGTTAGGTTTTTGAGTAACGGATTAAGATAGAATGATAGGAAGTTGTCTAAAGACATTTTTGGATGCCTGTAAACACAACCAACGATAATATTTGATTTTTTAGGATTTATAATTTCAATAAAGATAGATTCTAGTTCTTTTGGTTTAAAGATGTGGAGATCGTTTCTGGGTTTATAGGCGAGCCTGTTATTTATATATAATAATGTACCACCTGCATGTGATTCAGATGGTGTGTGTTCATAGGAATACCCATTAAGTGTTAAGTTGCTAGTTTGTGGGCTTTTTTTATTCAATCTGGTTTCCGATATACCAATTATGTCAAATTCAAGTTTGGTTGATTGGAGTAGATTTTCAAGGTCATCAAAATGTTTCGAGAGTGATGATATATTGATATGAAAGACATTGAATGAGGATTTGTCAGCTGCTATACATTTTAAATCATCAACATTGGTGTAGTAACTGTTTATTGAGGTTTTTCGAGTTTTGTTGTTGTTATTAATATGTGTATTAAATGTGTTGAAAACTGTGTGAAGACTCTCTATGGGAAAACCTGATACTTGATAATTTTTGTTTATTTTAGTGTCACCATTAGCAAGATTTTCATTGTCAGTTATAGTTTCGTTATTGAAGGGAAATATACTAGCTAAGCAATTTATACAAAACCATGAACAATTTTTTGAGGAGTTTTTTAGTAATTGGTAGTCAATATCATTGAGGTTGTTACATTTTAGGTGGACCCAATTGAGGCAGTTATCACAAAAAATAGCTTTCTGATTTTTATAGATATTAACTTTGCAAACAGCACATTCGCTATGTGTAGTTTTCATTACTGTGAATTGATATGGCGATAAAATATATAAGTAAGATTATTTATATGAATGTAAGTAACTGCAATCTAAACTGCAATCAAAAAATAATAATATTAAAAAAATAAAAAATAAAAAATAAAAAAAGTACTGATCAAAACAAAAAGAAACGCAAAAATAATAGAAACAAACAAACAAAAACAAAAAAATAAAAAAAAAATAAAAAAATTACAAGGATTAAGACTTTTTTTTATTCAACGAAACCAACCAAGCGCACATTTTTTAACAAAGGAATTTCATGCTATTTATCGCTTGCAATGTCTTCAATTTAAAAACACCAGAAACGGAATAAAAATAAAAAGTAAAAATATAATAAACACAAAATCACAAAAATTATTACTATATCGCTAAATTTTATATAATATAAAAGGCTTGAAAAAGTTCAAATATAGTGCCGCAAATCAAAATAAAACAAAACAAACAAACCAATAAAAGAAAAAAAAAGAAAAACAAGTGCAAATCAAAGGTACCATTGCTCGAACTCCAAAGCTATAAGCGATTTATGTCGACTCAAAAAGATTTTAGTAAAACATACCTGGGATCCTCTTTCTTTTTCTTAACTTTAAGTAGGGCTGGATATTCGAGGTACCCGCTTACTATTGACTTGTTTTCTATTAGGCGACGACGTTCTTTCATGGCCTCATTGCGGCGTCGAGTTAGTGATGGTGAATACATTTGTTCAACCCGTATATTGTTTTTGGACATAAAAAAGATATTTTTTGTATGTTCACTATCAGCCCATTTATGAAATTTAACAAAAATGTGGCTTGACTTAGTGCTGTTTTCGTTAACTCTTCCTCGATGACAGCGTTCGATCATGTCATGGGCATTTTTCGGGTCTATGTTAGCCGCTTTTGCGATGGTATCTGCAATAGTTAGTTTGGTATCAGACCAGGATTCCTTGGATTTGTTTGTGTTAATAGGAATGTTTTTAAAAATCAGTGTCTTTCTCAAATTTCTGTTTACTTGGTCATCTAATGCCGCACTAAGCTTAATAATGTCTTCCGAAAATGTTTTATTATCTGAGGTCAGATTGAGCAGTTGCTGTCGTATTTCATTAATATCATCAGTATTTTTTTGTACTGTAGATTTAATATTAGTGTATGCAATTTTTAGTTCAGCTATATCGCTTGTTATTTTAGAAAGACTTGTGTTTATTGCTTGTAGGATTTCTTTTTTTTGTGCATCTAATAGTGCTTTAATGTTTTTCATCGATATTTCTTGATTATTTGACATTGTGAATTTTAATTTTTATTTAGATAGATTGATTAATTGACTTCGATTCACTTTTTTTTATTTTTATTTCATAGCGGTAATATATTGGAAAGATTTATTTGGATATTATTTGACACGTGGCTTTAGCTGGTTTTAAAAATTTACGCCATCTTACCTCTACTATGCCGGTACACGAGGATGTAATGGCTTTGTTGTTAGAATTTGCTGAATACTCAATTACATTAAAAAAAAAAATCATAACTGAAATTTCTTGTACTAGTTAACAACGGTAATGGAGCATACCCGTTTCAAAAAAAACGAAAAAAAAAAAATTAGAAATTAAAGAAAAAAGTCGACAAAAAAATTGAGTTTGTCTAAGTTGTGCTACCCCTTTATACTTACAAATACATAACTATAAAAATGAAAATTTTCGCAATTTCGTAGTTACCGCTCACATTTCGGATTGGCCCCAAATAAAGATCGGGTTTCGTAATTTGAAATTCGGGAATTCATTTTCATAATATAGTTTCGAATTCCGAAAACTTCTCTGCAAATTCCAAAATTAAAATTGATTTTTTCGTGCTCTCTCCAACTTTTAAATTGTGTTTTCGTTGCTGTACATATAAATATTCTACATCAAAATTCTATAGGAAGACATATAGAAAATAATGCTAAATGACAGTTATTTTGCATTATACAAGTAGACATATAGAAAACATTACTATATTGCAGTTAACGGTTTTATGTCTTCATTTCATATCGATATGTAATAATTTTTACATTTCGTATAACTTCGTGCTTGTTGTTTAACAAAATAAATTATTATTGATAGTACATCCTAAAATGTTTTGAAAAGTAAGTTATTTGGAATACACAAAGCAATGAAAAAATCAAAATTCTGTTTAAATTAATTTTTTGAGAGGATCAAAAAAAAACCCAGCAAAATGTAGGATATGTTATGAAATAATAAAAACCGCTGGCTCAACGACATTTCCGCAACACACAATATTAATGTATAAAACGGGATGTCGTGCAAGATGATGTTCCAGAAAGCAGAGCATCAAAAAATATGATTATAAATTATTTAGGAAGCAAAAAAAGATGAACCACTTTCTGCTATCCTGTTACGAATGTGTGCTTAGGATTATATGCCATTCAAAGTTTTTCGTAAGTCAATCGATTTAAGAAATTTATTTTTGGCTGGAGGCACTCGAAATTATATGTAACCAAAATCACCTAACTCAATTTGCAAAATAGTTTTAAAATACGCACAAAAAATAAGGGCTAAAATAATGTAAAATTTGATTAATTTCAAAGGAGATGGAACACGATTTTACTTAACTCTAGATGAATGGACGTATTTAACGTATTTTGTGAATGTCGATGGCAAGAAACAATATTAAAATTCAGGTTTAGTACCTGTTGAAGGCAGTTTCCCTGCAGAGAAAAGCATTACGGCTCTGAAAACCACATTGCAAGACAACCATCTAAGTATCGATAAAGGTATTACGTCTATAACAACTGATGGGGCAGCTGTGATGCGAAAAATTGGACGGCTTTTACCATGTAATCAGCAGTTGTGCTCCGCACATGCGATACATTTAGCTGTAATTGATGTTCTGTATAATTATTTGCATACAGCTGAATTGGTGGCTCACATTTATGCAGAAAATGTTAGTGTAGAAAATGAAGGAAGTGACTTCGAAGAATCGGATGAGGAACACGTTGAAGATAAAATTGTTGGCTTGATTAAACAAACTTATAATGAAGCTAGGCATGTTGAGACTGAAGAATTTGGATTTAGTTTTCTTATTAAAAAAGTTCGTTTGATTGTAAAGAAATTTTGTTTTTCGAGAAATCGAGTTCTTCAAGTATAGGTAAAACAAGAATTCGGAAAACAATTGAAACTTTTTATAAACACTAGAACTAGATGGAATAGCTTTGTCGAAATGCTTGAAAGATTTAACAAACTAAACAGCTGTGTTAGAAAAGAATTGATTGACATTGCATCTGATTTCGTTATTCTAAATGCTGAAGTTTTGTCGATTAAAAACATTATCCCGGCACCTCTCCCAGTGAAACTCACTATAGAACCCCTTTGTCGAGAAGATGCAAATCTGCTGATGCGACATTTTCTTTTATGTTTGAGAATTTCAGATCTGATGAACTTTCATTAAAATTGGAGAACAAATTAGAAGACCGAATAAGCCAAAGATATGTCTAAAACTCTTTAGACTGTTGATTTTTTTCAATGGTCTTTTCACTAGACCATTGAAAAAAATCAACAGCCAAAGTTATTGATAGGGCTACCATATAAAATTTTGGAAAAATCAGGACATCATGTCTTTTTTAACCTGTCAAATCAGGACAAATATAAATAAGCAGAAAGTCTAAATCAGGACAAAAGCTCGTCACACTAAAAGTGAAAATGACAAAAAATACAACATTAAAAACCAGCTTTATTTTACATTTTTGTAATGACTACAAGAATTATTTCTTTTCTTTGCTTTTAAACCAGTCATATTTTTCACTAGAGTATACTTTTTTCAGGAACAACTGGTCATTTTTTATCTTTTCATAGAACTGTGAGCAATTGAAATCAATATTTAACTTACAAAAAAGCAAACTTTTCACAGTAGAAACTAGCAAAGAACCTCTTTCAGGAGACCAAATATTGTTCATCATTGAAAACACCCTTTCCACAGCAGCTGAAGTTCCAGGAAGACTGAAAATGTATTCCAACACCAGTGAAAAATTTGCTACTGAAATGCCCTTTTCTCCAAAATGTTTCATCATCAGGACCCATTTTTCTTCACAACTCATATCATCAGATTTCCAAGTTTCAGAATTAGTTGACAAGTATGCCTTGACCAAAACAACTTCATCAAATAGTTCATCAGTATTTATTGCTGTACGTCCAATTTTTCGGTTAATTCTTTCTGGAGCTTCTTCCAACTATGGAAATGTTATTCCACTGTTTTGAATCCACATGAACTTTTCAGCATCAGCAAAGCTATCTTTCCAAAGGTCAATATAAGAAAGACATCTCTCGTAAAAACCAGTAAATTCTTTTTTGACAGGAATTTCGTCAATAATTCCGTCTTCAAATAGTTTTGCAAGTATCTTTTTAGCTTCCAGTGGAATAAACTTATTCTCAAGTCTCTCCTTCAGATTATTCTGCAATACTTTTATCTCATTAACAATATCACATGCACTTGCTCTTGTTTTTTCAATTCTCAGAATTGTTTTGTTGAATGTCTGAAGCTGACCATGAACAAACCAAAGATACATTTCACCACGTTCATCGCTTAAGAACTTACTTATTATCACTGCAGATTGCTCTTGAGAACAGAAGAAAGATTTTAGTCCCGCAAAGATTTCCAAAATTCTCTGAATTGCGGGTAGTAAAGAAAGGAATCTTGTGCTTCCATGCTGCAAAACTCTCTTGTAGTGAACATCAGCAAACTCGCAGAATTCTTGCAGTTGAGTAAGTCTGACAGTGTAGATGTGAAAATATTTGTAAATTTTCACCACAAGAGCTTCAAGATCAATTGGTAAAACATCGACAGTTGTTTGAATGCAGTTGTAAACTATGTGAGCTCCACAGCCAATCCCAACAATCTCTCGACCAAGAAACTTTTTCAATCGACTGTAAACATTGTTTTGTCCTCGTCTTTTCACTCCACCAAAGTTTGTGTTGCAGTTGTCACCACAGAATCTAATCACTTTCCTTGATAAATCATGGCTATTGATGGCAGATTGCAGAGCATTGCACAAAATTTCTGATGTTTCACCAGGTACATTTCGAAATTCCAGTAATTTAACTTTTACTCCTTGATCAGGCACAAAATATCTAACAAGGACAGGAAAAAGTTTCAGTTCATTTCGGTTAGATGTATCAGTTGCAATGGTAATAAAAATAGCTTTCTTCAACTCCTCCTTAATTTCTTCAGAAATCATTGGTAGAATAACATTGAGAATAATAGCCTCACATTTTGTTCTTGCAAGTCCAAACTTTGGTTCAAAAAGTTTTGAAATTAATTTGGTTGAGCAATCAGCAGTTTTGAAGCTCAAATCATGAATTGCAGTGTGAAAAGCAAAAGTAGCTTCCTTTGATGCCAGAACTAGATCTTTATCACTTAAACTATCAGTCTTGAAGAACGATGTTATTGATGCAGAACTTGCTTATGCTTTCAAAGCATTTTTGTGTCTCTCCGTTGTTAAATGCTTGGTGATGTCTGTCCTTCCGCCATTTGCAACAGAAAATTTAGTCAAACAATCTCCGCATCTAACTTTTTCACCACTTTCATAAACTTTCTTCAGAAAAGGAAATTCATTCTTCAGAGTTTTATTAAAATGGCACTTTCTTTTCGACATTTTGACTTTAATAAGGGATTTTTTTTTACTTTAAGTTAAAGTAAAAGTTTAACACTAAAAAACCCTCTGTCACGAAGTAGAAACTTCGTAAAAGTGGAAAGTACCAAACCAGCAAAAACAAAAGTAAAGTACTGCCTTATCATGTCTGCTACCACTGCCATTTCTGCCAGCACTGCCTAAAATTGCAAGAAAATAGTAAAAATTGAATGGAGAAGTTAGAGTTGCCAAGTCAACATTTTTCTCTTTGCTTTATTTTTTAGTTTTTGTCAAAATGATATTTTTTTCTTTTTTGTTATGGTTTTTTAATATCAGGACATTTTGACACCTAATCAAGACAGACCCTTCAAATCAGGACAGTCCTGATGAAAATCAGGACTATGGTAGCCCTAGTTATTGAAGACTTTGAACAAAGAATAATATTTAACAACACGGGAACTTTCTCAGGCGAGCAGTCAGAATCTGACGATGTAGTAGAAGTAATGTTAGAAGAACAAACTAAGCCCGTTAATGCAAAAATTGGAGAACAAGTCAATTGAATTTATCGTCCAATATACCGTCCAGCTCAACTCTACAAATAATAATTCGGAGCCTAATTTCAAATATTAAATCCGAATTAAAATTCTATGAAGAGAATGGTATTCGTGGAAAAAAAGACTCGGACACGCAGCTTTAAGTTAACTCTGTTTCCTCAAGGCATATTTTAGGCAAATTAAACAATAATTTTATTTTTTTTTTATTATTAAATGATGTACCAAATTAGAAAATTTCTGTACTTATTGAATTTTAAATTTCATTTTTATTTTTTTATCTTAAATAAGTTATTTGTATTATTTGGTTAGACATAAAAATAATTAATTTCGAATTCTAATTTTTTTGTTTTTGTCAAAATTTGCATTCGCTAGCCACAAGCCGTTGTACGCACGTTATGTTTTGTTTTATGTTTGTATTTAGTATAAAATTGGCTTCCTCATATTTCTTAATATTCACCAAATGGTTTTGCGATTGCAATTAAATTTTTTTGCGACTTTCATAGCAAATGTAATAAGACTTTCTACTTTGGAGTTACTAATATGAGATATTTTACCAAAAATAATTATTAAATGATATGTCGATTAGTGAATGATAGCTATTTTTATCACGTGGTCTTGACATGCTCTGATATTGGGGTGATTGAATCAAAAAAAAAAAAAAAAAAAAATCTCCTAGCAAATTATTTTTGTTAATACAAAAAAAATTTTTAAAACTCAGACGCTATTTTTTGGAAAAAAATTTTTTTTTATATTTTATCAACAAATAAATTAAAGTTTAATTATTAATTATTTTTAATATTATATTATATATTATATTATATTATATTATATTATATTATATTATATATATATATATATATATATATATATATATATATATATATATATATATATAATATTATATATATAATTCTACACTCTACGCAAGAGTTTTAAATAAAGTTTTTTAACTTATAAAATACATATAAAAACAAAAATAAAACAAATAAAAATAAAAAGATGTTACGGCTTTAGAAGAAGTAAAAAAAAACCAATATAATTTTAAACTTGTAAGTAAAATTTATAATTTTAAGAAATTAGCTATGCTTTTATAAACCGGGATTCGATTTCATAAACGCCAACACTTTGGCCAGCTTTTTCATCAAAATCACACCAATCTCCCTATAAATAAAAATATAAGATATCTTAAGTTTCCACCCTAGCTAACTCTAATTATAAAAAAATGAAAATTAAAAAAAAATTGTTCATAAATATAATAAAAATGTTCTAATAAAATTAACATTTATTACTAATAACATACAAAATAATGTTAGCTTGAAAGATCGGCTTTCTTTAAAAGAATTCTTTTTTTAAAAGACTCTCAGCTACTTCAATCTCATTTTATTTATCTCAGACAACTAGGATAAATTGCACCTTAAAATTAACAAACAATCTTATGTATATAAACATATACAGAAAAATCTTGTAAATCGGACTATGAATTAATCGAACTTAAACTTCAAGTCGGACAGATTTTCAATTCCACTTGAATTCTCTCTACCAACTTAGTATCAAACCATCCGCTTAAGTTGTACCCTGAGGTTCCCATCAGCAGAAAACTTCGCTTAATAAAGGTTTATGTAATCCAATTTGCATAAATGAGCATAATATGCAATTATAAAAATTCGAACTTTCAAAAAATAAGATTTACTTCATGCAATGCTATTGCATCATGACATTGTACCGCATAAGAGCAAATTAAAACCCTAAAACAAAAATCTGCTTATGCTAAGGTTAAGATAATACCTATGAAATAGCGACTACTTGAAAGTAAACAACTTAGCCGATAATAGTCTCGTTACGACTTCTATACATTTTGATTATAATGAAAATGAGTTTGATTTATTTCATATAGCTTCCATCAAAAATTATGCATTCGAAAGGTAAAAAATGTAAATGAGACAAGTGAAAATAAATGAGACAAGAATTGATTAGGCTGACTAGGCTAACTGCAGCTAACAAGCGTGCAAAAAAAGTTGTAAGTTGTTGAGAAATCAAACAAACCTTACTGCTTTTAAGGAATTAGATAATTAGCACTGCATGCTAAAATCAATCACACTCTGATTTCTTCTTTTAAATAAAACTTCCTGCTTGTATATCATGGATCAAGGAGCCACTCGATCTTTAAACTGTAATTACCACACTCATTTAACTAACTAAATAAATGACGCTATTGACAACGAAAAACAAGGTTATTTAATCTTTATACTTAAAGCTATAAAAATGTTTACTCTTTCTTTAAATAAAGCTTCAGAAACCACTACTATTATATGCTTTAGCACAGCAAGCACAGCAAAGCACGATGACCGTAAAGAGTATATTTGGATTTTAATTTCATCTACAGCAACCAATAATAATACCAATACTAGAATGTATGTCCATCAAAATTAATTCTCAATAAAAAATAGACAAAATAACTTACGCAAAACTATTGTTATAAAAAGATATAGTCTGAAACCACGATAAAAAGCGGTTTTCTGTTTTCTGACTTTTAAAACTTTTTTATCTATAATTTTAGAAAGTATCCGCACCCGATTTTTAATAAACCAATTTTATAGACATCTAAGCTACAAACCAATTACAAAAATAAAGCGTGGGGAAGCGTGGGTGACTACTAAAAATAATGGTAAACTTTAAGATTTTTTATTTTCTAGCTCATTTTGTAGTTTAATTAATTATTAGTAAACAAAACCATAATTAAAAATATGAATTTGTTCCAAAATCTCCATAACATGATGCTTTCAAAAATGTATAACACTTTATACTTATTCATAAAAAGTTTTATAGAAAATAACTTTTAAAGTGATGAAGCAAATGAGTTTCAATTGTAGATTTACAAAAATATGAAACAGTTGGGCTTCAAATATTACCTTTTTACATAAGATTTGCTGAAATCTCTACGTTATAGTAAAGATTAACTATTAAATAAAATTAAAATATAATTTCTGCAGTGAAATTGAAATTTGAGCAAAAAACACTTGTGGTACGTTTTTGGAGTACTATTTTCCACTGTGCGCCGCCAGCATTTTTTGGTCTTTGAGATAGCTAACTTCCAGACATGGAGCAAACTCCAAACATTTATACGCTTATACTTATGTCAAATAAGGATGCTTTGAAAAAAATTGCGATGAATGGAGCTTGGAAACAAAAAAGCCCTAAAATTTTGCCCTTTCCCTGCCCCAAACGTGAGAGCAACAAGTTAATGAAATATTTTTTGTACTATTTTCAACTAGACTTATATTCATTGATAAATTTTAAATTTCATAATAAAATATTTTAGTGTTCAAAAATTATGTTTAAAAGTTTAAACCCCCTCAATTTGAGGGGGTTGCAAATTTTTTATTTCATAATTTTTATTTCATAATACATTTTTTATTTCATAATTTTTAAACGCTGAGAGATAATACTATGAAACTTAAAATTTATTGGTGAATATGAGTCTAGTTGAAAATAGTACAAAAAATATTTCATCAACTTGTTGCTCTCACATTTGGGGCAAGGAGGGGGCAAATTTTTTTGGGTGTTTTTGTTCCCAAGTTCCAATCATCGCAATTTTTTGCAAAGCATCCTAATTTGACAGAAGTATAACATACAAAATGTTTGGAGTTTGCTCCATGTCTGGAAGTAAGCTCTCTCAAAGACCAAAAAATGCTGGTAGTACCTTTGTATGGCAGTATAAATTTTATACTTGGGAATTACACCCTACCCCCTGAAAAAGTATAAAGGCTGCACTCTTAATCTTAAAACATTTTGAACACCATCCTAGTTATATTTTTTTTTGTTATTTATTCTTTATTCGACTTTATTAATTTGAACCTTTGGAAAAAAAAATTCTTGAAAACGTTTTGTGAAAAGTAAAAATTACTTAATTATATATTTCTTAGATATTTTAAATTTTGTGAAACATCACAGTGAACAATAAGTTTGGAACTTAAAATTTTCAAAATGTATATATATTTACACATCTATGCTTACCTCTGTTAAATCAACATTAAATTTGGTAGAGGTTTCTGCTCCTTTGGCCACCCATCCAGTCTAAAAATTGAAAGAAAAAAAAATTAATAAAAAAAAAAATACTTTGAAGTTTATATCAACTAAAATCCTGACAGTTTTAAAAACTTAATATTTTTAGGATAGAAACCTGCCATATCTCATGCCATAAAGAGTATTTTTGTGAAGAAATACTCATTACAAGAAAACAATTCCAATGTAATTTTATGACTGAATAGCTCATAGCAGTTAATTATAAGTTAACTATATGTTTGAAATTTTGAAGTGTATAAGTTAGAATTTTTGTACTGAAATGCAAAAAAAATAAATAAATTGTGAAAACAAATCAAACAATATGATAACAATAGTTTTTTTTTCAAAACAACAGTTTTCAACGAAACTAAAAAAATCGTGTGCATGATCATGATTTGCAAATAATTATGTATAATGCAAATCATGAACAGTCATGATTTGCATTAACGCAAATCATGAACAGTCATGATTTGCATTATACATAATGCAGTATTATGATGTGCATAGTGCAATAGTAACATAGTACAGCAGGCCCGTAGGAACAAAAATTATATTGGGGGGGGGGGGGGGAAATGCAGTACTACCCCGAAATAGTTTTAAGGACCTTTTTTTTTAAGTCATTTTCTTTAAAATTATTTATTTGAAAAATTATTGGGGGGAGGGGGCGGGGCAAATGGCCCTGCTGCCCCCACCGGTTGCTACGGGCCTGGTACAGTAGTAACAAAGTGCAGTAGTAACACAGTGCAGTAGTAACACAGTGTAGTAGAACCATGAAAGTGTCTTGTGAAGTTACTATTTCACGTATCAGGTAATAGTGTCAAGAAATGTTAAGTGTGTAATAGTGATATTTAATTATTATAATTGAATTAAACTATAGGAAATACAAATTAAAATGTCTATATTTTACCCTTGCAGAAAACTCATTCGGTTCCATGCCTCTGCAGTCAAATTGGACAATCGTTTTGAAAGCATTGCTATCCTCAAGCTACATACAAAATATATTTTAAATTATGTTGTAAAATAAAAATTTATGATCTAAAATATAACAGCATGTTTAAAGTGCACAACTGTTACAGATATTTTTACGTTAAATTTTATCAATATTAAATACTTTTGTAGTTTTAATAATCTTTACTATATGATGAAATTAATTTATTTTCTGATTTAATTTAATAGAATAAAAAATTTAATCAATCAAGTAAAAATTTAATCAAATCAAGTAAAAGCAAACCGGACACGATTCCCAAAAAGCTAAATAACTTTTTTTAATATTGAGAATTAGTAGGATTTTTTTTCCTGGAATATAGTTGTCTATTAAAACAACTATGCAGTGTAAAAAAAAAAAAAAAAATTAATTTCAAGTTTCTATGGAAAATAAGATTTTATTTTCCATAGAAACAATTTTTCGAAAAGCATAATGATATATTGTTTTGAGAGACAAGATTTACAAAGCCACGAACTGCAACTTGATTTTTCACAAGTTTTCTATAAAAATTGCATCTCTGGCTTTTCATTTTTGAAAAACTTTGGGCACTTTTTGTTCTTTTTTTTGGCTTTCTTGGCAGGAATTTCTACTTCTGCTGCTGCAATTTCAAAATAAGTTTGTTTTAATAGCTTTGCATCTTCTTCTTCTCTTAACTTGTTTAACCATACTTCTTCTGTAAAAGCTTGACCAACCACTGTTCTTGCATTTCTGACTTTCTTTGCAAGATGCTTGTAAGCGTTTTGGAAGTGAAATTGCTTCAAGAGAGCTTTTTCAAAACTGATGTTTACACTTCTTGAGAAGTTAAATTTAAAGTTGAAATTGAAGTTGGAGTTGTAGGCAGAATTAAGGTTTGCGCTTGTTGAGCAGTTTGAGGCATAGAACTTAGGCTGCGTGGTGATGTTGTAACTGCTGATGATGTTATTAAGGTGTTATTAAAAGTTCAACAAATTTGTAATTTTGATTTGTCAATGTTTTCTTGATTTAATTGAAAGAGCCTAGTGTTTTCAAAACCAGTAATAACTTGAGTATGAGCTGCAGAATGTGAGATGAATAGGCGGGAATGCAAATTAGTGTTATATTGTTTTCTTTACACTTAAAGGCTACACTTAGTGACATGTGTGTGCTGTGGCCATCCAAAAGTAAAATATGTTGACCACCATTTTGAATGTGAGGAATAAACATTTCATCGAGCCACTGCAAAAATTGATGACTTTCCATCCAACCAGATGGTGATGTTGTGTAAAGTGTATTTGGTAGGCCTTCCTTTAATCCAATCATCATAGAGTCGGTTCTTTAATTTGTAAACAACAAAAGGTGGTAGAAGGAATCCGTCATCATTAACACAATTAAGAACAGTGTAGTTTATTTTTACATTATTTTCAGTTAATACTAGTAACTCTTTGCACCTCTTCTGGTAATTACTTTCGCATCGCCTTTATCACCATTGAAACCAGTTTCACCACAATTCCACAATGCATTGCTTTATTAAAACCTATTTTTGCTAAATCAAAATGTTTTTTCAAAACATTAAAATAACAGGCAATAATTTCTGGTGTGCTTGAATCTGCTATTAAAGTTGCAATGTTTGTAGTTGTTCTTTTGCTTAGTTCTGAGTGCCATCGACTCATAAATTCTTTGTACCATTTGCGACCAGGCATTCCATTTTTAAACAAACATGTTTCATTATTTTCAGTTAAATAGTCTCTCACTAAAGTTTGAACTTGATCTAATTGTCTACCAAAGTGCCAATAGCCAAGCATCTAATGAAGGTGAACCAAGGTTAACTCAATAAAAGGGCTCAATTTTGTTGCATAGCTACTACCAACTACTAAAGTCTTATTTGATTTTCGGTCGGAAAATGTTGAACTTGGTATGCGGTAGAATTGAGCTGTGCCTCTTAAGCTCAACTAGCCATTTTCAATCTTATTCAATGTGATTTTTGTCTCCTCAGTGTAAGGCTTCTTGTTTGTTTTATTTTTTGCCATTATAAGTTTAGTAAATTCAATTGAGTTACAGATTTTTGAAATTGAGGAAACTTTTGTGGTTACTATGTGTACTTTTGCACTTCAACTTCAACAGTATAAGTGCAAAAGTACAAAATTAATGCGAAAGTGTAAAAACTTAAAAATCCCAAATGAAAAAAATTCAGTCAGTGTGAAAAAATAATAAAATAAATCAATTTTAACATAATAGAAAAATTCAACTAGAGTAAAAAAATAATGAACAGATTAACCTATTAAACTTTATTTGATTATAGGGTGGATTTATTGTGTCCGGTTTAAGGTGAAAACTGAAGAAAATCTTATTTCCGTCATAACTTTTTAATGGAGTAAGATTATGAAAATCTAAAACTATTTTTGAAATTAGCAAAAAATTTCCATCAAAATAGCTTCCTTTGTTTTTAAATTACCTTTTTAAATCTTTCATGCTAAGAACCTAATTTCCTAAAAAAATTTGATTTTTAGGGTTAGATTTTGTTTTAACTTAAATATCTTATTAAAGCAATCACATGAATATTTATTTTTTGAAATTTTATAACTTTTCACACTAAAAATTATCTATGCACTTTTTTTGCTTTTTGTTTTCTATGCACTTTTATCTTTGGAGGAATTTCAAGTAATTGTGGGGTAATTCTAAATACAAAATCTTTATGAGCATTTATATATAACCAACTCATATTGGTATATATGACTGATACATATTGGTATATATGACTGATACATATTGGTATATATGACTGATACATATTGGTATATATGACTGATACATATTGGTATATATGACTGATACATATTGGTATATATGACTGATACATATTGGTATATATGACTGATACATATTGGTATATATGAGTCATATAAATCAAAAAAAATCTTAATAACAAAGATTTATGAACATAGATTTATGAAATTTAAATAATAATTTTTTCTTTTCTTTTTTTTTTTTTAGACAAAAAATATCTTTGTATTTTTTTTTCAAAAGTAATTAATTTACTATTTAACTATTTAATTTACTTTTTTTTTTTTAAATAATTTTAAATAACAATTATTATAACAATTTAAACTTACATTGTATGATGTTATTGTATCCTTTAAAATATCTGCCAAAAAAAAAAAAAAAAAAAAAAAATTTGATTAAAAAATACAAATTAGCAAATTAATTAGCATAAATTGTATGACTAGTAATGGAGCTGATATTTAATTGGGAACAAGGTCAAGTTTGATAAAATATAGCCACCCAAGACTTACTATTTACTATTCTATCGATATAACTTTAAAAAAATAAAACCATTACAAATAATAATAATACACTTCAACAACATTATTTTTATTTATGACACAAGTTTATATCTTTAATTAAGACACTTCAAACGTTTTTTCATGATAATAACTTTAATATGTATGAAGTCAATATTCTTTGATTTTAAGTTTATTTTCACAAAGAAATTTGATTTGAAAGATTTGGAATAAAAATTAACAAAAATGACGACAAAAAAGGAAGTTGTTAAAAAATTATACCTGAAATTTATTTATAAAATATGGCATAAGATATAGCTTCATGTTTTCAATTTATAAGATAGCTTCATAATAAGATATAGCTTCATGCCACTATGCCAAAAACATGGTTACATGGCGCAATGATAAAAACACTAAATTCATAGACCCTCTGAGTCCTGAGTTAAGACTGAGCAATTCTAGGTTAATACTAAGTATAATTGGTCAAAGTGCAACTTTTACAAGTTATACACTAAAGGTTTAAAAACTTTTTTCTTTAAGTAGCAGTTTCTCCTTTTGTATAATCATCAGAAACACTGTCAAATCTCAAAAAATTATAATAAGATTTGTTTCACAAGAAGTTTAAAAACTTCCTGTGAAACAAATCTTTTTATAATTTTATATACTTAATTTTCAACTTCTGCAGTATTTATAAACAGGTTACACTGTATTTTGTAAAAATAATTGTAAAAAACCTCTTTAGAATAGGTATAATTTTATTTTGGTCATTTGTTTTTTATACCTTTTTAAAAGGTTTTAACTTTTAGGTCTGCATTAAGATATTAATTCTGATTTTTTATTTTATCGATTTTCTTGATTTAAATTAGTAATTACTTTAAATTTTTCTTGCAAACTTTATTCTGGCATATTAGTTCCAAATAATTTGTAATTTTGGCAAATTACAAATTATTTGGAACTAAAAATATTCTAGACGCTGTAAATGGAATTATAAGAGCTTATATTAGAATAGTCCAGTTTAAATAAAATGCAACTTTTTTTTAAGAATCCAAATATATTTTGACAAGATAATCTCTTTTGAGTAATTTTTGCACAATAAAAGATTGCTTATGGGTAGCATAATGTTTTTTTTATTCAACCTCAATAGGATGATATACTGTTTATCAAGATCATTTTGTGAGAAAAATGAAATAGCCTGCTGCTACAGTACATACATCAACTATCTTATACTATATGCTGTCGCATCGAGTGAGCTTGGACTGGGGCAGCAATCTTTTTTAAAAGCCAATATTTATATCTATGAAAGTATTTAAAATAAATTATACTGACCAATTGAGTTTTCCCTTGAGCACAGTTTACATTTAGATACAAGACTAGCTTGACCACGACCTCCTTTTAATGGGCTACTTTCCTATGTAAAAATTCCATATAATAAATTAAGAATTAAAAAATAAAATTAGTAGAAAGAATGTTTTTGAATAAAATTTATCAGAACATTAATAGATTGTAAATAGAATAAACTATTTAAAACAAGTTACCAAAAGTGACAAATAAACAAACGCTTTTGACTCTTCTTGGCAGTTTGAACATTTAACCTTAAGTATAAAAATTGGAAAAATTTAAAAAGAAATATGAACAAAAAGAGAAAATTAAAATATTAAAATATTTAATACCTAACAGTAAATTGCTATTAGAAATAAATAAAATTAAATAATACTATTCTATTTGAAATTATGTAAAATTATTATTTAAATTATTGTTATATTTTCAGCCAAAAAAATAAAGTTAAATTTAATTATCGATAGACTTGATTTTAAAATAATAAAAAAATGTATACCTTAACATACCAACGAAAATCTTCTCCCTCTGGTATCAAGTCGGTAAGATTTTCCAAATTTAATTTAAGTTGTAGTGCGATTTTCTATTATAGAAGACTTTTAGTGAAAACTTTATTTTAAAATAATAATTATAGTAATAAAAATAATAATAATAATTATCATTATTATCATTATTGTTATTAATTACTGAATAAATAACAACAAAACAAAACAAAAAAATCATCTTAAAAAATACTTTGTAACCAAAAAACTACATTTAAAACAACTTACAACCATTTCTGACAAACCTTTTGACTACAAAGCAAATTAAATTCTATATTACAGAACAGAAAACATTAGACACCATCAAGTATAGAAATATTTCAGGTTATTATATTAAAGCATCAAATAACAAGACATAAAAATTAAACCAGGAAATACATAACACAAAAATTAAACCAGCAAGTATATAACACAAAATTAAACCAGCAAGTTCATAACATAGATAATTATACATCATTAAGAGTTAAACATTTAAAATTTAAAAAAGCATTTATACCTTTAAAATAACTAAAAAACAAATGCAACTATGATGTTTGTGAAACTCAATATGTTAAAACTTTATATGTATCTCTTATTTTGTTACCAGTATGTTGTAATTTGTTGTGTACTATTTATTATGTACCTTGAAAAAAAGATACAAATAACATTTCATTACATAAAAAAATAAAAAAATATTTTATTCACAAATAATATTAAATTTTTAAATATAGTAATACTATTAAATTTTTATATGACCTTTATAAGATCTATAAAAAAATTGATGAAAAATATGCTGATATCTTTAAATATCAATTTTAACATGATACATGATATGATAAAAACTTATAGAAATTAAGATTTTTAAAAAATTTTTTTATTAAGAAAACATATATAAGATTTAATAATTTATATAGATATGTAGTATGAAAATAGAAATAAAAAAAAGTGAAAGTATGTAGTCAAAGCTGATACATCATATTAGTTTTACTCCAATTCCCATTTTAATTTACTTCATTCAACATATAGAAATATTTATTTTAATAATCAGCTTCAGACATGAAAAAAAATAATTGGTTCATCTAAAAATAATTAATTCCTCATTATGTTATGATAAACAAACTTAAACAATCTTTCACTTAGATTTACTAATAGTTTAAAACTAATCATAAGTAAATAAACCAAATGTTATACACCTCCACAGGGCTAAGTGAGTCACTACAGTTGAGGAGGCTAATTTATTGTGGTTACCTTCAATAGCAATAACCATAAAAATTATTATTATTATATAAAAATGATAATAACAATGTATGCAATGCAAATAACAACCTAATACAAATAATAACAATAGTATGTGATTTGTAAAATGTGCGCAATGTACATAGGTTGTTAGGAAAGTTTGTAGAATTCCCCTATAAAAAAAAAAAAAAAAAGTGTTTTTTTGAAATTTTGTTTAACTAAATATTCAAAATACTTTCCATCATTTTCTAAATAAATTTCTATCCCTTTCAACCCATTTGTCAAACCTTTTTTTATACTCTTCTTTAGGTATACTTTGAAGAAGCTTCGTTATGCGGTTATTTTGACTTTCAATGTCAGCATTATCATCAAGATTTTTTTTATTAAGTTGAATAGCCAATAATTGGATCTAAGTCTGGTGAGTATGACAGTGAAATAAGTCTGGTGAATATGCCAGTGAAATAAGTCTGGTGAGTATGGCAGGTGGCAAACTATTGTGATTCCAGCTTGGTTAAGATAATTTGAGACAGTTACATGGGGTCAAGCCTTATCATGGAGAAATTTAAATTTTTGAGGGCCTGTTTTAGATCTTTGCTCATTTATTTCGCATAAGAGGTTTCAAACAATTTCTTAAATAATATTGACATATTAGTTGGCATTGACACAGTAATTATGTCTTCCTTTTTAACATAACCCAAATGAACAATGTTTTGAAGAAGATGAGAACATGTTTTTTGGCTGAAATCTATCACATCTTACAATAGCTATTGGACCTTTGCCAACCCAACTAGCATTTGCCGACTTGTGTCCAACTTGTCTCAAATAAAACCATGATTCATTCCCTGCAATAATATCACATAGTTTCTATGGGGTGTTTTTGAAAAGAGCTAAATTTTCCTTACATTCCTCAACTCTATTCTTGCGATTTTGATTGGTTTTCTTTTTTAAGATGTGATTTTTTAAGATTGTGAATAACTTTGTTGATTGTAAAACAATTAATTGATGTCATGGCTTCAACTATACATGATAATTTTCTTCAATAATGACTTGCACACGTTTAACATTCTCAGCTGTATACATGGTTTTAGGGTTCCCTGAGTGAGAATTATCTTCAAGATCATCCTCTATATCATTATCTACTATAGCATATTTATTGCATTACAGAGTTTGAGTTAGAAAATTATTTTAAAAATTAAAAAAAAAGCTTAATTTAAACATTGTAAGTTTTTCTTCAACTTGCAATTGATTTTAATTTACAATTATATACAAATATAAAAGAATACAAAAAATCGTTGAAATATTTATTTGAAAATTTTGAATAAAAACACTATTTTAAAACTAAACATTTAAAATAAACTTTAAATATTAAAGTTTTGAATGCATATTTTCAAATACAGGAAGTGACTTTTCCATGGATGCCTTTCCAGCAACTATAAGATCTTTTGTTTGCAATAGTCCCATGTTCCAGGAGAGCTAAAAACAAATTTTATAAACTTTTTCTCTCTAAAGATACTGCAAATTAATAGTCCAGTAAAATTTAGTATCAGAAAAAAAGTCATAAAAACTTAACTAATAGAATTATTGAAAGTATTATAATCTATAGAAAGTTTATTCTTTCCTCGTTTAAGGGAAATATGGTTTTTCTTAATTTAGGAAAAATAGTTGTGACAAGGAGCTATAAAAACTATATTCCTTAAAAAAATTTCTTAAAATATAATACACTTTCAAGAAATGCTAGGTAATTTTTACAGAAACAAAAAAATCATTAATAATCTATTATCTCAGAGCAGATATGTTACATTATTAATCCATTATCTTAGAGCAGATATGCTACATTATACATGCATTAAAAATAAATAAATACATAGGTTTACCCACAGTAATTGTGTTTTGCCAGAATAATTGATGTTGGCAAAACACTTGTTCAGCTGCGCAACAAATTATTATATTATTAAAATTTTAAACTTTTATTAGTGGAATATTTCTTCATTTACATAATATGATTTTATTTTTTTCTTATAAATAGTTATTTTTTATCACTGATGATATTTAGAAGTATATTCTAAAGTTTAGAACCATAGTGGGAGAATGCTTAATTAACAAAACAATTACTGCATTTTGTTTCTTTTAATTTTAGTGTTCTTTCTGAAGTTTAGAAAGGAATTAAATTGCATAATAACACTGGTGCTCCTTGGATAATTATTTGTGCATTATAAAAAGGACCTTGAAATAGATTCTTTCTCTCATTTTCAGCCAATGCAAAATGTTAAACTCCTAGTCATTTACTTAATTGTCTTTTCTGGTTTTACATACTAGTCTTGCTGCACAATTTTGAACAGACTGCGGTTTTTTTAATAGTGTCTTTTCAATTCCAGACTAGAGTTGCAATAATCTAGCTGTGAAAATATTAGTGAACATACTATGGTGCACAAATCTTTGTGTGATAAAAAATTGTTTTATTTGGATATTTTATTTACTACATTGTAATAATTTTTAACAATATTATTTAATTGTATTTTTAAAACTAACTCATTGTTGAGTATTACACTTTAACTTATTGCAGAGTCAACAAATTTAATACATTTCTTGTTAACAAAAGTACCTTTAATAATAATATCTTTTTAATTGTTAGTTGATGCCATAACTTCTATTATGTTTTCGAAAAGTTTTTAATTGGTTAATGCATAAGAATGATTTACTCACCAATTTTTTGCATTATATTGAGATAATGGAAAGAATGCTTTTTGAGTTTAATGATCATCAGAGTATCCAAAAGTTTTAACATTGATTATGGTCAGATATTTGTAGTCTCATATTTGTATAGTGGTCTCATATAGATATTAAAGAGTTATTGACTCAGGACTCTACCTTGTGGTGCTCCATACTTTACATTTTGGTTCATGGAATATGAATTACCAATTTTAACTTTTGGGGTACAATTAACTAAAAATGATTCAAACCACTTTTGAGCTGAGTCAATTATACCTTTTTCACTAGTTAATAGCCCAAGTAGTTTTTGCTGATCAATAGTGTCAAATGTAGCACTTAGATCAAGCAACATTAGTATTGAAGGTGTATGTTTATCAATAGAGTTCAAACATATTATTGGTAAGCTAGTAAGTTAAAATGTTTCAGTAGAATGATGTTTTTTCTATCCATATTGATATTATATATAAAGATTGTCTGTTGTTATGTGCCTAGGTGGTTGTTCTATAATTTTTGAAGTTTTCAGTATCTGTGGCAGGGTCTAAATAACTTATTATCAATTCTAGCGATAGGTTTACTATTTAAATCCATATATGTATAAATGTTTGTAAATTATTCCTTAGTTGATACGCTGGAATCAGATCACAAGGAGAACATTTTAAACCAAATGACATGGTGATTTTGTAAATTTCTTTGTATATCGTTGGATCCAAATTTCTTAAAAACTGACCAATGTAATATGATGTGCTTTTCTTTGTTTGGGATATTTGAAAATTAGATCTGAATTTTCTGATTTTTTCAGTAAAATAATTATTTAGGCTGTTAGCTAGTTTTTTGTCTGAATCAGCTGATGGTAGTGCTGGATGGTAGTATATATTCTTGAGTTTTATCTAGTAGCTTGTTTATCATTGAGAATAGATTTTTACTTGAAATGTTTTTATTTAATAGGCTCAAAAAATAAGTTCTTTTTTATATATGTGCAATAATTATTGTTTTTTCTTGAGGAATATATATTCTTTTTTGTCACTTTCATTTTTTGTTCTCTTTAACTTTTTCTGCTTTTCTCAGTTTTGGCCTAAGCATTTATTCTCTGTAAAACCAAGGAGCAGTGTTCACTACTTTGAATATTTTAGTTTTCAAAAGGGCATGTTTTTGCACAATTTCTTTCATTACTTGATTATATATTGTTATTTTATCTTTCAGATTTCAAGTTGATGATATTTCTGATTTATTTAATAATATTTCATTGTTAAAGGAAACTATGTCTACTGCTTTTAAATTCCTGTTTTCAAATTCATGTAATAGTATGGCATACTTTTTTCCTATTTCTTGTTCTACTTTAAAATCAATGAGAAAATTCCAAATCTGTCACAGCTAGCACAATAACTGATATTTCATCTGGCTTATTAATTACTAGATCTAGTATGTGCCCCATTTTATCAGTTGGTTCTTTGAGTTGTGTAAGATTTAGATGTGTAAGATTTAGTACATTTAGTATTTCTTTAAAGCTTTTGTTGTTTTGTTTTTTGTTGTTATTGTTCTTTAGTATCTAAGTGTATATATACAATATGCAAAAAAAAATTAACACATTTACAATACAAAACAATACAAAAATTGTACACAATACTAATCCTACTCTACAATACGTAATATAATATAAAAATTGTACACTTAAAGAAAAAAATTTTTATTAAAAAAATGCATCAAAAAAATGAGTTGCCTGTTAAAGTATATGAAACCATTTTTACATTACACAATATTTTTTTTTAATGATAATTCACCTTCCTAATACCATGAAGGCCACTATACTCGAAGAGGCTACTTTAATTATGTTTACAACCTTCTCTCAACTCAATAACTCTGAAACATGAACCTTGACGAACAAGGTTGCTGCGCAGAGAAACAAGTTGAGTGCGGTACTACCAGAGTCATGGTGTGGATCGAAATTGAACCTTTCTGCATATGAGGGAATTGAACCATCAAACAAGTAAAATTGAAAATAGATTTGATACATTTTTTTCCTAGAAATGAAATAAAATATAGTGTTTCAGCAAAATGGCATCAAGAAAGCAACATTTGTCTTTCCATTAACAAAACCTCTCAGTTGATTTAAAAAATCTAGGAAAATCCTACCATCTGATCAAAAAAGAAACAGGAATTCTTTTTACCAAAATACAACCTTGTCTCATTGGATGGTGTCCAGAAAGTGTGGTGAAAAAAAGAAGCTTATAAATTGAGTTATTTTATTGTTGGAAACTGACATTTATTGATGACAAAACGGATGTTTAAATGTTTTGTGAAATTCTCAAAGCTAACTTGCAACCGTCAATTAAAAAATTGAGAATAAAAAACGATTTCATAATCTAGTGCGATAACAATCCAAAACATCACAGTAAGAAAACAAAGGTCTCCTTTGATACAAATAACACTAATGTTTTGAAATGGCATTCAATCTCAAAGTTCAGACTTGAATCCTATAGAAAATTTGTGGTATATTTTGGACAGAAAAATTGGCAACAAAGCATTTAGATGAATTGAAAGAAGCTGTAATGAGGTATGTGGTAATACAACAACAGAAGAGACCCAAAATTTGGTCAACTTAAAGCTAAATTATCTAGCTGAGGTCATCAAGACTAAAAGAGACCCCACTCTATACTAATTTCTATGAATTTGACATTATTTTTGAACTGTATAATTATTTTTTTTGTCGTACCTTTTTAATTAACTTTTTAAATTTCTATCGTACAAAAGAAAACTTAGACTTTTTTCTAAAATCTTGTTAATATTTTGTTAATAATATTTTAATGTATATTTAGATATTTAATTTTAGTTGAAACTTTACCTGTTGTAGAAATTTTTTTGTCATTAACATAAAATATTTTTTAATGTTTTTTATTTTAAGTGCACAATTATTTTTTTTGTATACTGTATATTACCAGTTTTAATGCATGTGCAACCTGTTGATACTATTAAACCAAATAAATCCATGAATTCATCCACAAATGTTGTGTGAGTAAGACATATTAGTCTATAAATGCAAATCAAAATTAGTGATCGCTTGGCTACAGTAATTTTAACACATACATGTTCAAAGAAATGAAACTGTTTATTTAGTGTTGTTTGTACTCAATTGATTGTCTTAACATAATTCCTACCCTGCCACCTTTTCTTTCATCTCTTTCTTTTCTTTACTTTGTTGTCCAAAACATATTTATAATTTTTTATCATTGCTGTTGTATTATTGTTTTCAGTCATCCATGACTAGGCAATAAATCCATATGAGAATATTATTTATGTAAGTTCTATAATCCTTAGCACTTAAACGATTAATTTCAAGTTTTTCTTTTAAAGTATTTTTTCTTTCTCAAGTGAAGGATATTTAATATCAAATGCACAGTGAAAATTATTATTTTGTTCATCTAAAACACAATTAACACATTTTTTATCTATTGATCAGTTCAATTTTTTTCCACTAAATTTAGCACATATTGGATCTTGTTTCTTGCCTTCATTTGCATAATGTCCAAAGCATTGACAGTTAAAACAACACATAACATTGAGTTCATCATATGTTCTGCAAGTTAATCCTGCAGAACATGACATAATTTTATAACATTGAAAACCTTCTTGTAATATTTTACTTATTTTCATTAAGACTTTTAACATTAATGGTTTATTTTTTATAATAGGAGACAAAATCGCCGGATTTGTTATGATAGGGTAGTGCAGGGTTAATCTGAACACGGGGCTAATCCAAACAGTTTATTTTTTCTTACCTATTTATGTATTATTCAAAAACTAAGTTTCAAATTCTAATTAAACTTGTTCTATATAAAGTATAATCATGGAATCACAATATATGATATTTATACTTTCAAAAACACAATGATTTTCAAAAAGTATTGCTAAACTTTGAAAACTTTTTGAGAGTGACTGATTATGTTTAAATACATATTTTACATGATTTTTTTTCTGAATTTTTTCAGTTTTCATAATGGTTCATCGTTATAAGAAAAAAAACGAAACATCTGCCTCATTTCAGAAGATATTGATAGCCATAGCAGAAATTCAAGCAGGTGCTTCAATACGTGTGGCTACATAAATGTATAACATTATTGTCACTATCCTCTATGACCACGTATCTGGAAAGAAGACAAAACTTAGTAAAGGGCATCCAACAGCCTTATCTTTTAGGGAAGAGGAATATATTGTATCCTAATTAGAATATGCATTAAATTTTGGTTGGCCA
Source organism: Hydra vulgaris (assembly GCF_038396675.1). Taxonomy (NCBI): domain Eukaryota; kingdom Metazoa; phylum Cnidaria; class Hydrozoa; order Anthoathecata; family Hydridae; genus Hydra; species Hydra vulgaris. Next base: position 14,409,245 of record NC_088933.1, read on the forward strand.
CTAAAAGACATGAAAGCAATTGTCACCCAATTTTCGAACAGTTGTGAAGGAAGAGTACTTTCCTGAGATAGTAACAGGCCAAGTGACAACTTCTAACTAGGCTTGGAAAAAAAATGGGTTTCTTGAGTATCAATAAGAACTCCAGAAGTTTTAACTATTTCAAGAGCTGAATCAAATAAAAACGGAACAAATTTTTTTGAAATAATTAAAAGAGTTTATGATAAGTATGATTTACATTATAATACTAACCAAATACAATGTGTCTTTGTTTAAAAATGCTTGAAACATTTATTAATATGACATATAAATGTAGATGATTGTAATGTAATGTAAATATTTGACATATGCAAATGTATTTATTGTAAAATTATTGTACAAAATGTAAATATTTGACCTATGACATATAAAAAAAAAAGTTATTGTAAAAGAGAAAAAAATTTACAAAGATTAAAACAATGTTTTTCTTCTGATTAGCCTGGCACTACCCTATACATTTTTCAGTTGAATATTATTATTCATGAATGTACTTTCAATTATACCTAATATCAAAAAGGGTTATTTTTATTTATTTATGTTATTTTATGAAAATAGCTAAGAAGGAATCGGGCATTGGAGTTTAAACTGTATTTAATCTTTCCTTGTTAAACCATAAATTATCTTTTTCTGATTTAGTATCACTTGAGCTTTTTTTTAACAGTTGTTTTATTTCATTGAGCTGAGTTTTGATATCAGTAACATTAGATTCTAGAGAGTTCAGCCTCAATGTTCCTAATTTAGACAAAGTTATTTCGAAGTTGGTTAGGCAGACATAACAAGGCAAAACATAAGAAGTTTTTCTTAGTTAAAAGGAGAGAAAACTTTGAAACTGTAGTTTTGCATGATACTTTATCTTCTTTTAGAATAGGAATAAGAATTTCGGAATAGAAAACAACGTAAAACCTTGATTTGCATATAAAACATTGAACATTTCCTGTTACTGATGTTTTTTTTTGTTGGCAGGACAAATACTATTATTGTCTAATTTGCTGGTAATCAACATTCTTTGGATTTCTTCCTTGACCTGTCTTTTATAAGAGAGAAACACAATTGTAGGGAGAGCTACCACCTTTTGCAGTGGATTATCTCCAAGTCGTGATCTATTATATGTCATTATTATCTAAAATTTTGCAAACAAATGTGGACTCCGGATTTGAAATTCACAAAAAGATTACTTTATTCTAGTTTTTGGTATCCAGGAGCTCTGAAAATATAAATAAGTTAATGTACTACTAATAGAAAAAAAATTAAGACTTTTAGGTTATTGGAAAATCGTTTTTAAGCCCGTTTTATTAAAAACAATAAGTTTCAAGTCATTAAATCTAATGAATTTTTTTTATTATAGCAGATAATAAGTCAACAAACATGTTTAGAGCTTCTGGACACTACAGACTTGGAAAAAGTAAAGATATAAAGCTGGAGTCCTTTTGGGACTCCGCATCCCTGCTACTTTTAAAGCATGTACTTATTGTTGCTCGTTAAACATGTTACATTATACACCCTCATTTACCAAAATGGACAATCAGTATCGAACCACACTTTGATCTTCTAAAAACCTTCAGAACCACAATGGATTTTCCTTGCACAAAGTTGATTGCCTTTGCTACCTGCTAGGCAAGCCTAAAAAAATTATTGCTAACATTATTTCAGCAGGCAGATAATTAGATGATCTTGATTCAGACAGATGATCAGACAAATTCAAAGTTTATGCAACTTAAATAATAACATTTTTGTATACTATTTATCTTATTATATATCATATACAGCCATGAAAACATTTAATAATTCTGGAAAACATACATATAACTGTTATAGGAGCCTAAAGAATTTCATAATCAATCTGAAGAATTTTCAAGCTCATAATCATTTTGCTTTTGTAAATGCACCAATAGCACCAAGAAATTTTAATAGTTAACCCACCAATCGTATTAAAAATCAACCAATTGTATTAAAAAAAACTCACTTCCTCTGACGCCATTATTTCTAAGGCTTTAGTAGCTATATGTTAAAACTTATAAAAGGTCTTACATGTTAGATGTTAGATGATTATTTTTCTGACTATCTTGCAATAAAGTCTAACAATCAAGATAAAGATTGAAACTAGTTGATTGTTGAAATAGTAGATACTTTTGATATAAGCAGGACATTATAAACTTCATCTCGGCAGCTTAACTTAATTTAAAGAAATACAACATGATCATATAGCAACAAATAGCTGTTTAAAAAAATATGTTCTTAAGTATATAAATAAATCTTGGCAAAAAAACCCCAATAAAATCAAATGTAAAACAACCTTAACAATAAAACGTTAACATTTTTTGGTCTTCAAAATTTTAAAAATTACCTATACCAGTTTTCTTTGAATTTTAAAAATACAAATAAATAGTATTAATATTTTTAATCTTAATACTATATTTATGTAAAGTCTTTTGTAAATTTTTCAAATCTTTTTTAAGATCAACCTGAAACATCTGGCATGGTTTAATTTCAACATGGTTATCAAAGTTTATATTAGACCAATTATCTCTTTTTTTCTTTGATAATCTTTTCTTTTTTGTGTAACCAAAAAAGTTTCTATTTTCTAATTAGTATGCAGACTAATGCGTGTTTATAGCACATATTGCCTCTAAATCATAGGCTGTGTTGTCCCTAACAAACAGAATAAATGCTGTACCTTCATAGCAAAGTATACATTTATTAAAATGGTAAATATGACTAATTAAACCAACTATGCTGTAACTCAATACAAAACCCATTTTTATAAGCAAATCGTTTATCCACTTTGAAAAAAGAAAGCTGTCAAAAGCTACTCCTAACTAACTGTAATTTCAGAAAATGTAAAATTGATGTTCTTTCTAATAGAGCAGGAATTAGTTTTTTCATAAATACCTTTAGCAACTAGGCTAACATGATCAGAAGTAAAATCATTGAGTGCATCAGAAGTAAATTGATTGTGTGCATTGTATGCCTTATGTAGCTAAAGAAGGTTGTGTGATTTCAGTCTTTAGATTTTCATTTTGTCAAACACTTTATACTTTTTTTTAATTTAAAGTTAAGGTTTATTTTACATAAAAGCTAAATAATCAGATGAACTTATATAAATAACTTATATAAATAAATAAAAAAAACAGTTTTAAATGTTCCAACTTTTTTTTGGGTCTAGATGAATAGTTAAGAAAAAAAAACTTTTTTTTTTTTTACTTTTGTTTCTAATTAAACAAAACAAAAAACATTCATCTTTTTTAGCATTAAAACTTTAACTTAATGCAGAAAGAATAATAAACTTCGGCTCGAAAGTTTAAGTTTTCTTTGCATTTACTTATTTTTAATGTCGCATTTCTTTATAATTTTCCAAAAAATGGCGCTTTTAAATCGGTTTATTTATGTTGATTTTTTAAAATAAGCTACTAGTTAACTTTTTTTTATGTTTGAGTTAACTCTTATTTTCTTATAAATTCCAACAGCAACTTCATACCAAAAATTACTGGTAACTTATGTTATAATCACTCCATATAAGAAATTGATAAAAATCAGAATCCATAAAAAAAAAAAGATCTTATTAAAATAAAAAAAAAACTTTAATAAGAGTATTTTGATGATTTACAGTGCCATGTTCATCTGGCATCGTATTTATACTTGTATAGAATACTTGACATATTTGGACCGGTTTTTCAAATAAGGCCCTCTCTCTTTTAAACAAGGTCCAAAATCTTGTAAATTTGTTGAATGTTGTCTTAGCTATACTTGTTTTTTAGTTTTTATTTCACATTGTAAATATTTTAGATACTTTAGATATTTTAGATTTTAGATTTTTTTTTTAGATTTTAGATATATTAGATATTTTAGATTTTAGATATTTTAGATATTTTAGATACTTTAAATATTTTAGAAGCTTGAATCTGTAGCATTCTCATAAGGTTGCATTTCTTTATCTTTAATACAAATACTATCAATGTCATTACTGTGTTTAAGTTTTTCTCATGAAGTACACTAGTTAGAGCTTAAAGTAGAGACTTTCAAATTTTGCACAAAATTTTTTTCTCTCACAATATGCTTTTTTCTTTCTTTTTTATGTTTTAACTGAATTGTTGCTACAATTAACACAAACCCAGGATTCTTTTTTGCTATTCAAATATATCATTCCATAATTTTTTTAATTTTTCTAAATATGATTTTGCTAATTACTAATCCAAAAAATATTTATAACCATCACACTTCTAGCCATGAAAATTTATGGTAAAAATCATTTATATATACTTTTAGATATATTTATATATAAAAACATATTTTTTGCTTATAATTTTTATAAACAATAAGATAGTAATTGAGAAAAAAAATTCATGATTCAAAATGAATCCAACTTTAAAATAAACAATATAATATTTTGAGTTAAAGATATTTCTAATACATGAAGAATATTTGAAATTTGAAATTGTACAGAATGGCATCTTTGTAATTACCCCCTCTTCTCCCAGCTCAAACTTATATTAGTGCCATCATTTAGTATTGTAGAAAAAAAATACAAAAAAAAAAAAGAAAAAAATCCATAAACAAAACTTAAAAAAATTTAAATATTAAAACTATTACAACATTGCAATTTATTTCAAAAATTATAAAAAAAGTTTAAAATTTGTTCAAATTTTTCATTTTGATGGCTCATTTTAATGAGGAAAGAATAAACTTTTAAAAACATGTTTTTTCAACAATTTTTAGCCTTTTTTGGCTTAAATTTTAAAGAACGAAAAAACAAATTTTTTAATGGGTAGGGATAATTTATAAGGATAAATTTTCTAACCATCACTTACAATATAATCTAAGCCTTCTTCAACGGTATGATCTCTTGCATAGTTTAATTGATGTTTAGTTGTTGCTACAGCAACAGGACTTTTAGAAGCAATTTCAATTGCTAATTCAGTTGCATGGAGCAGCATTGTTTCTTTGTCATCATACAAACGACTAAAACACAAAACTTTAATAAAAAAATTTAATTCTAATTTAAAAAAATATATTAAACATTAAATAAATATAAAAACAAAGACATAAAAACGAATTTCTTCATTAAGGTCATCTTTATTATCAAAACCGTTAGAACTTATTCTATTTAAAACTTTCAAAGCTTTAAAAGTTTTAATTACATTTAATTTTGAACTTTTATTATTATTATTTTTATTATTATTTTTATTATTATCCAAAGCAGAGGGATCCACTACAGTCAAAAAGGTAGACATCATTTTTTTTTAAACTGTTATTACAACTCTCTCTTAAACGTTTAAGTCTGAAACAAAAATGCTCGCAAACAAAAATTGTCTAGGGGAGAAACAAGTTTAATACTGTGCTAGCAGAAATCTGGCAAAGGTTAATCTTTTAATTAAACTTTTTTTTTTTTGTATGTGCTCTAGTCCCTGAATTATTAATAAAATTTTATTTTATTCATCAAACATTTTTTCAAATTTCTTTAAAAAAACTTTCAAAAAATTTCAAAAATTGTTAAAAAAAGGTTATTACCTCACTAAACCGCAAGAAAGCGCTTCATCAGCAAACATTTTTCTTGCAGTGAATGCCAACTCACGTACTAAACTAAAAGAAAAAATTTTACACTATATATTTTAAAAATACAAAAAATTTAAGACAAATTTGAATAAAAATTATTTAGTTTTAGTTTTTTTTTTTTTTTTTTTTTTTTAAGATTATTCACCTCCCCAAGGCCCGAGGGGGGCCACTACAGTCGAGGAGGCTACTCATTTTTTTTTTTTTTTTTTTTTTGTGTGTGTGTGTGTGTGTGTGTTTTATTATTATTATTTTTTTTTAGTTGTTAATTGTGGTGCAACCCTCTCTCAACCCTTTAACTCCGAAACACGAACCTTGCCGAGCAAGGCCACTGCGCGGAGAAACTAAGTTGAGCGCGGTACTTCCAGGGACGTGGTGGGAGTCGAACTCCAAACCTCTCGCTTACAAAGCGAGCGCTCTTACCACTACACCACTACCGCATAATGTGTTGATGCCATTAATGCAAGATGTTGAAAATACTATGCTTTTTTGACAGAGATTTATCAAACCCCATTAGATAAATCATCATCATCATCATTATCATGATCACCATGATCATCATCATCATCATCATCATCATCATCATCATCATCATCATCATCATCATCATCATCATTAGACAAATTTCTGTAAAGAAACTCTACATTTTTACAGAAGATTCAGTTTTCACAACGGTTGACGATAATGTTTTAGTTTTTGCATCAATAGTTCAGAAATTTTTTAGATTACATTCTTAGCATCAAAATAAATTAAAAATATAATAGTTTTTTTAAGATAGCGCATAAAATGTGATTTTGTGTCATGTTTCTATATTTGTCATTATCAAGTTTAAATTTGCTATGAATCAGTTTAATTTTTATTTAGGTATGTGACTAAAACTAATCTTAAAAAACTAGGAAAGTAATTTATTTATTTTTCACTTACACAAAAACCCGCTGTTTTTGAAAAAAGAGAAAAAATATTTGGTACTTTTCTACTGAGTTTTTGTAACTATTTTGACTATAAAATGTTTTGTTGCAAAAATTACTCCGTTTTAAGTTGATGCAAATGTTTACACATTTTTGCAAAATACATTACAAATGTTTTATTTTGTGAAACAATTTTTCCGAAATATTTTTGTGTCTTCTTTAATGCTATGATGTTATATTGTCAATACATCTCATGAGGGTTTTGTTATAGCGATTTCTAATAAACGTATGGTATAGAAACACATACTATGCAAAAATGTAAAATTTCTATACAAACTTTCAAAAAAGAAACAAATAATGACAAATTATCTGCTTTATTGATAAATCCATTGACTAAACATTCTTTATATAAAATTAAAAGTTGCTTCTATTAAAATTTCGAAAAAACAATTATTTCACACATGCCAAGTAATATAGGACTGAGTGATTTATCCTCTTTATCGTCACTGGTATAGATTGTTTACAAAAATGTAGTGTTTCTACATCGAGACTTTTTACGTGAAATGTTTCTAGAATAATACTCGAATAAAAAGGTTTTGTATAATCTAGTGAATGAATATTTTTTCTTTTCTTAATTTTAATATGTTCTTCGTAAATTAAATAAACAAACTTTATTGTTTCATTGTAATTATTGCATTTAAGTTTTATAATTAGAGTTTGATAATAATAATAATAATAACAATAATAATATTAATAATAATAATAATAATAAGATTAAACTTGGGCATGGTCGTCATACTCCAAGTAATATTTCTATACAAAAAATCCTGTTTACTCTGTTTATCAGTATATTCATCGTATCGCAGTAATAGTTTTACTCTTTAGGTTGATTTTTTTTTTGAATACAAAGTAAAAAGATCTTTTATTAATTTATAAAATCTTTTGCCTATTTCACTATAAATTGATTCAACAGCATTATAAATTAGTTAACAATTCTCATCACTTGTATAGAATTCTACTTTCTAACACACAAGCATGCACACACATTTTTCCTGAGTTTTAAAATCAACTGGTTTTGTTTATACACAGACAATTTCAAGTATTAAAAAGTGTAAAACTGTTATAGACAAAAAATGTTCAATACAATATTGAAAACAAATAATTATTGTATATGCGATATAACAAAAAAACATAAAAGGTGTAAAATCCATTCATTTCACATAAACTTTCAATTAAATCTATGACTTAATTGAAAGTTTGTAATTAGAGCAGAAGTGAAAGCGTTAAAGTCAGGTCAGATTATCCTGCTACTGGTAACATGTAACCCAGTACAACCTGCTTCATATCCTGCTGCCGTGTAGGATACACTTTTTTAGGCAAAGACTAGGAGAAGCCAACTCCGACTTAAAACACTCTGCCTTGGGGATCTTGGTTGAGTAAAGGGTAGAGATTTTTATCATGTCTCAATAAAAATACTCATCTTGGGCAATGTTAAACGCATCCAGCTATTCTTGTAGAAGGCCTCCTAGGCAAAGACTTAAGGGGTAAGCAGCTTCTATCTGTTGACCAGCCTCGCATTTCTTCTTTATCTATTAGGCTGACGCAGATATATTTATAATACCTTGCTTCCAGTTTAGGATGTTAAATGTTGGATCTTCTTGACTCAATGCATGGGTCATACTTGTATTTCTATTTTTATGACAAGCAAACTTATTCTATTATCTCTTAATGCAGCTCTAAAACTCAGTTTTATGGTTCTGAGGCCGGCTGGTAGTCAGGTTTCTTGAACTCTATGGTAGCTCTTAGAGTGGCAGTCAGACGGGGACTCAAAGAAGATATGGATGATGTAATATCACCTCAATCTTTTCATAAAGCCCCTTAATATAATAAAAGTAATAAAATAAAAAAATATAAAATAAACTAAAGTCAGATTAGTCAGTCAGTCAATTATTTTAACAACTACAATGATATTTTGCAATAACTATATTTCAAATTTAGGTATTCAAAGATTTAGAAATATATTCAAACATATCTACAAAGATTTAAAAAAATTTCATTAAAAGACACATATATCATTAGTAACTACTAAGAATAATAAGTAAAATTCATTCAAATAAATTTACAAAAGGGTTTTGGAATTATTATTCCGCAAAATTAAAAATGTATTTTTTTGCTTGGAACTTAAATGAGTTTAATGATTTTACCATATTTGCATTGGTTTTTTGAAAAGAATTCCATTACTTAGGTCCACGATATGCTATTGAATATTTTGTATATTTATTTAATTTCCCTGGCAGTTTAAAAGAATTTGATTGATTTTTTCTTAAGAAATACTTTTCGTTTGCATTTTTCTCAAATCTACAAATGAAATTAGCCAGAGTTAGATTATTATTATAATTATACATGAAAATTAGGTGTTGATAAAAATATATTTCATCTACATCCATCACTTTCATATTTCTCATTAAGGGTTTGGTATGCTCCCCTCTTTTTTTCCTGTAAATAATTCTACACGCATGTTTTTGCAAACTAAGTATTTTTTTAAAGCTTTGTTGGTTGTGTAATAACCCATGTTATATTAGCATAGTTAATGAAACAATGAATTAAAGTAAAATATATTAACTTTAGGCAAACTGTATTTACATATGGAAAAACTTGGTACATCTGACCAACTTTTGATTGTAAGTATTGAATATGGGGAAGCCAAGATAAATTATTGTCAACAAATACTCCTAAAAACTTTATATAGTCTTGCTTTTTTATTTGTATGTTATTTAAAAATAGGGCTGGTAATTTAGGGGGAAAATTTTCTTCTTGCATTTTTTCATGAAGTAAGGTATACATTGTTTTTTAAACGTTTAATGAGAGTTTATTTGCCATAACCAGTCAATTATCTTAATTTAATTTTCATTAACTTAAGATAAAATAAAATGAAACTTAAACTTAATTCAAAAGTCTGCATAAAATTGTTTGGTACTATTGTTAAAAAGAAATAGGTTTGTGTCATTTGTGAACATACTTGGGTTTAACTACTAATTCATTAACTAAGTCATTTATATAAACTAAGAGAAAGAGAGGACGAAGTATCGATCCTTGCAGACTCCACACGTGATTTTAAGTGTTCCGCATTTTTGATTTAGAACATATTGTTTTTTATCAGTGAGGTAACTTTTAATCTAATAGTAGACCTTTTTAGTTACACCATAATGTTTCAACTTTTCTAACAAAATACAATGATCAACAGTGTCAAAAGCTTTTGAGAGAACAATAAATATACCTAAAGTAAATTTATTTTTGTTAAAGCCATTATTTATTTAATCAACTAATTCAAGCATGTTCAGTTGAGAGATTTTTCTGAAATCTAAACTGTTTTGAATAAAAGAAACTGTTTTTAGTAAAATCATCAAAGATTCTATTGTAAATTAGAGGTTAGAATATTTTTGAAAGTACAGAAAGCACTGATATAGGCCTGTAGTTGAAAACGTTAGAATGATCATCCTTTTGATAAATTGGAAATACTTTGGCTAATTTTAGTACACAAGGAAATACCCCTTGATCAAAACAAAGTTTTACTATATAAAACAACGGTTTACTAATACTTTTTTTATTTACAATAAGTATATTACTGGGTATTTCATCAAATCCAGGTAATTTATTCAAAAATGCAGTTTCAAATTCTTTTAACATAAAGTCAAAATCATGCAATGTTGTGTCATCTTATTGTTTTAGATTTAAAAAAAATTATAGGTTGGTGACAAGGTTGGTGTAATTTTGTTAGCAAGATGAAGTCCAGCATTTGTAAAATATTTGTTAAACACCTCAGATATTTGTATAGGGCATAATACATCAGTGTTTTTGATATTGATTCTTTTTGGTAATGGTAATATTGATTCTTTTAGGTATGACTAAAGTACCAAAAACCACCAGCTATTCTTTTATATGCTTTTGTTTCGCACCACTTTACTCTATCGCCTTTCTCTTTGTTCTATATCGCTTTCCTTATCTCAAGACTGCACATTTTTTGATGTTATTTCTGATCAAATTGACCAAGTTGTTGGTGACTTTAACGCTAATCACACTGAATGGTTTGGCTCTAGTGTCAGTGACTCTGCAGGCATTAAGGCCCACAACTTTTGCTTGTCTCAATTTCTAACACAAATAGTAAACTTTTTAACACATTTTCTTGATAACCCGAATCATTTACTTTCTCTACTCGAGTAATGTTTTGTTTTTGATCCTAGTCAGTGCTCAGTTTCTCCACAGTCACCATTAGGTGCTTCTGATCAACTATTATCCCATTCTTCTTTATCATCAGAATCTCCCTATCAATGTACCTTTTACAACTACCTTGAAGCTAACTGGGACTCTTTCCGTGATTTTCTTTATGAAGTCCCTTGGGTAGAAATCTTTCGTCTTCCTGCTGACAAATGTGGTTTTTACATAACTTCATGGATTCGGGCTGGCATGATATCTTTAATTCTCTCTTGACAATTCGAAGTCACGGCTCACTCTTCTCCATGGTATTCCACACATTGTGCTGCTTCAATTTCCAATTGAAACCATTACTTCCATATCTATTAGCAAAACTATTCTCCAGAAAATAAACGTCTGTTTACTACTGCTTGAAACCATTGTAAAAAGTTCTTGTTTTACGCCAAATCCTGCTAATCTTAAGTCATGAAATATTGTATTTCATCACAAAAATTAGGCTCTAGTGACTTATGGAGAACCTTTAATGTATCAATAATAAGGGCGAATCTGTAATTCCACCTCTCCTGTATGGTTCAGATTTTGTCAGCTCACCTAAAGGAGAAATTGTTTGCTAAGAACTAAAGTTGAATTGTTTACTAAGAACTTTTCATCAATACCATCTCTCAATTCCACTAGTCGCGTTCTACCTGATATAGCCAACAAATAGGTTGATCCACTGCTTGATATTTGTATCACTCCAGCTTTTGTATCTAAAGTAATTTCTTGCTTAGACTTTTCTACAGCTTGTGGTCCGGACAAAATACCTGTTGTAGCCATGCAGTGCTCTCCAGAGCTGCCTTTTATGCTTTCAAAACTATTTAACAAGTGCTTATCAGAATCTTGTTTTCCAGCTTGCCGGAAAGCAGCATCTGTTATCTCTATTTTCGAAAATTCTGAAGAGCGATCTGACTCAATTATTGTCTCACTAGTCTTCTTCATATCATAAACAAGGTTTTTGAATTTTAATTAACAAACACTTTATCTCTCGTTTTGAATCTAATAACTTACTTTCTGATCATCATTATGGACTTCAATCTCCTTGTTCTACAAGTGTAATAACGGATAGGTTTTATCGTGAATTAAATTAATCTATCGCACTTGTCATTTCTTAAGCTTTTGATAAAGTTTGCCATGCTGGTCTTTTCCATAAGCTTACTTCTTACGATGTATCTGGTAACATCTTTAAAATTATTGAATTTTTCCTTTCCAATTGTAGTATAAAAGTTGTCTTCGATGGACAGCACTTTTCTACATATCCTGTAACTTCAAGGGTTTCTCAAGGTTCATTCCTTGGTCCTTTAATCTTTTAATTTACATTAAGAATATATTCTCACATCTAAGGTGGCATTGTTTGCTGATAATATACAATTTATTCTTGCCTTGATAAGAAGCCAACACTCTCTGATTGCTTGGTGGGGGCATTTGAGCTTAAAAAAGATCTCACTTCTGCTACAGCATGGGGCTCACAGTGGCTGGTGAACTTTAATTCAGGTAAAACCCAATTTTTTTCAGCAAATCGTTATCACAATAAATTAGATCTTCCTATATTTATGAATGGTAATGTACTCGATGAGTCTTCTACCACTCATCTTCTAGGATTAACTTATAATCCAAATTTTTTTTGGAAACCGTATATCAAATTCATTGCAAAAATAGCATTTGCAATGAATTTGATATATGGTATAAAGTTGCATCTCTTTGTTGTGCTCAACACTTTCTTACTCCAGATTCTATTATTTAACTTTATAAATCTCAAATCCGTTCTTGTATGAAATACTGTTGCCATATCTGGAGCATATCTTCTAATGATGCCCATTCTCTTTTAGACAAGGTACAAAAACACATTGTAAACATAGTTGGACCAGCTCCAACCATTTTCACATTGTTGTTATGTTGCTTATTTTTCTATAAAGACTTTATTAGACACTTATCTAAAGAACTAGTGTTTCTTGTGCCATCTACAAATATTCATTATCATGATACTCGGCAATCAATTAAGTCTCATCTTTTTTCTGTGACTATTCCTAAGTGCTCTAAAAACTCTTATTTGTCTAGTTTTTTTCCTTGAACACCGATGGTCTTAAGTTTAAAAAAGACATGAAGAACAATGCTTTAGTGCTGCATAGTATCAAGTAAGATGCATGGAGTGACGCTACCATTAATTTTGTTAGGATGTTGGCATCTCCATAGAGAAGGGGTCAAGTGGTATATTGTTATGATGCTCGAGTTTGTTTAGGTGCCAAAAATAAAATAAAACAAGCTAAAAAAGTCCCGTAAACCATTTCATTGTATGCTTTCTCAGCAGCAAAGACAGCCCGGCAAATATTATTGCCCAGGGATTTGTCTTGGCTTATGACAACAACTTGTGACGTTGTATGGAATAAAATGATGATATCGCATGTTAAAACATGTGAGAAGCAACCAGCAAATTCTTTGGAGGTTCATCAAGCATTATTTAATATTGGTGAAAACAAATGTTAACCAAAGAAGTTGTTCTTAAACAAGCCATTAATTAAAGATTTAGGCCATTTGGAGACAGCGTTAATATGCAAAATATAGATTATTTTGCTAAAAAATTGCTATTAACAGAGCCTTTAAAGGAAAAAAAAATCTTTAAAAGTGTTTTAGGCAAATATCAATTTTAGTAATAACTTTTAAACATAATATCTTTATATTGGCTAATGATTTGTGCCTGAAATCTTTAGGGTATCCTCAGTATGCTTCAGAATTTTGGTTAACAATTAGGATTTTAAATATACCTGTTAAATTTTTTTAATTAAGAAATTAGTTTACATGTCAAACCACCTAGTATTTTTAATTAAATTTAAAATAAGCCCTTAAACTAAAAAACCATTTACGTCACTAGATCTGACAGGAAAATATTTTAGCAAATTCAATTTTAAATGCTTTTTCCACCATTATAGATGTAAAAAAATATATTGATTTAAGAAAAATCTGTATTTATATTACAAGGTTAATTCACCAGTGTATTAAAACAGCCAGAAATTAGACAACTTTTAAGCTACCACACTACCATACTTTATTGACTACATACAAATAGCATTTCAAAATCAATACATAAGTATACATGACTTATTAAAGACTAACTGATCAGGTTTTTAGATTTTGAAGTTCCTACATCAGAAGTTGATTGCATTTTAACGCAAAAAAAAATTCAATTATACTGCCAGTGAATAATGTCAAGTTAAAAGTGAAATAGATCTTAATTGGCATCATGGGACATATCAATATCTTATACCAAATACATACTTTATGTCAGCTAACAAATCTTCTCCCTATCTGTAGTTGAACATTCCATATTAGTTTGATATAAAAAGGTTCATCTTCCTGATGAACCTACTGATGGAGAAACAAGCTGTTGAAGACAAAAATTAGATTAGTGTTTTTACTAATTTAATTTATTAGTGCTCTGTTCTTTAAGAATATTGAGCACTCTAAAATTGAATACACTAACATAATATATATAATTTATTTATTCGTTCTCGCCCACACTTCCCTAAAATGGTTTACGGGAGCAATTTACAGCCCTCGCAAAAGTATTTTTTTTTCTCTCAAAAGTTTAATTATCATTGTAACTAAAATGAAATACACAAAGTCAAAAAAATTTAATTCATTGCATAATAAACAGGTACGGTTTTTGCAAGTCAAAAAAAAATTTACTTCTAAAGAATTTTTTCACAGCACAACAAATGATGCTTGTTATGTGTATATTATTGCAACATTAACGTTACAAACATATGCTAGTAACAAGTATAAAACCAAATTTTGTATTTAATTAGGAATTTTTATATAAATAAACAGATAGCTTGTGCAAAACCCAAAAGCTCTCATAAAAAGCAGTTTAAAGGAGCAGCTCGCATGGCTCGCCATGTTGGTTATAGGAGAGTTTTTCTCCGCTCTTGCACTTATTTACTCATGACAAGGCCTGTATATATATATATAAATTTAAATGTATTTTAAAATATACGATATATATATATATATATATATATATATATATATATATATATATATATATATATATATATATATATATATATAAACAAGGATGAGGAGTCCCAAAAAAGAGTTTGGATTAGAATGTCAAAAAAGATTAATTCTTCCTAGTTTTTGGTATCCAGGAGCTCTAATAATATAAAAAAAACTTAAGGACTACTATTGGTAAAATGTTAAGACTTTTAGTTAGAGAAACAATCGCTTTTTGAACACGGAGTCCATAGGTATAATGGCAACAAAGACTACAGGACTCTAAGACTCCTAAAAACACCATGTTTCAAGCCATTAAATTTCATTTGTTTCTTTTTATAGTAGATCACTGGTCAACAAACATGTTCAGAGCTTCTGAAAACCAAAGACCAGGAAAAAATAGAGATATAAAACCGGAGTCCATTTAAGACTTTGTATCCATGTTTATAAATTTACATATATATATATATATATATATATATATATATATATATATATATATATATATATATATATATATATATATATATATATATATTAGGGATATGACTTTTTTGCAACCTACTAGGCCTGTATCGTAATTCAATGAACTTTTATGTAAAAAGAACGAATAGATGTTTCATTTTGACATATTTTGAAAAAAGGTCACCCCAAAACCAAAAAATCGAATTTTCAATAGGTACACTTTTGTACAGTAAATGAATATTAAAGGCTGAAGATGTTGTAAGAGTCATACTCCTGTTGTTATTTTATTTATTTATGCAACATGTACTGTGATATAACAAAAAACATTATGTGATATATAATTATACAAGTATTACAAAATTAACAGTATCAAAGCGTCTAGTACAACAATATACATAACTGTCTGTGTCTATAGGCCTACTGTGTTTAGTACATGGGTCACATGATGCTCACGTCTCATAAAGAGTCTAGCGCTTATTACTTAGAATGAATCGAAGTTGCAGTTTGTCTTTCTTTCTGCAGGAAGCATACAGGTCTTGCATCACCTTGATTGCACGTTCAGCTATCTGATTACTTCGTGGTATGTCGATGACGGATGGCTCTTTCTTCCAGTGATTTTTGAATGACTGCAATGCCTTTTTGTAAGGCTTCAATACATCAGATAAATTCTTGAAGTCATTGTCATTGTACTTTTGACTACTAAACCAATGTTCTGCCCACTCATATGAAATGAACCTGCAAACCTTCTCCAAATTCTTTCTCGCTTCAGGCATAAGAATGAACGCCAGAATGGCGAGAATGGCTCTTGAGTTCCATCTGGCATTGCTCATATTAGGAATGTTCTGAAAGTGAATCAGAGGGAAGTTTCTTTGTTCTTCATAGAACCTAAACACTCTTGTTAAATGGTACAAAAACTTCATATCGTCTCTCCACCCTGATTTATCAAGAATTTCTACAGTTCCATTCACAAACTTATCCTTCAGTTCATCATACTTATTCAACAGTTCAGACACAAATGGGTATTCAATGTTTGGAGATTTGGTATCACCCCCAAGTTCTTCGTCCATCACCAGACGGAGAATCCTGTCTAGTACGTGATGCTGACAACCGATAAATTGTGGTATTGTGACTTTTTCTAGTACGTGATGCTGACAACCGATAAATTGTGGTATTGTGAATTTAATTTAAACATACGTTGCAACTTCACAACAACTCCATTTCTCTTCCCAGTATTGACGTTTGTTGTATCAGTAATGATCATCTTAATTGAATTCCACAAATTGTATTCATCAATAAGTTTGGCAATTTTTTCAGCAACAGTTTCAGCTTTGCCATCTTTTAAACGCAGTGCATCAAGTTTCACGTCAGTTCTTTCATTCTGAAGTACAACTACCTGATATTCCTTATCATCTATTCGTTTGCCGTCAAAGTGTAAGGACCACTGTTCCATTTTAAGTTGTTGTATCATTTCTTTTTTTAATTTACCTGCCTCTTTGAATATGGACTTGTAAATTGCTGATTGACTTGGAGTTGGAATATCAATACCTTGTTGTGATAATACATTGCATATTTTAGCAGCTTTCTTTGTGGAAACTCCACTTGATGTAACCATACTTACAGCAAATTTACTTTTGTAGTGCTTTTTAGTTTTTTTCTGAGTGTCCTCATCATCGTCTTTATCACCGTCGTCGTCTTCATCATCTTCACTCTTACTTTTGCAGTTTTCAGATTCAGTACCACTGTCTGTGGTAGACAGGACTTGTGATGTGGAAGGTATTGCTTTTCCAGACTGGACTTTCCTTCTCTTGGAAGGGTGAATGGTTTCTTTACTTGCCACTTGTCCTGTTGAGTACCCCACCTGTCCTTTACTTTCTTTTTGTAGGTGGTATAGACGTTTATCTTCCGAGGATAACCACTGGCCATTCACTTTCGTGATGTCAAATAATGCATTGAGAACATCATATTTTCCACGCTTGACACATTCATCATAGACCTTCAGCACCTTCATAAGCTTTGCTCTTATCACTTGATCAGACACACGTGGAAAATTCAGTTTATTGTCCCACAATTTTGTAATTTCCTTAGAAATTTGGTCTATTCGTTCTTTTCTTCCTTTAACATATGCTCCGAGAAACTGGTATCTTCCTACGATCTGCAATTGAAGTGGTATTCTGGATTTTTCATCGAGTGAATGTTCTTCTACAGCCACGCTTCCTCTTCTTCTGTGTGACTCTTGAAATCTCACCAAATTTTTAGTCCAAGTCTTCTTGTTCTTTGTTACTGTGGTATGACTTTTCTTGTGAGACATCATATAATATTGTTACGACTTTACGGATAGCTGAGCGTAAATATCCGTTTAATAAAGTCGTTTAATTAATAAAATACTTTAACTGTATAGTAATCCAATTATAGTTCGATAATCCAGTCAATGTTGATAACAGTTCGATAATCCAGTCCGTATCCTAACGATAATGCTACAACTATTTATACTTCGTACACTTACAGCGTCTTTAGTTTGCTACAGTAGTTCCTTATTAGCTCAGTTACACGCAGAGTACTTCATAGAACTATTCACATTATCAACACTGAGCTCTGACAGCAGCTCGCTTATATAATTATTTAGAGCTTCCAGAATGTTCTACTAAGTTCTATAATCTTCTACAGTCTGTTACAGTCGTCTATATCACCGTGGTAACACAATGACGTCATCACATAACAATTCCAAGTATTTGCCGTCACACGGCCGTTTCGTTGCCATGGTAACGTGTGGCGTTATATTTATAAATTCATAACAAAATAATGAAATAAATAGAATTAAGCTGAGAATTAAGCTTAAGATTAAAACATCGGTCAAAAATGAATGTATAAAAATGGTAAATCAAATTTTTATTTTGGGGGTGACCTTTTTTTGTTGCAGAAAGCTATTTGGGCCTTTTTTCATGATTTTAGGTAAAAGTTCATCGATTTATGATACAGGAAACATTTTATTTGAAAAAAAATTAAAAAGTCATATCCCTAATATATATATATATATACAATACTGTGAAGAAGATCACTTACATTTTTTCAAAAAATCCCAATCCCTTCTCTAATATTTAAGTTTGTAGTTCTAAATTATAAACTTATTAAAATACATGTATTTCATACAAAATATGGAACAATTACATACTTTTTAATGTCAAACTTCATAGAAAACTCTTAATATTTACTATGTCCTCCTTTTGCCTCAATCCCAGCCAATATTTGCCGGGGAATAGATTTATACAAATTAGTTATAAAATCCTGGGGTATGTTGTGCCATTCTCTTTGAAGTACTTCAAAACATTCTTCAGCATTTCAGGGAGCATGTTCGACCTTCTTTTTGTCCAGGTAATCCTAAATATGCTCAATTATATGCAAAACTAGACTCTGGGGAGGCCAGGTTATCAATTCCAAACTCCTTCCTGTGCCTTTTCATTTAAATAAATTTTTGCCACTCCGGAAAAATGTTTTTGGTCATTGTCCTGCTGCAGAATAAAATTATGACCTATTAGTCTCATTCCGGATGATACAGCATGGTGCCTTAGGATACCCACATAGGTGATTTGATCAAAATAGGGTGAGTTGCAACCCTATTTTGATCAAATTACCTACTCCAGATGAAGATAATCCAAATTTGGACTCATTGGTGTACAGAACCCGATTAAACATTTCCTGGGCCCAATCTTTGTGTTGTTTTGCATATTTAAGTCATTTTTCTTTATTGCCACACCATAATAATGGTTTTCGAATTGCAACACAGCCTCTTAATCTTGATTTAAGTAGGTGCTGTCGAATAAAAGAAGAGCTGACATTTTTCCCAGTTGCTGTGTTAATGTCTTTTGCCAGCTCGGTTGATGCTTTTTTTGTATTTCTTAAAGATAGTGTTTTTAAATATTTATTGTCATATTTTGTTAGCTTAGGAGGTCTACCACTTTTCTTTCTATCTTCAAGGGAGCTAGTTTCTCTAAACTTTTTTAATGATTTCTGTAACAATATTCTTTGAATATCCTGTTTTGGATGTAGTTGTTATGACACATCGTTTTAATAAATAAACAAACAAATCCCTCATGTTTCCTCGTCAATTTAGTTTATTTATTCAAAATAGTATATTCTTTTAACTTTTCTTATATATTATTAAACATAAGTACGCTTTAAAAAAATTACATATGAAAAAAATTGTAAATACGCCTAATTATACAAGTGGACTAAAACTTATTCACAGTACTGTATGTATATATATATATATATATATATATATATATATATATATATATATATATATATATATATATATATAACAATAATTATTGTTTACTATAAAATAAAGTATAAATAAAGGCTCTATATTTATGTGTGTGTATATATATATATATATATATATATATATATATATATATATATATATATATATACATATATATATATATATACACATATAAATATAAATAAATAAACAAAATATATAAAACAATATATAATATTTAAAAATGTATAACTTTTGATGCACAAAAGTTGATTTTATACATATAAAATAAAAAAAGTTTTTATTTAATTAAATATATATATATATATATATACATATATACATATATATATATATATATATATATATATATATATATATATATATATATATATATATATATATATATATATATATATATATATATATATATATATACACAAAATAAAAACTGAAATGTAAAAAAATCCAGGAAATATTTAACATTGTCCTACTATAACACAAGTCTGACCACATGTTTGAGGACTTGATCAGTTCTTAAGTCTGACACAAGTAGCATGGTTTTTTAGTTCTGGGTATATGACATCAAAAAGAACATTGTCATGGATGCTTTGCTGAAAGACGGTCACAATGGAAGTTACTATATTAAGTTGACTGTAACATTGTTTTGACAATCAGTGTTATATGCCATTATAAACATAGTAAAAAGTCATGGAGCTCAGTACACAAGGGTTTCTTAATCCTTGCAACTTTGAAAAAAAAATTTTGAAATGGCTGCAACGCCATGAGGGTAGGCTCATAGGCCTTGTATGTACCAAGCTTCAATTTTCTTTGATTACAAACATAAACCACTCTTTAAAACAAACTATTAGAAACTCATTTGCTTTGAGTCAACTTTCAATTTAATTTAGTTGTAAAAAAGAAACTAGTTGTTTCTTTTTATGCAGTTGTTCATTAAAAATAAAATTTTTAAAACTGGAAAACTTTGTCAACTTTTGTCATACTGAAAATCAATAAAAAAAAATTAAAAACTATATGATGATGAAATATACATATTTATAAACTAAATATATGTACTTAATATATTATGCACGTATATAAGATATATGTATAAAATATATTCAAACTAATTATTGGTAATAATATCCATAAATAGTTTCAATACAACTCTTAGATGTTGAAAAATAGTAATGCATTATTTAAATAGAAAGCTAATAGAAAATAATAACTTAATTAAAGAGTTTATTCAAAAAAAGAAATCCATGCATAGCACTCTTCTTATTTTCTGATATCTAATATTACTCTGTGGAAAATATTTTAATGGCTGAACGAAATCAATATAAACAGCGAACAGCAATTTAATAAAAAAACCTCTTTATAGAAACTCTACTTTGAGATGTAGCTTTTCTATACAAGATATGTCGGATTTCTATACATTTAAGTAGTATTTCTATACCGCGTAGAGTTTCTATACAAACTTTTTATATACAGATCTTTTTATATACAGTTTTAATAGAAACTCTACACATTCCTCTTGTCATCATCATCATCATCATCATCATCATCCTCCTCTCCTCCTCATCATCATCGTCATCATCATCATCATCATCATCATCATCATCGTCGTCGTCGTCGTCGTCATCATCATCATCATCATCATCATCATCATCATCATCATCATCATCATCATCATCATCATCATCATCATCATCATCATCATCATCATCATCATCATCGTCATCATCATTATCATCATCATCAAAAGTTTAACCAAAATTTAAAATTTATTTCATTAGAATTGAATTTTGCAAGATATATATTAAAGATCTTATGGTGCTTCTACTTTTGCTAGTAAGGAAGTTTCAATTAACTTTCTCCTGCACCAATAGTTTCAATTAACTTTCTCCTGCACCAATAGATTCAATTCGGAAGTTATATTGAAGATTTAAATTTAAAAATCAGGATATTCTATCAAACTTAAGAGTGGTGATACATAATGGTGATTTTGTTTTAGTATTTGAAAATTAAAATATTTTTATTTTTTACTTGAACACTAACTTTAGTATGACCAAAATAACTAATTCCTGGGGTTTAAAAAAAATCCATAAAGAACTTTAAATGCAGTTCCCATATGGAAATATTAGAATGATCACAATTTAATTTTGCTTAATTTTTAGGATTTTAAGGAGATAATACCTGGGCACATATATTTTTTATTAAAATAGTTATAATCAAATATAATCTAATTAACTATAATTTTCCCTCAAAACATTTTAAATTCAAATTTTTGAAGCTGAGAAGACTAAACTTAAATTCTTGAATATAAATTTGATATAAATAAACTTAATATCTGAAGCAAGTTTGATGCCATTAACATCACTTGCATTTCTTGAATCTTCTTTTGTATATAATGCTTAAAAATTGGAAAGTGCAACTTGATTCCTGGTAGAGTTAAAACTGCCTTGCTAAAATTAAATAGTAAATTAATGAGTAACTTATTGATCACTTCAAAGAATTTAACTGCATTGTTGAGCCTGTACTTGAACTTCAAAAAGTCTGGTCTTGATTACGTAAGAAATTTTCGTGACACAAGGTGCCCCTATTATAGGCTAATTTTTGAGATTTACCTTTTACAAGAGCTCAATCATCACAAGCAAAGCCAATTCACAAGGTATTCAAAAACATTAGTTTATGCACCTGAATGTCCTTTTGGTTGTCATGTCAATAATACACAGTTGATTCTTGCCAATCTTTTCTTTATGTAACCAGCAAAAATTGCAGATTGGGTAACTTTTATACAGAACCAGCAAGAAATGCAGTGTGGGAATCCCATAACCTGTGCACATCTGTCATAACATACCTTTCAGTTGGCAGTACCTAGTGTAGCACTTACATCAACAAGGGCATTTATAAATGATAAAAGGTTTGCCTAAATTTTGTCATAACCTTTCCGTTTAATGAAGTGTTTTGTTCTGTTGAATTGCAATTGTTTTGTTGAATTGGGTGCATTTTCGTCAAAGTTTTTGGCAATTGTGCAGCATAAGCATATTTTTGTCTCACTTTTTTTACTTATTTATTTATAAAGATATTAGTTGGCAGTGGCAATGCATTTTCCTCCTAAGAAGAAGTCTCACTAGATTGTCAAATGCTGGAAGTGCTGATAAAAAATAAGGTCAGCATTTTCATGTTCCTCATGAGCAGAATTGTCAGCGCAAATGTGATCTAAATAAAAAATTATTATTACCAGTGGCAATTTGACTTATTTTAGTTTTTATTTCAACCTTACACTATCTTTAAACATTAAATTACACACTTGTAAAAATAAGTACAACATGAATTTTAATAAAAAAATTTAAAATCAAATGTCATGGTTCTCATAGTACTCAGTTACAGTTTTAGAGTAATAACACCAGGTCTAGCCAAAATACATGATTGTTATCAGCATAATGAGTGTCAATGAACAGCATTTCCCTCTTGATAACATCCTCTTCGTTGATAGCTTTATTGACTGTGAGGCATGTCAGAAGCAGCCAGACAGATGAGCACTTTTAGTTCAAACATACAATTTTTGTAATATTTAATGTTCACCATTTATACTGATGACTTCAGTGCTCATGATTTTGACCACACAACCACTATATTGTACTCTTTTGTGTAGAATCAATTTCAGCATGTTAGATTATATCAAAGATAGTGCTTCTTGGAATTTGAAGCATTGAAGTAATCTACAGCAAAATTTTTACCTCGCAATTTATTATTAAAAACTTGTTAGTCAGTTATCTTACCTCTACTTGCTTGGACACCTTGATTAGACAAATGGATGTAAGCATACAAAAAAAGTTTCTCTTGTGGCATTGAAAAGTCAGTTAAAGTCAGTCTGGTTTTTAGTAACCACCCGTTATTATGATGATATATTTTTTTATAACAGAAAAACACTTAATACTTTGAAACAAAAACTTTCAAAGTTGAAATTTAAACTAATATAGGAAATTTCTTTGTAATACTCATCAATAATAACATCAAATAATAATAACATAATAATATAATAATAACATCAGAAGCTTAAATACTAACATTGATAAGTTAAAAGTTTTCCTTATCAAATGCAAATATTATATTTGATTTAGAGGAACCTTGGTGTTCTGAAATACAATAGCATTCTGTGTCTTGTTGCATTAAACTTCCCTAGCTTGATTTAAACATACTGAAATAACTTTTTAAGTGTAAACTTTATTGTACTTAACCTGAGCTTTCCAAATTTATTATTCTACTTGTTTGAAGCTGCACTTAACAAGAGCATGATTGTAAGTTATCCTGATTTTTACTTTGGTTAAAAAGTGGCTATATATGATCTCAGTTTAAAATAAGATTTATTTTTAAATACCTGTACAAATTACCTTCTGAATTACTAGGAACATAAACTTTATCATTGTCATCTGACAATTCACAAATATCTGACATGAAAGACTCAGAAAGGTCATCATTTCTGCTGACAGATGTGCAATCAGTCATGTATGAAGCCATGTTGAATACTGAGTTAGTTTAATGTGGCTGAAGAACTAATGGAAGAACGCTTTTCTCTGATTGATTAACCGTGATAAAAAATTATCTAAGATTGATTAAGCAACATTGCCATTTCAGTTTTGGAATCTTCATTTCAAGTACTCAGAAATTGCAAAAAGTGAGTTAGTTCACTATGGTTTAATATGATTCAATTGTAAAACTGCATAATTTACAAAATACAGCCTAATACAATGTGCAAACTGATTCAATAAATGTTTTAACTTTTAAACAACAAGCATCATAAAAAGTTTGGTTTTAAAAAATCAATTTTAGCAAGAAACAGTTGATTAGGATATTGATCATGTTACATATATGTAACAAAACTTATTTTTTATTAAATGTTATATAATAATTAAAAAAAAAAAACTTGATGTATAAAATCATTTTTTACTAAATATATAAAACTATTTGTTATTACAAATTAATTCAACAACATTAAAAATTTTGGATTACCTTTGGTTACCAATAACCTTTGGCAACCTTTGTAATGTGCCAAGATCTGCAGCTAAACCAAGATCAACCTCCTTTAAATATACATAAAAAAAAGTAATATTATTAAATCTATATCTAATATAAATATACTATTTAATACAACAATTTAATAACACTTTATATACATTATATAAACATTGAATAACACTAAATATGAAAGGAAATACAGTACTTAAATAGCATATATATGTGGTTTACAAAGCAAATGTAATATTGTTGAATTTTTCAGTACTTTTTTCAAATAGTGATTGAAAAAATAACTCTCAGCTAAACAGATTTTTGATTTTATCATAAACTATTAGTAGGAGTATAATTAATACAAAAATATTTTTTGTTAAAATTTAATAAGAAAACAAAGGGAATCAGATGAATGGTTTGTTACTTTAATACAAAAATTGGAGAAGACAAATGATAAAAAAAACTTGAATATTGAAAAACTTGTATATGGAATATTTTTATTTCAAAAATTGTTAAGCAATAATTTCTATAAATTTGATTTAAACAACATCCCTGTAAAATGATCTATTTAAATTAAAGGCTACAACTTTTAGAAGTAAAGCTTTAGACAATTTATTTGGATACTTAATAATATAATTCATAATATTATCATACCTAATTGTAATTTATTTATACTTATGTCTTCATCTGACTTTTATAAATTTACTCTTATCTGCAAACAATTTTTTACTGCATCTGTAGATCATTTACAAAAATCAAAAACAGAAGAGGTTTAAGGACCTTATGAAGCCCCACAGTTAACTCTAAACCATTTTTATGTTCTTTTCCTCAAAATTACTTGTTGTTTTCTGTTATGTAAGTAGGCTACTATCCAATTAAGTATTACTCCAACAATACCATATGATTTTAATTTTATTATCAATTGCATGAGGTACTTTATCAAAAGATTTGGTAGAATTTATATTCAACATATAGACACACCATCCATTCTCAACGACATTAAGTAAAATATCTTAACAATATTGCGTTTTTTTATATTATTGTGTTTCTAGCAGATTTTTGGTACAGCATTACTGTACCATTAGCAAAACTAGCTGGGTCTTCTTTAACAAATACTGAATAAAAGTTTTTACTGAGAATATTAGCAATACTATCACCAGTTGTTTGCAAATAATCATTTTTATTCATTATCATGTGAATGATTTAATTTTTTTGTTTAGATATGCATAAAATAATTTTCGATTTTCTTTTGAGAATTCAACTATTTTTTTCATCTTTTAAAAGTTAATATTTTAGCAGCCCTGGTGCAGTGGTTAGAGTTCTGGCTTAAAACCCAGAGGTCTGAGGTTTGACGCCAGCTCTAGCACAACAAGCAACATTAGTACATAGAGAGGCATGAACTTCTAGTTAAATACTCTCCTCGAGTGGTCTGTGATAAGACCATTAGGACTTCTGGAAGCAGTTTTATAATTACAAAAAAAAAAAATTTTGGATTTGTTTGATCCTAATGGATGATTTGATCATAAATGTTTTTTTTTTTAAAAAAAAAAAAAATAATTATTAGATACCAATATAAGGCAAAAAAGCTGGAAGTAAATAGAAATAATCTTTTTGAACAAAAAAAATATTGGTTTCACCACAACCACCACAGCAACAATGTGATTTCTCTTAATTTTCATCATAACCAGTAAAACATAGGTACAATATCTTATGCATAGGTACAATATATATCTTAAATTAAAAGCATCTTTTTATTTTGTTGAAAAAATCAATATATAAATTCACGAAAAAGCATTGAAAGTAAAATAAAAAAATTATTAAAAAAAAACAAACAACAACTCATTAACTACTCTGCATTAAAAATAATTTTCATGAAAAAATTAAGGGATTAACAAATGTGTAAATTTAAAAATATTTGAATTTATTCCTATTGAAATTTCATTTTTAAAGAAATATTTAGATTTCAATCAAAAACACTTTTATTTAGCAATTTTTATTATTTTCAGATTCTCAAACTTCTTTCAGGTGCTTATTAAATAATGATAGGGCTCAAATAAGGCTTGACATGATTGCTTTTCACACCTTTGCGATTAGTTTTTTCTTAAAAAAATATTTTAGCAATTTGTTTTATTTTTTGTTTGTTTGTTTATTTCTTTTCCAATTTATTTTTTTGACAATTCTTAAAAGTAATGGTTTTGTCTACATTTTTTATTAGGGGTCACAAAGTACGCCATGCTAAATTTATTACTTGAATAGATGATGAAGTATGATCATTTGCTCTCTTACACAGAGATTTTCATTCAACATAAAGTGCTTTTGAATTTAAATTACTTTAAATTTCTGCATGAAAGCCAATAATATTTTAAAGCTTAGTTTGATTTACTGAATGGATAAAGTACATCACAATAAATTTACCTAAAAACTAAATCAAAACAACCAGTTAAGTTACTGCAGTAACTTACAGTTACTCAACTATTAAATTTACTTAACATACTTTCAAAAGTTAGCCATAGAAATGTTTCTTTTTATATCTTATATGTTGTTAACACATAATATAGAAAACAAGAAATCTTGATTAGAATATGAAAAACTTAATACCATTTTTTTATATTTTTATTTCATTTAAAGCGATGTCAAGATTAAATACTTACACAATAGGCAAGTTTTTTTTAGGAATTTTTATTAAAAAGAAAATTATTTGAACAAAAGAATTTTATTCTTCTAAAATTCTCTCATTCAAACAATTTTGCAATTGAAAATCAAAATAAAAAAATTGGAAAAATTTAAAAGAACTTTAATGTCTAATAATTATAAATTTAATTGCAGCGGCATCCATACCTGGTGGCTAATATACTTTTATGGAAAGCAGAAACGTATATCTAGATACAGTAACAATATCAGATTTAGAAAATAGTGCAAGCGAGAAAATTTTATTTAAATTGTAAATTGCAAGTAAGTTTTACTTAAACTGTAAACATTTTGAATAGTTAATTTTTTCTTTTTCTTGAAAATAGTTTAAAAAGGAGAAACATTTATTGCAAAAATTAAACCAGTGATTATTGCAATATTAAACCAAAAATTAAATTAAAAAAATTTAAATTGAAAAAAAAAAAAAAAATTAATTTACTTCTGTTCGAAGAAATTTTTTTCCAAAAAATAATTTTTTCCTCACTTTTTATTACAAAACAATTTAAATAAAAAATTGAATAAAAATAACTTAGAAACTATTTGAATGAAAAAATTATTTACAAATTTTTATAGCACATTTATTATACTTAAACTTTTAATAGTAATAGATCAAGAAGCAATAAATTATAAAAAATGTGGTTTCTGGTTTTTCTACTTTGATCTTCTCTCGTTTGGTTTGTAGATATAACTTGTTTTTTTGCTTTGATCTTCTCTCGTTTGGTTTATAGATAAAACTTGTTTTTTTGCTTTGATCTTCTCTCGTTTGGTTTATAGATATAACTTGTTTGTTTGGTTTATAGATAAAACTTGTTCGTTTGGTTTATAGATATAACTTGTTTGTTTGGTTTATAGATATAACTTGTTTGTTTGGTTTATAGATATAACTTGTTTGTTTGGTTTATAGATATAACTTGTTTTTGCGCAAATATGAAGTTTAAAGTTTTATGACAATAAGGTCTATTATTTATTAATTAGAACAATTCTATTTATTTACTACGTTTCATTTTCAATGCATTTTATGTTATTGTTCTAAAAACTTAACTGTATAAAACAGCAACAAAAGAACATCGGGAAGAACGTCAGGAAGTTGTTTTATATTAACACAAACTCTTTAAAACAACTTTGCAGTATCATTTTATTGTTGTTTTATGGCTTTTTGCAATAACAATTTAATACTCTTTAAATCGTAATAGTATTAAATATGCTACTTGCTTATTGCAAAGCCACGCTACGGATGAGGGGGGGGGGGAGCGGTCAAGTTAAACTCACAGTTTTATTTTTAAGTAATTTTTATTTAGATTAATTAATTAATTTATTTAAAACACCAAAAGCATAATTTATGCATGATTGTTAAAAAACCTAACAATAAATTTTATACCTTAATTGTAAACCAACTATCCTTTGTGCAAAGCCGAATATCACAGGCACAAATTAAGTCAATTCCACCACCAACACAACCTGAGTGAACAACACCAATTACAGGCTGGTGACACTTTTCAATTGCTGTAAACGAATTTTGCATTTCAGAAACCATGGTTCTTAGTTGAAATGCTCTACGGCCTACATCCTCATCTGTTTTAGGCATTAAATGTGGCATATAACTCATAAGGTCTAAACCTACAAATAAAAAAAATATATATTAATGATTTTAAATTTTATACTAATTTTTTTTATTAGGCAGATAACCTGTGTAAAATAAAACTTTTCATTTTCTCCAATTTTTTAGTACATAAATTTCAGTAACATTTGGTACCTGTCAAAAATCAAGGCTTGCAATTGTTTGCTACAATTTAGAATCTTTTTTTAACTGGAAATAACTTCTTTTAATAAATAAAAAATCTTTCAAACAATAAGTTTCGCTTTAAATACAAGTTTATTTATCGAGTTTTTTATACTTGCATATTCCATATGAAATTTGAAAAATATAAAATAAAAATAAATGATAAAACCTATAATTAAAAAAATCAAAAATAAAGTCTAAAATAAATAATATTTACAAATAAAAATTGTTATGAAATAAAAAAAAATAAAGAAAAAATAGGAATTTAAATTCAATCTAATTTCTGCGCTAACAAATGAAGCTCCCTCTGTAACAATCACTTCTACCAGCATGTAAAAAGTCTAACACTGAGTTTTTAAACAACACATTTGGTCTAATAATATCAAAATTGAAGGATCAATAAAGATTTAACAGGATCTTATTATGGTACTTCTGCTCAAGGATCTATACTGCTTAGTTAGCAGGATAAGCTAAGCTGCATCAATTAAAATAGTTTTAACAGTAAAAAAATCTTTTACTATTACTGCAAATATCATTTACAATAAATTTTATTTATTGTAAATACAATTACAGTAATTAATCATAATTGCAATAATTATTAATTACAACTAAATACAATTACAGTAAATATGAATTACAATAAATAATTTTTTTAAATAATACGAATTGACAAGATAAATTTATGGATTGCAATGTTCAAGAATATGGTAACCCTTTGGCCTAACATCTATACTGAAACATGCATCAAAAAGCATACGAAGGTCAAAAAAAGAGAGAAAAAAGCAAACTCAACAACAATTTTTAATCACTTTTTTTAAAAGAACTATTAGGCTAGACACTAACATCTTTTTCAATCAAAACTAAGGTTTCCATATTTAACATAATAATCAATTAAGACATTTCTAATGCCCAAAAGTGTTTGACGAAAATAAGTCAGTTGTTGATGATAAAATTAGTATGTCTTTTTAAAAAGCATGTACTACATTAATGCCACATGACATCACAGCTATTTTTAATGAGCTTAACAGCTTCTTGTTATTTTTTCAAAATATTCACTAAAGAGGTGTTATAATAATTTTAATAATTTATAACACTTTTATTAATAATAATTTAACTAATAATTTTATAACTTTTTAAATATTAGAGATAATTTTGTTCTGTAAAAAGAAAATTAACACCAATAAAATGTTTTATCTTATCTAATGAAACAAGTAAAACCTTCCTTGATTTTTAAATAAATGCTGCAAATAGTGAACTAAGCTGAATTTTAAAAATTTGCTTTTACTTTTTATCAAAAAAAAAATTAATTTAAATAAAGATCTTTTAGTTCTTTAAAAGAATTTTTATATAGTATTTAAATAAATTTTCAAACATTGAAGTTCTTGTACTTGAAATTTTAAAAAAAGGTAACAAAATTCATTCATTAAAATTTATTACAAAATAAAACCACAGTTCTTCAAATAATTTTTTTGCATACAATTCTAATAAGGTGTAGAATTTTACTATGATTTAACTGAAACAAACTGTAATGCTTATATAATAGGGCAGGTTGATTTTTAAATTTTTTTGGAAAATGGGTCTTGGACGAGTTGAGATAAGTGCAATATAATGCCATTAAATTTTGAAAATTTTAGCTTCCATTTTGCACCAATTTTTGAGGAAACTGCCCCAAAAATCTGACAGGGCCCTATGTATGTGGAAAAAAAAATTAGGCAAAATATAGTAAACCTGAGTCTTAAAAGATAGGAAATCTTATGCTGATTTCAGAAAAATTAGATTTATGGTTTAAAAAAGCGTATTTTAAAACAACGTCTAAAAAAATTTCTATTTTTCTTATTTTCTATTAAAAATCTTAAATAGGTGTTTTATTTTAATATTGTAAAGCGTAAAATATTGTTTTTTTTTAAATAAAAATAACGTAATTGAATTCAGCATTTGATGGTGACTTTTTCAAAATCAGACTATGTTTTTAGAGGAATAATTACTTTTCTGTAAATCAGAACTTTGAGCTTAAAAAGTCACGCAAAAAAGCGAATTTCCGCCTTTCGTTTTTTTCTTATTTGCTTAGACTTGATTTTACAAGAGTTATTTACGCAATCGCGTGTTTGTTAACTGAGATGATGTTAGGAGAAAATAAAATTAAATTGTTACTTTATGTCATTTTAGATTTAAAAATTTATTTATTTTAATAAACCTTATTATAAAAATATGAAATATTATTATTTAATTAGATATATATTTAAAAGTAAAATAAAAATATTTTTTCTTTTAAATAATATGCTAAAATCAATAATTTTTAAAAATGTTTTCTCTCAAAGTATTAGTTTTTAACGCTCTTTTTATTTGAAACTTTTAAAAACATTATTTTATATAAAGGAACTTTGAATTCTTGCTCTTTTTTATCTAATTGAACTAAAGATTGCACATTTTTGATGTTGCAGTTTACTTTTTTGCAAACCATCTTGTATTTAAATTTCAGAACCATTACACATACATTTTTTTTGTTTTTGGTATGATTTTCTGGGAGTCCATTAGGGATATCTATTTAATTGAAGTAAATATCATCAAACACTTCTTGTATATTTTTATAGATAAAGCACTATATCAAAGTCAATGTTTGAAATTAGATTTGAAATTTAGAAATATTGAAAATTTGTGTTCAATTCTATTTTTATTAGAAATTGCAGCTATGCAGCATATATCAATGGAAGTTACTCATGATTAGTCTTAGTACTTGTTTAATCTACAAATTTGCATGACAAGCTGGAAACCACAACAAATTTTGCAGTTAAGTAGGTACTTTACATTACCCCAATAAACAACTGCTCACACTTTTTCCAGTTTGTATAAACTTAGACTAGTATTATTTAACTCCTATGAATCTAATGAGTTGCCTATATAAAAACACAAACCACTATCTCTTCACCTGCTTGATTATTCTTATCTATTCAAAGATAAAAACATCAATGTTTACCACTGAATTGTTTTTTAACCATGTCTCAGACACAGCAACTTTTAAAATTTGATTGCAACTGATTATATAAGATTTTTTGCTTGACTTATTTTATTTCATTTAGTTCTGAGACTAAAGTCATAGAGTCTCTAAGCTTCAGTCAAATCTGGACTCTAGTCCAGATTTGACTGAAATATTTTTTTATACGAAATATTTAATAGGTTTGAAAAAAACTCTCAGAGTTAAGTATTGTAATGAAAAATTATTTAAAAAAAAATACTTACCTGATGTAAACAGCTTTCCAGAACCTGAAAGTATAATAGCTCTTGCACTGCTATCATCTTTGATTTGTTCAAAACATCTTCTGATATCTCTAAATATAACATAATATAATTTTAATAAAATATAATTTTCTGATATCTCTAAATATAATATAATATAACATAATTTTTTGTATTTATATTTTTTGTACATTTTTACTTTGCTTTTTTCTTGTATTTGTTATACTTATTTACTCTTTTTTGTTTTGTATCAAATTTTTTGTTGTTGTTATTCGTATTAAAGATTTGAGAGCAATTAATAATAGAGTTGAAATTGTGGTTGTGTCCAGATGATTAATCTTCATTATATTATAATAATTACTTAATAAATTCTAACTCCACACTAGTAATAGTAAGTGACAAAGGTTGAAATTTGACCGGGGCCAGGGCTGGGTTTGATAAAAAAGCTGGAGCCGGGTTTGTGACCGGGGCTTCATAAATGTTGATAAAGTACTTTGATACAAAAGATACTAAATTTTTTAATTCAAAATTTATGCTATATTTTATGTATATATATATGCATGCATATTTATATAAAAACATGATCATGATCATCAAGCTTTAGCCTTCACCTTTTTTTCCCTAATATAAAAAATCTAGAGCATTTTTGCTTCTTAACTAAAGCTGGTTCATACCATGTGTAATCAGGGTTCCCACTATTAAAACTGAGGCTAAAAGTAAGGATTTTAAGGAGATTTAAGGAGATATTTTCCTAATGTTTAAGGAGATTTGGTCGCAAACAACAATTTCTTGAAAGAAAAAGTAAGGGGAATTAAGGAGAAAACAGTTACATTAGAAACAGAATTTGATTTTTTTCAGTAAATTTTAAATATAAACAGAAAAATTATTATAAATTAATATATTATTTCATATATATATAAATATAAATATATTCAAAATATAGGTTTGCAAACTATCAAAGAACTATATATTTTCTTCTTTATTAATAAGTATAATCCTTCACTTTATTAACATTTCCTAGATGATTAAAAAATAAAAATAAATAAGGAGAAATTAAGGAGAGTAGTCAAGTTTTACCTTTTTTTAAGGATATTTAAGGACTTTTAAGGAGGATTTTTTTTTATTAAGGATATTTAAGGTTTTTAAGGAGGAGTGGGAACCCTGGTAATGCACTCTCTTCAAGTTTTCTTATTCCTACCTCAATCATTTTCACAATACACAAACCTCTTTAATCTTTTTTGACATCGCTGTTTGATTCAACATTTTTTCTGATCTCAATATAAGATTAATGCTCCTTTTCCTGTTTAATTAGAGTCATACGACACATCAATTTGAACATCATCTTGCCTTTCGGCATATACTACACCATATAAATTTTTAAAATTTTAGTTCTAATTTACTCCCAACAAGGCTGCAAGCAACCACACATAAGTTGCGAGTTACTAGAAAACAAAGAATAGAATTGACAATCAAGGACAATTGACAGAGGACATGAAAGGTTGTAGTTGAATGACAGAGAACTTGAAAAATTGAAAAGTTCTATGATTCAAGAAAACATGAAGATGGGAGAGAATTTCAAAGAGTTGAAGTGCAGTGAAGAAAACGAGACAAATAAAAGTTTTTAGAGCATGCAAGGATAGATACAGCAAACTAATGACACTTGCTGAATGATGAGTCAAGCAAGAATGAATTTTAGTTGATGGAACTAGAGAAGATAGCTCTTTTGAGCAGCGACCATGATAATCTAGAAAAGAGAAAGAGATGGTACTATAATGATTAGTGCTCCTTTGAGTAGCAATCATTATAGTATTTGTAGAAAAGAAAAAAAAACTCTACAATAATGAGGGAGAGGCTCAAGTTTGGCAGATAGAGTAGGTTCAACTAAGTTTACAATCCGCTTTTGGACCTTTTTTAAAAGAGAAAGAGCATCATTAGAAGAACCAGCCTCAATATGATAACAGTAGAGGTAGAGGATGGAATCAGGAGTAAATAAATGGTGACCATGATAAATAGAATGCAACCTTAGCAGATGCTAACTTACAAATTGTATGTATATATGGTTTCCATGAAAGGTCAGTAGTTAATTAATTCAGGAAGACAAATCTTTGTGAGAGGGTTGCCATACATCAATATAAGAATGTCAACAGTATCACAATAGTTGTTGGCAGTAAACAATCGAGTTTTGCTGAAATCAAAACTCATGAGCCACCGCAAGCCCCAATCTGTTACAAAAAAAGAAATCAGATTCAAAATTGGCTGCCCATCCTAAGCTATTGAAAAGAGAAGACTTTTTGTCAAGACATGAATATAAAGTTGAGTTATCAGCAAATAATGCCACTTTAGATGTACGGTTGTCATGAAGATCATTAATGTAGATAAGAACCAAAAAATGATCGAGGATAGAACCTTGAGGTACTGCGGAAAAGAAGTACAGTGTTGGCCTTTGAGGATGACTTTAATAAAGTGGATGAAAAGAAATGATTTAACTATTTCAAAAATTTCCCAGATACTTAAATAATCTAATTTGATTCTTTGAATCTAACAGGCATACATTTTCAGGCATTCCAGATAAACAGATTAACCTATTATTAGTCAATTTTCAATTTTAATATTTTATGGCTTTTGGTTCAGACAATATCTCCAGAACTTTTGTCAATCTTTGCTAAACTATTATTAAGTGCTAAATAAGTGGTTCCAGTATTTAAAAACTCTAGAAAACACTCTGGCCTCTCTAACTATCTTACGATTAGTCTTCTCTCTCGTATTACAGGGCTTGAATTGAGTGATCACAAATTGCGATATCTGGAAATGCATCTGGTCTTTAAATTTTTAGCTTTTTTAAAAACTGTAAAACTCTGTTTTGATAAAATAGCTTTGGCATAATTTTTTATTAGTTGATTTTTACAGTGCAAATTTTTTTGAACTTAAAGTAATAATAATTTTTTCTTTTGACTTTTTTATTTATTTATAATCGTTAAATTACCTGGTATTTAAAAAACAAAAAATTAAAAATATGTAAGTTTTGACTGTTATTATTTTTGCAGTAGTAAATTTATTGTTTTGTTTTTAGATTAATTTTTGCAATATAATAATTGACCGTTATATTTATAAAACAGTGTTTACGGTTTTTAATAAACTAAGTTTAATGACCAGAAATATTTCCGGATATTGTATTATGCGATCACTTAATTCAAGGCTTGCATTAGTTTCTTCAGTTTTAAAACTATTAAATCATTTTTTTTTTTTTTTTTAAACATCTTCGCTTCCAACAAGGCTGCAAGCAGCCACTAATTAAAGTTGGAAGTTACTGTAAGAGAAAAGATGAAGATTGCAGAGCAAGATAACGATTGACGGACGATTTAAAAGATTGCAAATTATATGAATCAGGAAAGCAAGATGAAGGAAGCGAATTCCAAAGAACTGATGTTCGAGGAAAAAAACTAGACGAATAAGCGTTTTTGGAGCAGTTAGGAACAGTCACAGAAAAAGGATGACACTTAATTGAATGACGAGTAACACGAGAATGAATTTTAGTAGATGGCACAAGAGACGCTAGCTCTTTAGAGCAGTGCCCATTATAGTATTTGTAGAAAAGAGAAAGAGAAGCAACATTATGACGATGTGATAATGGTTGAAGGTTGGCTGCAAGAGCAGGTCCAACTATGTTTACAATGCGTTTTTGCACCTTGTCTAAAAGAGAAAGGGCATCATTAGAAGATCCGCCCCAGATATGGCAACAGTATTCCATACAAGGCCGGATTTGAGATTTATAGAGATAGAGAATAGAATCCAGAGTAAGAAAGTGGCGAGCTCGATAAAGAGATGCAACCTTAGCAGATGCTAATTTTGCAACCGATTTGATATATGGTTTCCAAGAAAGATTGGAAGTAAGAGTTAATCCTAGAAGATGAAGAGTAGATGACTCATCGAGTACATCACCATTCATAAATATAGGAAGATCTAAATTATTGCGATAACGATTGGCTGAAAAAAATTGAGTTTTATCTGAATTAAAGTTCACCAGCCACTGTGAGCCCCATGCTGTAGCAGAAGTGAGATCCTTTTCAAGCTCAAATGCCCCATCCAAGCAATCAGAGGGTGTTGGTTTCTTTTCACGACAAGAATAAATGGTAGTATCATCAGCAAACAATGCCACCTTAGATGTGAGAATATCTGGAAGATCGTTGATGTAAATTAAAAAGAGTATAGGGCCAAGGATAGAACCTTGAGGAACCCCTGAAGTTACAGAATAAGAAGAAGAGTGTTGTCCAAGAAGAAGAGTGTTGTCCATTTCTTTCTAATGACAGTATTAAAGTCTCAAAGGCCTACACTCTTCTGCATTTCCAGTAACTTGAGGAGTACCACAAGGTTCTATCTTGTCTATTACTTCTTACCTAAAACCAAAATCTTCCTAACAATCTTACATCTAAAGTGGCTCTAATTGCTTACAACTCAACTTGATACTCTTGTCTTAACAAAAAGTATTCACTTTTCGATTGCTCAGAACAAACATTGGAACTTTAATGCAATCTATCTTCTGTAACAGCTTGGAGCTTGCATTTGTTTGTGGATTTTAACTCTAATGAAACTCAGTTATTTATTGCAAACAACTATCGCAATATTGTTGACAATTCTATATTAAAAAATAACAACCCTCCCACTCTCAGACAAAGTCCAAAAAGAATATTTTAAATGCAGCTGGATCTGCTCTATCTCCCAAACTTGAGACACTCTTCCATCATTGTAAGGTTGCGTCTCTTTCTTTTTTCTACAAATACTATTATGGTTGCTGCTTAAATGAGCTATTATCTCTAGTTAGATCAACCAAAACTCATTCTTGCTTGGCTTATATAATAACAAGACTCAAATGCTTGGAACAAAGCTTGTCTGATTTTCAAAATCAGACAAGCTTTGTTCCAAGCTTAATTAAAGCAATTAAAGTTACAAAACAAAATTTAATTTCATTATTGAAAAACTATTTGACTAGGTGGATTATAAATGTATGATTTTGCTTTGTTCTGAACAACACTGTCCTCCTGATTGTAAAGATGTTGCCCACATTACCTGTATCTGTCCTAAGGAGAAAAAATACTGAATAATGAATGGTAATTCGAAGATGATTCCTTTAAAAAGCATGTGTTAAATGCTTTTTTATTTTATTCATTTGCTGACCTTTTTGTTTTTAAATACAGCAAAACCGTCGTCACAATCTAGACAAAAATCTTCTTAAATAATGCTGTGAAAGTTTGCAAGTTAATAGGTATTTTCATACTGTATCAAATTTAATACATTTAACATTATATTATATATATATATATATATATATATATATATATATATATATATATATATATATATATATATATATATATATATATATATATATATATATATATTATATATATATATATATATATATAATATATATATATATATAAAATATATATATATATATATTATATATATATATATAATATATATATATTATATATATATATATTATATATATATATATATTATATATATATATATTATATATATATATATATTATATATATATATATATATATATATATATATATATATATATATATATATATATACATATATATATATATCAGGCCTTGTTTTAAAGTGTAAACTGGCACGCTATTTACGTATGCACTTCTTTAACATAAGCGGAAAGCCATTTTATTAATTCCATTAGTCTAACTTTTCCATCATAAATGTACAGTAAAAGAAAAAAAAGATGTTGCATAAAAAAAAACCATAAAATAAACATAATAAAATTTTTTTTATTTATCATCTTGCAAGTGCAAGAATATTTATTTAGACAACATCTCATAACAAACAATAACAAGTATAATAACCAAATAAAAAAAAAATTATTAGCTAAAAAATAGCACACATTAAACTTTATTTTAATACTAGCTCCATTTTTGATAATTTAAATTTTATTTGTTTTTTTTTTTGTTATAATGATTGATTTTATCAAAAAAATGAATAAAACAATTTTTACAAACTTTAAAGGACATCTTATAAAGAGTTTATTTTTTATAATTAAAAAAAAAAACTTCTTTTATAGATATAACTCTATTATTAAATTTTTTGCTTGAACTTACGCTTGAAGCAATATCTTGTAATGTCTTTGTTTATATCTGTAAGTTTTATTTTGCGAAAAATTATAGTTTAGAAAAAGAATATTTTATAATAGCTACATCAGCTGGGTCAGGGTAACAACATCGATTTTTGCTATGTCTAATAACACCTGTGCAACAACATATAATGAGGTATAATAGCATCTATCCAACAATATCTGAAATTTCATTGGTGTCTAATAACATCTGTGCAAAAATTAAATGAATATTACAAATGTAGTTACATCTTTTAAATGATCAAAGTGTAATAACATCTGTGCAACCACATTTGTAAATTCTACAGATGTAGTTACATCTTTTAAATTATCAAAATGTAATAACACCTGTGCAACCACATTTGTGAATTCTACAGATGTAGTTTCATCTTTTAAATGATCAAAGTGTTATAACATCTGTGCAACTACATTTGTGAATTCTACAGATGTAGTTACATCTTTTGAATTATCAAAGTGTAATAACATCTGTGCAACTACATCTGTAGATTTTAAGATAAAGTTATTTTTAAGATAAATTAACTAGAAATAGAAATTTTTTTAGATGTAACTTCATCTGGAAAAAACATTAACTAAAATTTTATTATTTTACCCACATGTAGTTACACATAGGATTTTTTTCCGATGTAATTACATCTGGAAAAAAATATTAACTAATAATGCATTACTTTAACCAGATGCAGTTACATATAGAAATTTTTTCAGATGTAATTACATTAGGAGAAAATTCTTCCAGATGTTATTGGACTTATAGAAAAATTACCAGATATAGTTACATCTTTCTAAAGATGTTGTTAGGGGTCATTGAATTTTCAAATGACATTGGATAGATGTTATTAGAGTAAAAGTAAAATACAGATGATCTTGGGAAAAAGTGTACAGATGATCTTGCATTACTCCACAGAGGTTGTTGGACAGATGCAGTAATCTTTTACCCGTCAGCTTTGTATAAATAACAGTATGTGTGATATTAAAAAAGTAAAAACAGAAATTTCCTAATAATTAAGAAAGAATTTTGATTAAAAAAGTTATTTAAATTAAAAAAAAATAGTTTTTTTTTTTCCTTAGGTTTTTCTTCCTCTTTTTTACTTTTTACAAAAAATTTAATACTTTGTAAACATGTTATAACTTATAACACTCAGGGCCTATTCTCGGAAAAAAATTTGGGCAACAGTACCCCTCGTTCCGGCGAACTTTAGCAGAAAATTAGCGTTTTTTTTCACAAAAAAAACCTTATTTGCTGTAAAAACATAAAAAAAAAAAAGGTCCTCAAATTTTAATTTGGGCAGTACCTAAATACGGTCGACACTATCGAAAACGGTCAAGAATAGCCCCTGACACTGCATCAAAAATATTCATAAAGCATACATTTAACTTTTTAGCCTTAAGGCAAGTGAAAGCACAACGGTATACATTTTATAATAAATGGTACTTGGAAACTTAAATCTTTGTTTGTCACAAAAAAAAAGCGCGGTAAAGTAATTAACTTGAGTGTTTTTTTTGTTTGTTAATAACTTTTTAAAAGTAAAAAATCATTATTTGCGAAGCCACAATTTTAAGAAATAATAATAATAAAAAATTAACATATTTTAATTCATTTATATTTATATATGTCGAGAAAAGAAAGAAATTCATTTATGCTAACTTATAATAAAAAATGTAATATTAATCTTAATAATTTTAAATTAAAAAAAAAAAATATCAAACAAAATAGACATTCTAAAATATGTACATTTACAAAATAACACTTCTAGATTTGTTTTTTTTTTAATTTGCTATTTATATATATATATATATATATATATATATATATATATATATATATATATATATATATATATATATATATATATATATATATATATATATGTATATACATTAACCTGTAAACCAGTTATTTTAACATCAAGTTAATTTTAATATTTAATTAAATCCCAAATCGAGTCATCTGTATATTTGCAAATCAAATCAAATCTTGAATTTAAAAAAAAATTATTTTGTCCCTAATTCAATTTTTTTTTTTCTTTTTGTTTGTTTTTTTCGCTGCTTATTAATATCTACAATTTTAAAGTCTTTAAGTAAAAACATTGCAGAGTAAAACAAAGTCATGGCTTGAATTAAGCATATCATGATTGTGAATCGGGATATGCTTAATTCACACCTTTGCAATTACTTTTTGTTTTTTTAAATTTAGCAATTTATTTTTGTTTTTTTAGTTTTTTTTCTTTCTTGCATAATTCAGCATTTTTTTTTTTTTACCATTCTTAAAAGAAATGTTTTTGCCTAAGTTTTTAATTAGGGGTCATAAAGTACGTCACACAAAACTTATCTTATGAATAGTATGAGCACTTGCTCTCTTGCACAGAGATTTTTATTCAACATAAAGCGCTTTTGAATTTAAATTACTTTAAACATCTGCCTAAAACTCAATTATATTTTCAAGTTATATTTAGTTTGATTAACTTGGATAAAAATACGTCCCAGTAAATTTACCTATAAACTAAATAAAAACAACTAGCTAAAAAAAGTTACTTAAGTTACTCAACCAATTAATTTACTCAAAGACTCACAAAAAATAGCCATACTGATGTTTCTATTTATATCTTATATGTTGTTAATACATAATAAGCTTTTACCTAAAAATTATTTTAACAAGTAATCTCAAATAGAATATGAAAAACGTGACTCTTTTTTTAATATTTTCATTTTATTTAAATTGATATCAAGTTTAAACATTTTCTATAAAGTTTGTTTTTAGGATTTTTTTTAAAAAGAAATCTATTTAAGCAAAAAAAATTTTAGTATTCTAAAATTCTCTTATTTAAATAACTGCGATTGAAATTTGAAATTATTAAAGAAAAATTGACAAAATTTAAAAGAACTTTAATGCTCAATAATCATAAATTTAATTGCAGCGATGTCCGTAATAGCCAGTGGTGAGTCAGATAGTTAGACCTACAAAAATCTCGACCTACTAAGTTGTTCTACAAAAAGAACATCTACTAAAAGATGTAACCAATGTTCAGTTAACCTACTGAGGCATAAATTGTTTTCAATCGATTATATTCTTTTTTATTTTCAACCGATTTATGACTTTTTTGTTTTTGACCGATTTATTTTTCAACCTATTTAATAGATAATTTCAACAGATTTGAGATAGATAAATTTTTAACTGATTATCTGGTCTGTGTTTTAATGTTGTTTTTTTTAACTACAAAATTAAAAAAAAAATAAAATAAACAATCAATAAGTTTTCCAAGCATTCATCGAACCTTATACCTCCCAATTCTAAAAACAGAGTTTTAACCTATGTGCCAAGGCTGATTAAACTGGGCTTGTATTCAAATCAACAACAAAATATACAAAATACATACCAGAAAGACGTTTAAATTTGAAAATACAGTAAGTTGAATATTCAGTAGATTAAAAATTCAGTAGATCAAAAATACAGTAGGTCAACGAATTAGTAGGTTGGAAAATTAGTAGTACATGTTTTAATTAGGTGTAAATATAAAAATCAAAAATTGTCAGTTGAAAATTAAAAACGCCATAATCTACGATTTACAAAATTTCAAAATTAGTTTAAGTTATACGTCAAAGTAAGATCGTAGTATTAAAAACGCTAATTGCTCATTACATTATAACTTGCTCATTCCACTATAACTGCAACTTTAACTTTAAATTTTAACCTAAGATGTAAATTATAACAGTAACTTACGCTATTTTAAATTCCGCCAAACGAGAAAATTATAAGATGCTATTAATATGAGTGATATTATGTTAAAAAAATAACAATTATGAACTAATGTAAAAAGATACTATTTTATACTACCCCCCCCCCCCCCCACTCCTTCCTTACTGCAAAGCAGCGCCAGGGTTAGGGAGGAGGGAGAGGGGTTAATTTTTATTTTTTTACAATTAGATTTTTTTGCATTAATTCAAGACATTATTTTGCCTTATTACTAAGTCCCAATTGTATATATTTACAAAAACCCTAATATATATGTATACTTTATAACCTATTAATTGAAAAATATATAAGTAAAATAATTAACAATTTGTTGTTAGCAAAATAAAAATTACAAGAATAACATTCAAGATTAGATTTCAAGAATCAGGTAACACCATAGTTAAGTTAATAAAAAAATATTGATACATTTATTAAAATATATTTTATATAATTGAATTTTAGTTTAAAAGAAGTATTTAAAATCAGATATGTTAAAATTCATTAATAATAACATTTTTTTAGATTTATTTTTTTTTTATACAAGTTTTTTGTGTATTCACAATATTGGTAGGGAAGATCCAAAATTTTATTGTTTTGTTTAACCAGTTAATGGTAAATAATTTTTATCTAGAAAAGTTCAAAAAAAAATTTAAATATAACATTATTTGTTAATTTGCACAAAATATGTTTATTTTAAACAATCACAATAATTACTTTTTTTACTTTATTTTGACCCCCCTCCCCCTTATCACAAAATTGTAACACTTAAGTAGCAAGTTTTGTATGAGTCGTCATAAAACCACCAATCTCCCTCCACTCTTATAGCAAGACATAATTTATGGACGATCCCTAGACTATTCAAAATAGTAATTTTTAATAATTTCATGCTCTGATTAACTAGTCAAGTTTAAAAAAAAAAGTTTTAAACAACTCTTTGTAAAAATAGAAACAAAAAAAATAAAGCAATTAAATCATTTCATTGCAATGGAAGGTTTAATCTAACTTATTTATAATCTAAAGTACTTAAAAAAATTATCT
The DNA here is from genome assembly GCF_038396675.1 of Hydra vulgaris. Taxonomy (NCBI): domain Eukaryota; kingdom Metazoa; phylum Cnidaria; class Hydrozoa; order Anthoathecata; family Hydridae; genus Hydra; species Hydra vulgaris. The sequence continues at coordinate 14,452,337 of NC_088933.1, forward strand.
TTCAAAAGATTTTTAAAAAGTTTGAATCTCAGACACCTTTTTATTCTGCGCAAAAACTCCAATTACTGTACTGTAACTGCGATAAAGTAAATTCACATTTTGACTAGTAATCTTTGTTCTTTATATGTACTAGTTTTATGTATAACCATAATTTTTTGTTGTACTTGTAAACATACACAACGATATACATATTTTATACATATTTTATTGATAAAATGAAAAGATTTACTATAGATTCTACTTTAATAATAATGATTTCATTTAACTTAACAAGTGATTATTTTTTTATTTCTAATTTATACATTTTAAGATCAACCTATACTATTTACGCAATTTAGTTGGTTTTTTTTAATGATGGGGGCAATTGTTTAAGAGTGAATTTCTAAACGGTCAATAAAAATGAAAATTATCAACAATTTTTTTTCTTTTTTTCAACAATATGGTATTAACAAAACCTTCGCCTACTACTCATAAACTAGTTAATCATTTCTAATCGACATTCATTCTAAGATCAATCTGAAAACTTAATGATAATGAAAAAACTTTAGTTAATAAGCAATTTCATAATAAAAAAAAATCATCTTCTCATAAATTTGTTATACAAAGTTAACTAAAAAAATTCTCTAAAATAATTTGGCCTATAGGCTTGATTATTGTTTATCCGGCAATGCATTTATATGCTGTTATTAATTGCTTTCAATCACTAATCAAGCATTAATCACTTTTGTATATTAGCACTTTAGTAACAAGATAAAAAAAATTTATTGATTTGAAACTATAAATAGTAATAAATAAATTAATTAATAAAAAAATAAAACTATACATAAAAAAAATTGCTGAATGTAAAGCGAGCATATGATATTAACTAAAATTAAATTTGATAAAAAGAATTTTCTTTAACATGTCAGAAAATTTTGAAAGTTAAAAAAATTGTAAAACAAAGTGTTTTAATTTTTGAAAAAATTAAAATCAAATTTAACGAAGTAAATTTAAATTTATTAATATTTAATAATAAATTTAATTTAAACATAATAAAATAAACATAAATTAAAAATTTTTTCAAAGTAGAAAAAAATTAAAAAAAAATTTATATAAAAATAATTTTACAATAGTGGTGAAATTGTTTTCTTAAACAATTAATTACTGCTCATTGTTTTCCACATAAAATATTTTAAAAGATTGTATAAATTATCTAATTGAAAAAAGTTTTAATCTAATGTAAATGGTTTAACGTGTAGGTGAAACTGCCATTTGGTAAGTAAAATTCAAATGACGTGTATATATATACACAGCCCTTAGAATTAGGAAAAATGAGGTTGGCAATAATTTGCCAACCTTAATCTGTTAGAGGTTGGCAAAAAAAAAAAAACTGAAACAAAGGTTTTACCATAAAACATAGAAGCAAGGTCAGCAATTTTTTGCCGAGCTTAAAATCTAGGTTTAAACTTAAAATCTAAGGTCGGCAGTCAGGTCAACATTGCCGAATACCAACGCTAATTACGAAGGATATATGCTCTAAACCAAAACTAAGCAACCCTAATTAAAAGGGATATTTGGCCTAAACCAAAACCAATATAGCAGCACTCATCACATGTTCTACCTATTGTTATTTGATGTAGCAGCACTCCTCACATGTTTATCTATTTTTCAGTTGATGTATGTAAACAATAAAATAAAAATTAAACAAAAAAAAAATAAATATTTTAAATGTTTTTAAAAACATTCAAATCTATTGATTTGCATTTTTGTGTTTTTTTAAAAAACAATAAAATTTAATGGTTTTTACATAAAGTGTACTTGATTTTGTCTTCTTTAAACACAAAGAGTTGTTAAGTGCCATTTTTCACCAAAAACAGTGTTATTTTTCACCAAAAACAGTGTAAATTTAGATGTCAAACTAAAGGAATATATATATATATATATATATATATATATATATATATATATATATATATATAGTTTGTTATCTTTGGGAAGAGCGGAAGGAAAAAAGTGATTCTTACGCCAACACATACGTCACTTTTAATTACTTTTGACTTTTGTCCAACATTTGCGTGTTGGACGAAAGTAAAAACCATTAATTTAATTACAAATAAATCGTTTTTTAAAAAAACCACAAAAACGCAAATTTAATTAACCAGAATGTTTTATAAACATTCTGAATGTTTTTAACAATATAAACAATGTTTTTATTTTTATTTTTTTTAATAAAATGTTTTTATTTTTAATTTTTTTAGTAAAATGTTTTTATTTTTATTTTTTTTTTACTGTAAATCATGCGCGGAGTGTTGCTACATCGACTATCTTATAGCCTGACTCGCAAGGGAGTGTTGCTACATCAACTGACAAATAGCCTGACTCGCAAGGGAGTGCTGCTACATCGACTGAAAAATAGCCTGACCCGCAAGGGAGTGCTGCTACATCTACTATCTTTTAGCCTGACCCGCAAGGGAGTGTTGCTATATCGACTGAGGGTTTGGTTGGGGCAGGCAGTCTATCAATTAATAAAAAAAATAATTACGGTCTTGCATTTTAATTTTTACTTTTTGTCAACAAAATATGGAAAAAACATTCGGACAACATCTACGGTTTGTATATATATATATATATATATATATTTATATATATATATATATATATATATATATATATATATATATATATATATACATGCACATATATGTATATATATATATAATATATATATATATATATATATATATATATATATATATTTATATATATATATATATATATATATATATATATATATATATATATATATATATACATGCACATATATGTATATATATATATATATATATATACATATATATATAAATATAAATATATATATATATATATAAATTGAAATCCACCTAACACCTCTGGAAAAATCACGCTTAAATAGTTTGAGATTATGAGAGTAGCTTTAAACTTAGTTTAAAGTTTTAGATTAGGGTTAGTTTAGCGAGAGACTTGTAAATAAATAGTTCACCTCCACAAACCTCTCTCTGCCTAGAAAAAGTGAACTAAATAAAAAAGTAAATATAGTAAATATAGTAAAAATATAGAAAAAGTGAACTAAATAAAAAAGTAAATATAGTAAATATAGTAAATATAAAAAGTAAATATAAGTATATATGATTAAATAAAAAAGTATACATATATATATATATATATATATATATATATATATATATATATATATATATATATATATATATATATATTTAACAACTCTTACAAAAAAAATTGTTGGTTCATGGCATTTCTTTTGTCTGGTCTATTGAGTTCAACGTGTAGAATATGATTACTTGGACTTGATACCTTTAATGTTTTATATTCATAATTAGCTACACTTGCAAGCATTCTTTTTGCTAAGTTTAAAAAAAAATTATTCTAACAACATATTATAAACTTATTTCATATAAATAATTAACGTTAATATAATAAAATAGAACTTACAATAATAAAATTAGATATATCTAAATAAATTTATTTATCTAATGTTATTTTTTTTGTGTGAAAATTTAAGTATATATACTTAAATTACTAAAACTAATACTGAAAATTTTTTTGATAAATAAAAACAAGAGCGCACAACATCATAAATTTACATTTTGAGCAAAATTTATAATTTTTGTTTTTCTAGTTAATTAAAATGTGGTTGTTCTGAATCTGTTGGTAAAACAATTTCTGATGCAAGGTTTGATTTAAAATGGATACAAAAGGGAGCCCATAAAATTTTTTCTTACTAGAATAAAAAAAACTGTTACAATTTTTTTATTTTTTTTATTTTAGTGCATTTTTTAAAAAAATATAAGGAAAAGTAATTTTTGGCACACCTTGTGTCAATTATGGATCACAACAAATTTAAGAAAAATTCAATAAGAGACTTTAAATATTAGCTATGGTGCCAGCAAAAAAATTATGACACGTTTTTTACATAAAAATTTTTAGTTATTATTGTATGGCATAAAAACTTTAAAATTAAATTCAAAAAATAATTAATAGTTAAATTTTTATTTTTTTATTTTCTATGAGAATTGCCAATCAAAAAATTCTTTTTTTTAATTTTATACATTTTTGGAACAAGTACACAGAATAAGTAATTTTTGGATATGGTTTGCTTTGTGGCTTTAAGTGACCACTAGAAATTGCTTTAAAATGATGAAAAATTTTCCAGATTAGAATTTTTTGGCTCCTTTTTTCCTTTATAAATCAAACCATGCCACAGAAACTTATTTTATTAGCAGATCCTGAATGACCATATTTTAATTAACTAGAAAAACAAAAAATTATCAATTTTGCTAAACATGTGAATTTATGATGTGCACTCTAAAATGTCATATATTTTGATTTTATAATGCTTTTATGTTTGAATAAAAGCATTATAAAAAAAATATATATATATAAATAACTTTAATGTTGACATTAGAAAACATCAAATAACACAAATTCTCTTTATACAATTAATAACTTATTATTAGAAATTTTTTCTGGATTATGGTTACCAGAATCATCAGCTCGTAAAAATTATAAAAAAAAGATTTTTTTTTGTAACATTAGAAACAGAGTAAAATTAATTAACATCAGCACTTGAGTGGCTTTTTTGTTGTTTACATAAAAATGTAAAAAACAGAGGCCAAAATTTAGTTTTCACTAACTGTCCATTATCTGAATTAATTCCGCTATTTAAAGGTGAACATTGGTACCTCTGTATTTCAAGAGCTTCACGCACTTTTAGATCAAATTTTTTAGTTTTCACTTTATTTCTTGTTTATAATTGTTTTTGCGTTTTCCCACTTTATTTCTTGAAAGCAAAACTTATTATGGGTGGCTATTGCAGACTGATAATGTTTCCCCTTGTTTAAATCTTTTAGATGTTGTCGAGTTCAAGTCCTAATTTGAAGTTTTGCTTTGCCTATGTATGTCTTTGATCATTTGCATTCAATTAAATAAGTTCCTGGTTGACTATCATGGGCAAATTAGTTTTGTTTTTTGATCTTAGTAATGTTCTTAAATTTGAATTTGATTTGAAGACCACTCTATAGCCAGCTTTCCGAAATATTTTCCTTAGTTTCGGAGATAGTGATGGTATCCATGGTAACAATACAGTAAGAAGGTTAAGATGATCTGATTGAATTTTGTTGGTTTTTAGGGAGTGTTTATTTCCAATTAAGTTTGAAATATGTGTAAGTTGACATATTCAAAGTTGTATCCATTTTTGTTATTCTTTATATGTTGTATCCATTAAGATAATTAGAAATTGTTCTGTTTCTTGAGTGTTCGAAAATCTAGTTTGGCTATCGTCAACATATCAAAGATAGGATTTTAGGTCAAGAGGAGGATTTACTGCCATTGCAATTTCAAAAGCGTTTTGTTCATGATGTTTTAAAAAAGATTCTGCAAGTATGACCATGAATGAAAAACCTTTTGGACCAGATTTCTCAAGTTCATGGATTTCGTTATTCCACAGGAAATAGCAATGGTGTAAACAAAGCTCTATGAGTTGTCTTGTTTCAGATACAGTAAGGTTGGTGAAATATTTGTAAGAATCATCTTTAATTAATTGGTCTATAAGTATAAAGTAGCTTCCTATAGAGGTATTGATGGATACAGGTTTATTACATCAAATGAAACTTGAACCTCATTTTCGTCAATCTCCCATAAATTTGCTTTACTAATAAATTCAAAAGAATTTTTTAGATGTGTTTTATTTTTGTTTAAGACAGGTTGTATTTTCTTTACTAAGTAGTTTGATATTCCATAATTAGGAGTCCCAATTATTGATATAACTATTCTCGTAGGATAAGATTTTTCAGGTTTGTGAGCTTTAATTAGACCATACATACAAGGCGGAATGGAATCACTTGGATATATACTATCATATTCTGTTTTTAAAAATCACTGTTTTTTATTAAGTTGTGAGAGATAAGTCTTAATTTCAAAATTGCAATGGCAGTAAATCCTCCTCTTGACCTAAAATCCTATCTAAGATATTTTGACGATAGCCACGCTAGATTTTTGAACACTCAAGAAGCAGAACAATTCCTAATTATCGTTAACAAACATCACCCTGCAATACAATATACAATCAAAATTAAAAGCAAAAATAGAACTCTTAACTTTCTCGATTTAACCATAATAAATAACAACAAAGGAAAATACGAGTTTAAAGTTTACAGAAAGGAAGTCATTACAAATATCCAAATTAATCTTCACTCAAATCATGACCTCAATTCTAAGCGTAATATTTAAAGATTACGTTCACAAGGCTTATTCAATAGAATATTTCCATGGGTCATGTGACTCAAGAAATGTTGCCATTATGAGAGGATAAAAAAAATAAACAAACTGTGTGCAGTATTAATTATAATACCATTTGTAATAGGTTTTTATTAGGTTTTAGTAACAATATTAATATAATAATATAATATTTAATATCAATGTGGTAAAATAATCAAGATTTTTTTATTTTTATAATCAATATCAAGTTTATTTACTAAATTTACTATAAAGAAATTTTGTACTACAAAACATTAGATGTACCTTCCAAAATCAGATATGATCAAAAATCTTGTACAAAGACACATAGACACTTGCTCAATTCCAAATAACAAATTTAAAAATAATAAAGAAACCTTTCCAGATGTAGCTTACACTGATTTATCAAACTATCTATTATTTTCACCAAGTTCTTATACATCTGAAGATATGAAGACCTATATCATGGAAGCATTTAAATAAGAAATAACATATTTAGTAAATTTTTATGGTGTTTCATTCTCAAAATCTAAATGATACCCAAATTAATCCATGGATTTTGCAGAATTTAATATCCACACTGTAATTGCAAGGGAGGCCTTGCTGAAGCATATACACATATCAATGCATTTTTTTCTTTTGTATTGATAAAACTGTTAAAATGTGAGAATCTAAAACATTAACCGATTATAAATCTTAATGGTTACCACCACACCTACCAGCAAAGCAGCAAAGTTAACAGCAAAATGTTTTTTAATTATAAATCAAAATTTTATGAACAGGCAGCTATTTTATGAACAATTCTTGCATCAGCTCATGAATACTCTACTAAATCTTATAGTTCTAAAGTACCAGATGGTGTTGTTAAGTGTTCTTTTTTTTTTAAATATGCTTAGAAATTAGATTTCTATACAGTTATAGAAAAACAATTGCAAGATATGATTGAAATTAAAAAAACTTGTTATCGTTGATTAGAAAAAAACAATCAATTATAACTTAAAAAAGACCAAGGGTATTACTACCAAGTAAAAACTCAACTTATTGTTACTGAATATTAATGCTGCTAATTTTTTGTATGAACAGTAAAAGACTTTAATTTATAGGTTTTTTGTGAAAAAATCGCAACATATCAAATCAATGCTTGTCTTTAAAAAATTAATTTTGAAACTGGTGAACATGAACACATTGAAAGTAATGTTTTATTATTTCAGAATCTAATTTGTTACTGTCACATCAGTTCAAAAGATGGCGATATGATTGTTAGGTGTACCAATATATATTGTAAAATTAAAAGTCGTTAAAGGTAAATAGTTTTGGGACAAAAAAACATTTAGGGGTATTATACATTTAAACAAACATTCTAAAAGTAAAAAATGTATGTTGAGAAAAAAAACTTCATTAACTGTTGTACAAAAATGTTGAGAGAGAGAGAGAGAGAGAGAGAGAGAGAGAGTGAGTGAGAGAGAGAGTGAGAGGGAGAGAGAGAGAGAGAGAGAGAGAGAGAGAGAGAGAGAGAGAGAGAGAGAGAGAGAGAGAGAGAGAGAGAGAGAGAGAGAGAGAGAGAGAGAGAGAGAGAAGAAAAGTTATTTAATATACATTTCAAAAAAAAGATTTTGATAAAATGATATTTTGTTCAGTTAATCTTGTAAACATCTTTAGAGTTTAATGTCATTATTTTTAAATTATTGTTTAAATTATTTGCTAATTAACTGCTACTAAAGTTAACCAAAGCACATTCTGAATGAACAATTGTATCTAATGTTGTATGAGATTCTCTATCTTTAGTAAATAAAAAATTAACCGGTATCAAGTCAAAGAGAACAATACTCTTTGTTATATTTTACAATTTCAGGAAGTTTAAAAAATTTAATTTTCTGATTGTTTTTTTTTTTTTTAGTTAGTTGCGAGATATAATCTATAACACCTATTATATGTTATAATTAATATTTTATAAAGTCTTATGTGCAATAAAAAGCTACCCTAAAAATTTATTTAAAAATACTAATGGTATATTTCTTATCATATCAGCTTTGTTTACATTTTTATCCTCTCATAATGGCAACATTTATTAAGTCATGTGACCCACGAGAATACTTTATATGCAGTAATTTATATTTACAAAATGAGATTAATTTCCTTATTCAAATGTTTAACAAAAATGGATACAACATATGTCAACTTACACATATTGCAAACATGATTGGAAATAAACAGTCCCTAATAACCAACAAAATTCGATCAGATCATCTTAACCTTCCTACTGTATTGTTACCATGGATACCATCACTATCTCCGAAACTAAGGAAAATATTTCGGAAAGCTGGCTATAGAGTGGTCTTCAAATCAAATTCAATTTTAAGAACATTACTAAGGTCAAAAATCAAAACTAAATTGCCACATAATAGTTAATAAGGAACTCATTTAATTGAATGCAAATGCTTAAAGAGATACATAAGCAAAGCAAAACTTTAAATAAGGACTTGAACTCAACAACATTTAGAAAGTTTAAATAAGGGGAAACATTATCAGTCTGCAATAGCCACCCATAATAAGTTTTGCTCACAAGAAATAAAGTGGAAAAATGCAAAAACAATTAAAGTGGAAACAAAAAAATTTGATCAAAAAGTGTGCAAAGCTCTTGAAATACAGAGGTACCCACTCGTGCTGTGGGCAACTGAAACAGTTTTTATTTCTCATTTGAGTTGTCCACTATGATAATCAGTAGTCTGGTGTAAAAGTTTTTTTTTTATTTTTTTTCGGGTAAAACTTTGATACTTTTAAAATTTTAGTTTATGCAAAGTCGTGTACTTTGTTTTTAAGGAGAAAATTATTATAAATTATGGAAAAAGCTACAAAGCAAAAAAAACAAAACAAAAAACTTACGACTGCGAAAGTAACAACACTCTAGTCACTAACTGCATCATAAAAGTAATAAAACTATAACAGCGTTATTACTTTTATAAAGCATTTATAACTTTTATAGTTTATTCTTTGTTCAAACATCAGTAATTCCAAACTTTAATAAAAGTAATAAGCATCTAGAAAATATAAAGTGGATTCAAATATTAATAAAATATTATTTATAAAATATTCAAATATTAATAAAAACATTAGGAACTTTTACAAATACTTGAACAACTTTATAAAAAGTTTGGCATTATGAAAAATGTTACTAATAGTCTGTGAAAACGCACGTTTAAAATTTAAAATCAACCAATAAAAAGTTTTCAGTAAATGATTTTAAAATTAACGCGCATTTTTACAGACCATTAATAACATTTTTCATAATGGTAAACTTTTTATACAGTACGCTTTTATAAAGTTGTTTAAGCTCCTTAACAAGTTTTGAATATTATTTGAATATCCACTCTATTTTATCAGATGCTTTTCTACTTCAATTAAAATATAGTTTTATTAATAAACACACTCTGAAAAGTAACAAACTGTCTGGTCATCCTGCCGGGCTACTGACAGATATTTTTTTAAACTTCAGTCACCCTTCGAGAAAATGAGTCATCCTGTGCCACCAGAGTACACCACTGCAATGTTGACCCTTAAATGGCAGAATTAATTCAGATAATGGACAGTTTGTGAAGACTAAATTTTGGACTCCATTTTTTACATTTTTATGTAAACAAGAAAGAAGCCACTCAAATGCTGACATCAGTTAACCTTATACTGCTGATTTTGGTGAGCAGTGTGACATCATACTGAAATAGCCTGCTGCCGGGGGCTTCAGTACATACATCGACTGACAAATAACCTGACTTGCAGTGGAGTGCTGCTACATCGACTGAGGGTTTGGGATGGTGCAGCAATCTTTTCATTCATTAATCTTTGTTTTCTTCTTTTTCTAAAAGAGCTGTATCGATTTAGATAATCAATATATATATGCACACAGTGGGTTACCAAATTATTAGGGACACTTTACTTTTTAGGTAACTTTAAAGTTTAAATGATTTTTGTGAGCAAATAAATAGTTTTTAAATAACTTTTTTTTGTGTGTATTTTAGTTACCAATATAACTATAATTGTTTTTAAACTGTGGTAATTGTGTCAGTCCACCCTATCTGTCAAAAGTTAGTTTATTATTCAATTAGCTGTCAATTGTTGAAAAGTGTGGTTGGAGTAAGTTCAAAATTGATTTAAATTATTTATTTTTGGAACAATTTTTTGCAAGTTTTTAGAGTTTAGAACTATTGAAAACTAAGTATTGGCAAATAGTTCAATTATTTATAGTTAATTAATTATTATTTTTGCTAATTTTAATACATAAATCCTGACTTGTAACCATTCTTACCTCTCATTGATTTTTTTAGTATGTGCAAGTCTCCAGACTTAACCCCAAGAAAAAGTAGGGAAGTAAAAACCTTACTTCTTCATTCTACACATTCTCAGAGAGAGAGATAGCAGCAATTGCAAGTGTTTCAAAGTCAGTAATGAGCTGAATTAAAAGAAAGATTGATACAAATATGCCTCTAGAACCAGACCGTGTCGACAAAAGTGGCAGTAAAAGGATCACTACAGAAAAAAAAGTGTGGCTTAACTAGCTACAATGATAAACAATTAATGTCTCCAAAAGGATGGTTTAGAGAAGGTTGACTGAAGAGAATTTAATAGGTCGTCGTCCAACCAAAAAACCACATTTAACTGAATCCATGAAAAAAAGCGACTGGAATGGCCAGAAAACACTAGCATATGACTATTGAAGACTGGAGTAGAGTAAATATAATTTATAATATTGTAAGAAACCAGAAAAATTTAAGGTTAATAATTTTACAATATCTTTGAAATGTTTTACAAGTGTGTTTCTTGGACAAATCAGCATTTCAAATTTTGAAGTACAAAAGCTCGTTTGTTCGACAACGCCCAGGAGAAAAATTCCACCAGGACTGCCTTTTGGAAAAGGTTAAACATCCTGTGAGTGCAATGGTGTGGTCTGTGATCTAAGCCAAGAGTATGGGCCGCCTTTACATTGTGGAAGGGACTATGAGGCAGGACTAGTACAAGCGAGTACTGGAAAACAGACTCCTGCCCCAGGTCCAAGAATGGTTTCCTGAAGAGTATATGTTCATGCATGACTCAGCACCGTACCATGAAGCTAGAAGTGTTACAGCATTCCTAACTGAATAAAAAGTGCATGTTTTGCCATTGCCGGGGAATTCACCTGATATGAACCCCTTAGAAAATCTATGGGAGTTCACAAATCGGGAAATTGCCAAAGAAATCATCACTACCGAGCACCAATTGATAGAAACTCTTATATGAGAGTGGTATAGCAATCCTAGTCTCCAACACAGTGCAAAAGTCTGCATAGAAAGCAGGCCCCAACGCCTGAAAGCTATTTTTATAGCTAAGGGTGGCATTACAAAATATTAGGATTATTACCATATTTGTAATTTTAAAACTTTTTATAAAAAATAAATAGCTATGAATAAGTAATTATGTTGTTTTATATATAAATTAAGCTCTCTAACAATAATATATATATATATATATATATATATATATATATATATATATATATATATATATATATATATATATATATATATATATATATATATATATATATATATATTAGGCATAGTACATTTTTAAAAATATTTTGAAATGTTTAGTTTGATTACTGAACTGTAGGTTTTGAAAATTTTAGTGAAAATTTTTTACAAAAGAAAATTTTATAAATTTATTAAAGGGTAAATCCATATGAAATCATCCAAAAAAACATATTTTCGACACCCTTACATCTCAAAATTTGTTCATTTTTACATCACTTGCAGTACATATTAAAAAAATAACAACTGCAAAAGTTTTGGTTAAAAATACGCATGGGTTCCAGAGATATTGTCAGTTGAAATAATGCTGACTCATCATTTTAGTGATTATCCGAAGTGACTACAAAGCAACTTTGACATATAGTATCTTGATAATGGTTTGGGAAAATTTCTTAAAATTTGGTACCCCATTAGATTTTTATTAGAGGAATCCAAATATAGCACCGTCAAGACTTGATTGTCTCAGGAAATGCCTCGTTTATCCAATTTTATTCAAAATTATTGACTTGTAAATTAATGATTTTTGGAGGTAAAATGAAAAATGTGGCCCGAAATCCAGAGTAAAAAGTTTAATTGTATATCATTATTTCATCTTAGGTCTACTGAAAAAAATTAGATTCATCAATTGTCTCTCTAATACTTAATCAAAATTTGCATTTAAAAATGGTATCTACTTATAAAAATTTAAATTTTGTAACAAAAGCAATTGAAATGTTTTTTAAAACATTTATTCAAATAAAACACCAAATAGTGTTATTTAGTGACTATTTTAGGACATTTATATTCATATGCCAAGGTAGGGCCAGGGGGACTCTGGGTAACTCTGCCCCCTCCCTCCCCCTCCCCCTTTCCCCCAATCTCCCTGGATTTTTTTTTTTTTTACATAGATTGATTTAACAGTTATTAAAATATAATTTAAAAACATCGACCAAACAAGAGTTCAATTAGAAAAAAGATATTTAGGTGGAAGAACAGTTCCTGGCACAAGGATGTATCATCACTTTATTCCAATTGCTTCAAACACTATAAATTATAAAAAAACAAGTATTGATAAATGCACTGAAACATTTAATATCATTCGAACAAGCAAACATAATAAAGAGATTTCATTAAACATAAAAAAAATGGATTATAATGCATGTTTTTATGATGGATTTTGGTGGGTTGGGATTGCTGAAGATGTAAGTGACCTTGATATAAAAGTCAGATTCATGGATCCACATGGACCAGGTAAAAACTTCTTTTGGCCAATGAGAAATGACAAGTGTTGGGTGCTCAATTCTGAAGTTATATGCCTAATTTCTACACCCACAACAGTATCAGGTCGTAGGTAGAACATATCTGATTTAGCTTTAGAGAATATAAGCAGCTGGTTACAAAAAAAAATTAACTACATTTAAAATTATTTTGTCGTAATTTTATTTACCTGTTTCGCATTTAGAATTTGTCTTATTTTTTTCTTTTTTTCAAATCCTTGGATGTAAGGCTGAAAAGGAGGGGAAGTTTAAATAGTTCCCACTGTCTACCTCATAATGTCAATGACTATATTAGTCTTAAACTACTAAATAATACCATAAAGATATTGATATAAATAAAAATGTTTAAAAAAATATCAGTATCTTTGGTTTTAAAATTTAAGATTTTTAAAATTGTGAAAAGATCTCAGTTTTGAGTGCTTACTTTGAAATAAAAGGTAAGCATTTAATAATAAATGTATATATATATATTAGGGTGGAGCGATTTTCATAGCAAAAAAAAAAAAGAGTTTAAAAACCAATATTACTGAGACACGAATCAATGTCTATTAATTATAAGATAAAAGTAAAAAAATATTTTTTGAATTTTGATGAGATCTTGAGGTCCTCTTTGGAATTTAAATTCTTGACAGGTCCTAATATTTTTGAATTTTTTTTTTTCTAAACCATATCAACCTTGGACTCAAAAAAAGCAGAAAAAAATGCTTGTTTCATAAATAATTATTTTATTACAAAAAATTTTTAGTAAAAAAAATACTTGCAAAAATATACCTTAAAACCCCCGTTTTGTTGAGGACGGGGTTTTAAATGAAAAAAACAACTCTACTTTTTTAATTTTAATTTTTTAATAAAAACAAATAATATTTTCAAAATCAGCATATTATTTTGCTTCTTTTAAGTATCAAGTTGATATAGTTTAGAAAAAAAAAATTTAAACAATATTAGGACCCATCAAAAATTTAGAATCCAAAGAAATCTCAAGAACTCATCTAAACTAAAAAAAAAAAGAGTAAGGCTCTTTTTTCACCAAAAGATATTGATTTGCTGCTCAGGCAAATCAAATTTCAAAAATTTTCAAAATCGCTCCACCCTAATATATATATATATATATATATATATATATATATATATATATATATATATATATATATATATATATATATGTATGTTTTTAAATTATATTTTAATAACTGTTAAATCAATCTATGTAAAAAAAAAAAAAAATACAGGGAGATTTGGGGAAAGGGGGAGGGGGAGGGAGGGGGCATAGTTACCCAGAGTCCCCCTGGCCCTACCTTGGCATATGAATATAAATGTCCTAAAATAGTCACTAAATAACACTATTTGGTGTTTTATTTGAATAAATGTTTTAAAAAACATTTCAATTGCTTTTGTTACAAAATTTAAATTTTTATAAGTAGATACCATTTTTAAATGCAAATTTTGATTAAGTATTAGAGAGACAATTGATGAATCTAATTTTTTTCAGTAGACCTAAGATGAAATAATGATATACAATTAAACTTTTTACTCTGGATTTCGGGCCACATTTTTCATTTTACCTCCAAAAATCATTAATTTACAAGTCAATAATTTTGAATAAAATTGGATAAACGAGGCATTTCCTGAGACAATCAAGTCTTGACGGTGCTATATTTGGATTCCTCTAATAAAAATCTAATGGGGTACCAAATTTTAAGAAATTTTCCCAAACCATTATCAAGATACTATATGTCAAAGTTGCTTTGTAGTCACTTCGGATAATCACTAAAATGATGAGTCAGCATTATTTCAACTGACAATATCTCTGGAACCCATGCGTATTTTTAACCAAAACTTTTGCAGTTGTTATTTTTTTAATATGGACTGCAAGTGAGGTAAAAATGAAAAAATTCTGAGACTTAAGGGTGTCATAGTCTGAATGATTTCATAGGGAATGACTCTAAAAGCGATATTATTTTAAAACTTTAATAAAAAATTTGAAACATTTTTGTACATTTGACAAACTTACAACTTGATTTTAAAATATATAATAAAAATTTGAAAAAGTTTGATTTTAAAATATATAATAAAAATTTGAAAAATTTGAAAAAAGGTGTTTCTTGCTGATAAACATCAGTTAGTTAGGCTAGTTTCGTTTTTTAAAATTTAATTCATTTTCTAAATATCCTTCTTTTTTATTATAAAAAGTAAATCATATTATCTGTATTGTAAAGGTGTTAATGATATATTTACACACACACACACACACACACACACACACACACACACACACACACACACACACACACACACACACACACACACACACACACACACACACACACAGACACACACACACACACACACACACACACACACACACACACACACACACACACACACACACACACACACACACACACACACACACACACACACACACACACACACACACACACACACACACACACACACACACACACACACACGCACACACACACACACACACACACACACACACACACACACACACACACACACACACACACACACACACACACACACACACACACACACACACACACACACACACACACACACACACACACACACACACACACACACACACACACACACACACACACACACACACACACACACACACACACACACACACACACACACACACACACACACACACACACACACACACACACACACACACACACACACACACACACACACACACACACACACATATATATATATATATATATATATATATATATATACATATATATATATATATATATATATATATATATATATATAAATAATTGTAAAGGTGTTAATGGTATATTTTATTACATATATTAGTTTCTTTATTGAATGTAAAATGCTAAAAAACTAGTTGAAAAGTTGTTTTTTAATTTTAGACAAGTATATCGAAGGATCAATACAAGGTTCATCAGCTAAAAAAATTTGAGTTATGCAAGAAGTTTTAGCTTGCTCAATAGTCCCAGCTTAAAAAAATATAGACAAACAAAACAATACAATAATATTTAAGTCACAAAATAATATAGTTTCTTCACTTTTAAAATATAAAAGTTAGGAACAAAAACAGCTGCTTATGGATCTTAATGTCACAAAGTTCTTGGTTCGTAAATCTCTACCCTTCAGTATCATTTTGTTTTTTTAACACCTTCACTTCCAATAAGGCTGCAAGCAATCACTATTAGAGTTGGAAGTTACTGGAACAGAAAAGATAAACTTTATAAAGCAAGATAACAATTAACAGACGACTTTAAAGATTGCAAATATTATTAATCAGGAAAACAAGAAGGGAACAAATTCCAAAATATGGATGCTCGAGGAAAAAAACTAGACAAATAATAATTTTTAGTGCACTTAGGAACAGTCACAGTAAAAGGAGGAGACTTCATTAAATGACGAGTAACACGAGAATGAATTTTAGTAGATGGCACAAGAGACACTAGCTCTTTAGAGCAGTGACCTTTATTGTATTTGTAAAATACTATAACTATATTAGAAGAGAAAGAGAAGCAACACTATAGATGATGTGATAGAGGTTGGAGGTTGGCTGTAAGAGCAGGTCCAACTATGTTTACAATGCATTCTTGCACCTTGCCTAAAAGCGAAAGAGCATCATTCAAAGATCCGCTCCAGATATAGCAACAGTATTCCATACAAAGACGGATTTGAGATTTATAGAGATAAAGAATAGAATCCGGAGTAAAAAAGTGGCAAACAGGATAAAGAGATGCAACCTTAGCAGATGCTAATTTTGCAATGGATTTGATTTTTGCTTAAAAGATTGGAAGTAAGAGTTAATCCTAGAAAACAAAGGGTAGATGACTCATTGAGTAAAATTGAATTTCAGAACTTTAAAGATTTTGTTCATAGTTATGATCCCCTAATATAATATAAAAAGTAGGACAACATTTTCTAACTACAAGTTACCCGTAATATACTGGAATATGAAAACAGCATTAGATAAAAAGTTTACAAGTGAGCTAATAAATGTAGACGGTGTAGGATTCACCACTGACTGCTGGACTTCTAGAGTAGTAGATTTATTCATTACTTTAACTCTGCATTGGATTGCTGATGATTTCTCTTCA
Organism: Hydra vulgaris; assembly: GCF_038396675.1. Lineage (NCBI taxonomy): Eukaryota > Metazoa > Cnidaria > Hydrozoa > Anthoathecata > Hydridae > Hydra > Hydra vulgaris. The sequence goes on from NC_088933.1 coordinate 14,469,545, forward strand.
GTCTCATTGCTTATGAAACTCTTCACAACTAATAACAGAATGTTTGTTATTAGCTGTGAAGAGTTTTCAGAATGCCATACTGCCCAACCTGTTGATAATGGAATGGACAAAATGATTGAGTCAGTTGTTAGCTTAAAGCAAAACAAAAAGTGAAGATAACTGATGCTGCTAGCAACACGATAAAAGCAATGACGCTTTTAAAGCATGTAACTTATGCTAATTTGAGTTACAATCGTAGGAATAATAATTGTTTAGATAAGGCATTAAAAAAAAATTATTAGAAGGGGTTAATGAAATTCAAGATGCTCTTGAAAACTGCATAAAACTATCTTCTAAAACTCATCACCCATCCAGGGTTTAGCATTGAAAAAAAAGAAATTGCCTTCTTTTTTTTTCAATGCTAAACCCTGTCACCAAGAGCAACACATGTTTAACCTGGTGGAAAGATGACTCCAAGGTTCTTTCCATCTTGGTTAAAATTTCCAGATTCATTTTTTGCATTTCTGCATCAAGTTCCCTATCTGAAAGGGTTTTCAGTTTGTCAGGAAATATTGTAACTTGTAGCAAGGAAAACCTTAGCACTAACACAAAAAGATAATTGGTGTTTTGACATGACAACATTGAGAGTATCAAAGTGAAAAACTGGAAATTAAATTCTGTGAATGAAAAAGAAGAGTGATAGCTTTTATTTTTTTGCTATGAACAACTGTGTCTATGTGTTTGAATATTATTTTGTTTGCTTTTAAGAATATACATATTATCAGGCTTGGACAGGAATATCATGCAACCGCTGACCACGCCTAAAACTTTTTTTCTTTACAATTTGACCACGACTGCTTTGATATTTTAACAATTTAAATCCAATAAAAAATCTTTACGTTATGAATAACTTTTATTCGTTGATTATTTCTAAAGTTTTTATTTTATGTGAAGGCTTTAAATAAAATACAAAATTAATCATAATGATTGTTTAAAATAAACGCAATTTGTGTAAATTAACAAAAAAATGTTATATTTAAAAATAGTATTTTTTATGATAAATTTAAACGTTTGGAAATATTTTCTTATATCTTTTTAAATATCTTTCAAAAGATTATTTTTTTTTTATTTTAAGTTAATTTAAATTATGAAAAAGTCTTGAATCTTCCCAGTGCAATGAAATGATTTAATTGCTCTATTATTATTATTATTATTTTTTGTTTGTTTCTTTTTGCTTTTATTTTTAAAAAGAACTGAAAAAAAGTTTTCTTTAAAACTTGACTGTCTAATCAGAACACAAAATAATTAAAAATACTATTTTAAAAAGACTTCAATATCTTTTTAACAATTTTTTGGAAAAAAATGTTTATACAATTTTAAAATATTATACTTTTTTTTCAATAATTTAAATAAAATTTGATTATTTATTAAATAATCATTAGAAGCAATTTGTAAAACTCTAAATAAATGATTCAAAAGATAAGTTTTAAAGTAATATATTTCAAATGCAATTAAAACATAACAAAAAGTAATTTTCACTTTTGAGTTTTTCAAGTTTTATTTTAAAGCTTATATATTTTCTTTTTCGTAAGGAATTGTTCTTGTTATTTTTCATTTGTTTTTTTGTTTTTTTTTTCGTAGGTTAAGCTTAGTGTTTCTTTTTTCAGTGCATTTCTGAAATGTTTAATTCATCAAAACATCTTAACAGTTGCGGTGAAGTTGTCAACAACAAAAAAATCATTTGCATGGTCAGCAGTAGCGTTTGATTTCATGCCATTCCTGTCCAAGCCTGTATTATCTATTTTGCAACTATGTTAATGTGTTTTAATTTTTAATATTTCTTTGTTTGCTTTCAAAAATATCCATATCTGTTTTGTTCTATCTTTTAATTAATGGTCATTAATAGAATAAAATCCATTAAAATCCATTCTGTTAAAATAATTTTTAACGGAACGGATTTTAATTGGAATTCCATTAATTTTTTAATGCAACGGAAACTAACAGTTTTTAACGGACTGCCAAATGTACATGCTTGATCCATTCTCCATTAACAAAATTACATGCTGGTTGCAGTTGCTGCCAATGTTAGAGCAATAAAATAAATGCTAGTAATGCTAGAGTTCCTACGGAATTTCACCACCCTCTAAATTTTATTTCAGTTTGAAAAAAAAAGCTTTAGAATATTGAAACATGTTGCTCCATGGATGAAGTGATCTGTACTGATTAAATTGACTAGAGTTAATAACATTAAAAAATTAAGACACCAGCCACCTTCTTATTTCAAAGACACAAAGTATACACGTAGAAACTGCAAATTTTGCACGTACAAACTGTAGAGCTTTTCTTTAAGACAAGGCCTGAAATATGTTTTTATTAGTACCATCATATGGGGCTACTTGGACCCAAATTTGATACATATTTGACGTTTGTGGTTCTCTCTCATACTTATATCAATGTAAAAAAAACTTGTTGTTGCTAATTCATGGACTTATAGATTAGTAATGATTATTGTAAAGAAAAAAATATTTCGGTGGACTTTGCCCCCCCTTTTTTTTTTGGGGGGGGGGGGGCTTAAAGTTAGGTTGAAGTAGCCCCTGTTGTGAGACTACTTGAACCCATCGTGTAAAAGCCCTGTAGTGTAGTGCAGCTATGACTCTGTTGAGGTTTCAGGCAAATCTCTCGGATAGCTGATGATATCTTCTAATAAAGGCTTTATTAAACTCATTCGACACCTAGGAGATTTTCATTTAAACATTGAACATCACTCCCTAATCCATCTAGATAGGATTTCACAATAATTCAAAGATCAAATGAGGTCAGTGGGTAGTCAAAAGTTGAAACTTTATACAAGTGATCACAATATGACTGTCCTTCTTCAGGTGTGAAGACAACTGGATGCCCTGCATGTTTCTTTGTGATAGTAAGGTGTCGTCTTTGAAGAGCTCTCTTAATGCTGGAACCACTGACTCTAAATTGTTCTTCAGCAAATTGTTAACTCATAGCTCCACGTTCAATATTAATGCAGGCTTGCTTTAAGTTTTGATCGGTATAGTCTTTGTAATCTCTAGATCCCAACTTTCTTTTATATCTGCGAACCATTCTGGTAGAACCAGTTATGATAGCACGAAGTATATGCATATAGGTGTATAACAATAGCTTTAACCAACCATTAACATTATTAAGATATACATTTTATAACCTAACAAATATTAAAAACATGGTTAAAATAACAGATATATCACCTCCTTTTAAATATATTATTACACTTTGGGGTTTAATGTTAATGGAAAGCAAATTTAATCATTTTCAAACATAAGCTGCCACAATGACATTTGGGTTCAAGTAGCCCTAATTTTGAACTTCAAATATACATACAATTTTTTTTATCAAAATAATAAAAATAAAAGACAAACATAATTGTTACATTTTGTAGCAACTGATACTTCTTTTAGGAATGTTGTCAAATAATTTTTATCTTTTTTGGTTATGTCTGGACAGACAAAAGTTTTACACTAAATTTTTACCATTATTGTAGTTTCCTTTTAAAAAATATTTTTTTGATGAAAAAAAATTTTTTTATATTACTTGATTTGAGTAAGTGTATAATTAACTTATTTACTGATATACCAAATAATTCTATAAAAAATAAACAAGTAAATAAACATTTTATTTTTTTGGGTTCAAGTAACCCCGGGTAGCTCAAGTAGCATGACGGTATTGTATTTTTATTTTTTTGCCATAGGATAAGTTAAACCAGCAGGATAAACCATGTTATGCACAACTTCATTAGACTGACCAACACCCTGATTTAGTCGATATCTTTTTGCAAATTTTTATTTCTTATATTCTTTTTGAGCTAAAGTAAAATATAAACTTTGTATTCTAAAACGAATATAAAGTTTATACTTTATTAACCTCAACTTCCTGATTTTTTAATTACTTCTTAAATCATTTCTTAGTAACTCCTAAAATTTCTTAGTTACTCCTAGTTTATATTATTTGCAATTTTGTCATTAACTAATTTAAGTACATCAAAAACTTGGTTAAGGTTTAAGTCACCTTTTATGTTAAAACATCTCAATGATGATGATGATAATGATGATAACGATGATGATGATGATGATGATGATGATGATGATGATGATGATGATGATGATGATGATGATGACGATGATGGTGATGATGATGACAATAAGGATGATGATGATAATGTTGTTAATGATGATGAAGATGATCATCATCATAAACAAAAATTATATTACCTTTAATAGAAAAAACTCGTGGCTTTAAAAATACATTTCTTCCAGTGAAACAAAAATGTTGAAAAGACATAAATATATTGTTTGACTAAAATTAAAAAACATTTTAAATGAACTGTGAATTAAAATCAGACACAAAATTAAAATTAAAATTAGATTTTTTGTGTGTGCGTGTGTAATGCAGTAAAACTTACCCGCATCTGCCAAAAATTCTATCAAAGACTTCAACTACATTCTGCTTATGTCTAATATAAAGTATCCTAGGTACCCTGAAAATACATATTATTCCTCCCCTCACCCTATTTTTTACAATAGGCTGGTGTGGCATTTATTCCCATTATAACATTAAAATTTCATTTGCAATCATCAAAAACAATTTAAATTCAACTGAAATATAGCCTAGTATTTAATTCTAAGAAAACTGGAAATTTTTTATCACTCCCTTGAATATTCTTTAAATTTTAACCTTGGTGGTACCTTTTAATGAATAATTGAATTTAAAGAAGAAACTGTTTGAAATTGCTACCTGGCTATTTCGGTGAAAATCTGGTAACAAAATAAGCAATTACAAAACTTTGGATGGTCATTTCTTGATTTTGAAATGGTCAAGACAATTTTTATGTTTTGTTACTATAAGTTGCAGTTTCACTGATTCTCAGAGTTGCCTGACTCTTACAGATTTGAATTTTTTTTAAATAAAAGAGGTGATATTTAGCCAATTTAATATAAAATATGATTATAAATATATTTTATAAATGTGTTACACTTTTACTAATTTGGGGATTAAACATATTTAAAATTTTTTTTTTTTTCAATTTTAAAATACTTTTTTTTTTTAATAATTTAAATGAAATTTGATCATTTATTAAATAAACATTGGAAGCAATTTGTAAAACTCTAACCACCAGACTGAATACTTTTCAGTTCTGTTCGATGATTATTTCGTTGCATCTGGAATTTCTTTGCAACAAGCCATGTCCATGGCCACCATGTAATGAAATAAGTGGCATTCTGCAAATACCACTGTTAGCAAACACAGATCAAATATTATCTCATAAAGTAATTTTTGATTACTGTCTAAATTCAATCAGTAGTATCATGTTTGTGTATGTGTCAATGCTGAAAGATAAAAACTCAAAGTTACTCCAAGTAGTTTGTATGAAACAAAGTTTTAAGAAACAAAGATTTACAATCGCAACCACAGTTACTGAGACAAAAAATTCTCATCAATATTCACCTTCTTTCCCTTTGATCATAAAGATCAAAAGTATAACTGACAATGACGATTTCGCTCTAAAATTTGACGCCCTCAATAAACAAAAATATGAAATTTTTCATTTACTATATTATGGTGCAATAACACCTATTGTGCAAATGACATTTTATGAAATTTTTCATTTACTATATTATGGTGCAATAACATCTATTGTGCAAATGACATTTTTGAAAATTATAAAGAAAATCATGATTTTATGGTAAAGTTCATGGATTCATATTATCATAAGTCAGTTGAAGTACTGGCCAAACCAAGACATTAATTGCTGGGTCCCAAAAATAAATGTTGCAATTTTTTTTAAAACACTACCATCATTTTCTGGATGTCAGTACCACATAATGAAACACCAATTGAAAACTTTTTATTTCATTCGTGAAAATTTCCTAACGTTTCAATTTTATTATTATAAAAAATAACATTTTTAAAGCAGTTAAAACTTTTACTTTAACATTTGAATAAAATTTATTTTCTTTTTTTATTTATTTAACTAACATATATATATATATATATATATATATATATATATATATATATATATTTTTTTTTTCATTATGTGGTACTGGATGTCAGTACCACATAATGAAACACCAATTGAAAACTTTTTATTTCATTCGTGAAAATTTCCTAACGTGTCAATCTTATTATTATAAAAAATAATATATAGACATATATATATATATATATGTGTGTGTGTGTGTAGATATATCTCTGTGTGTGTGTATATATATATATATATATATATATATATACATATATATATATATATGTATATATATATACATATATATGTACTGTATATACATATATATATATGTGTGTGAATATATATATATGTGTGTGTATATATATATATACATATATATATACACATATATATATACATATATATGTACTGTATATACATATATATATATATATATATATATATATATAATAATATATATACATATATATGTACTGTATATACATAGATATATATATATATGTATATACATATATATATATATACGTATATACAGTACATATATATGTATATATATATATGTGTGTATATATATATATATATATATATATATATATATATATATATATATATATATATATATATATATATATATATATATATATATATACACATGTATATACAGTAGCGTGCAAAAGTTTAGAAACACCTACTTTTTTTCAGTTTTTAACGCATAACTTTTCACAAACTTTCTCAAATAACCTGAAATTTTTACAAAATGTGCTCTATATTATAACAATTCAAAATCCATTTCACAAAATTTTTAAAACTCACTGGTCAATTAATTATTGTTTTTTTGAAAAGGCTTCCTTGCAAAAGTTTAGAAACAGAATAATAATCAGTAATTATATCAGGTTTTTGTAAACAAAAGCATTATTAAAGGTCAAATTTTTTCTGAAATTTATTATTTGAATTATTTTGAGATATTTCAAAAGCAATGAAGTATAACTAATTGAGAAATTATTTGTGAAGTTTTATAATTCAATTAAGTAGTGATAATTTAAAAGCATGGGATAGGCTAAGGAAGTTTCAGATGAAATAAAGAAATTAATTATAAAAGCTGTGGGGAAAAAAATGACTTACAAAAGGATATCTGAACTTTACAATGTTTCTAAACCAGGTCTATGTCACATTATGAAAAGGTTTCATCAGCGCAAAACTATTGAAAGCAAGCCTCACTCTGGAAGACCTAAAGCTACAACTGAAAAGGCTGATAGATTATTAGTAAGGTTTTGCAAGAATATTCCTTGCATGATTGCTGTCGAACTTAATTCAATTATGCATCAGTTTCATGGCACAAACTGTAGCATTAATACAACAAAACATCGATTACGACAATATAATCTATATGGTCGCCGTCCAGTTATGAAACCTCTTATATCAGTTGGAAAGTTAATGATTGGTCAAAAGTCCTTTTCTCCGATGAATCAAAGTTTATGCTATCCAGTAGTGACGGAATTAGATATGTCAGACATCCAATAGGAGACAGATTCAATCCAAAATATCAGTTACCTACTGTTAAACATGGAGGAGAAAATGTTATGGCTTGGGGGTGCTTTAGTAGTGACAACCTGGGTCCCATTCATCGCATAGAAGGTATTATGGACCAGAGAGTTTATTTAGACATAATGAAGAACATTATGCTGCCCCATGAAAAGGATAAAATGAATCGCAATTGGATCTTTTAACAAGATAATGACCCACAGCATTGTGCCAGATCTGTTAAGGAATATTTTCAATCAAAAAGTCAACGTTCTTGAATGGCCTTCACAGAGCCCAGATCTCAATCCCATTGAGCATCTTTGGGAGTACATTGACAGGCAATTAATTGGTAGAAAACCAACCAACAAAGACAATTTATTTGGTTTGATTAAAGAATGTTGGTATAATATTCCTCAAGATATTCTCATTAATTTCCATATTTATCAGCAAAACAATTCTCCCGAAAACAGACATCTGTTTATTACTGCTAGAAACAATTGTAAAAAAGTTTTGTCTAACGCCAAAATCCGCTATTCTCAGGTCATGAAATCTCGTATCTCATCTCAAAAATTAGGCTCTCGTGACTTCTGGAGAATCTTTAATAATATCAATAATAAGGGCAAATCTATAATTCCACCTCTCCTGTATGGTTCAGACTTTGTCACCTCACCTAAAGACAAAGCCGAATTGTTTGCTAAAACTTTTCATCAATATCATCTCTTGATTCCATTAGTTGTGTTCTACCTGATATTGCCATCAAACAAGTTGATCCATTGCTTGACATTCATATCACTCCAGCATCTGTATCTAAAGTGATTTCCTGCCTAGACTCTTCTACAGCTTGTGGCCCGGACAACATACCTGTTATTGTCTTGCAGAAGTGTTCTCCGGAGCTGTCGTCTATACTCTCAAAACTATTCAACAAGTGCTTATCAGAGCCTTGTTTTCCAGCCTGCTGGAAAGCGGCATCTGTTATCCCTATCTTCAAAAATTCTGGAGAGCGATCTGATTCGTCTAACTACCGTCCCATTAGTCTTCTTCCTATCATAAGCAAGGTTTTTGAATCTTTAATTAACAAACACTTAATTTCTCATCTTGAATCTAATAACTTACTTTCTGATCATCAAAATAGATTTCGATCTTCTTGTTCTACAGCTGATTTGCTAACAGTAATAACTGATAGGTTTTATTGTGCATTAGATGAAGATGGAGAGGTTAAGGCCATCGCTGTTGACATTTCAAAAGCTTTTAATAAAGTTTGGCATGCTGGTCTTCTCCATAAGCTTTCTTCTTATGGTGTATCCGGCAACATCTTTAAGATTATTGAATCCTTCCTTTCCAATCGAAGCATAAAAGTTGTCCTCGATGGACAACACTCTTCTTCTTATTCTGTAACTTCAGGGGTTCCTCAAAGTTCTATCCTTGGCCCTATACTCATTTTAATTTACATTAACGATCTTCCAGATATTCTCACATCTAAGGTGGCATTGTTTGCTGACGATACTACCAATTATTCTTGTCGTGATAAGAAACTAACACCATCTGATTGCTTGGAGGGGGCATTTGAGCTAGAAAAGGATCTCACTTCTGCTACAGCATGGGGCTCACAGTTTCTGGTGAACTTTAATTCAGATAAAACTCAATTTTTTTCAGCCATTCGTTATCGCAATAATTTAGATCTTCCTATATTTATGAACGGTGATGTACTCGATGAGTCACCTACTCTTCATCTTCTAGGATGAACTCTTACTTCCTATCTTTCTTGGAAACCATATATCAAATTAGTTGCAAAATTAGCATCTGCTAAGGTTGCATCTCTTTATTGAGCTTGTCACTTTCTTACTTCGGATTCTATTCTCTATCTCTATAAATCTCAAATCCAGCCTTGTATGGAATACTGTTCTGGGGCGGATGATCTTCTAAATGGAAGATCTGGGGGAGATCTTCTAATGATGCCCTTTTTCTTTTAGACAAGGTGCAAAAACGCATTGTAAACATAGTTGGACCTGCTCTTGCAGCCAACCTCCAACCATTATCACATCGTCGTAATGTTGCTTCTCTTTCCCTTTTCTACAAATACTATAATGGGCACTGCTCTAAAGAGTTAGCGTCTCTTGTGCCATCTACTAAAATTCATTCTTGTGTTACTCGTCATTCAATTAAGTGTCACCCTTTTTCTGTGACTGTTCCTAAGTGCTCCAAAAACGTTTATTCGTCTAGTTTTTTTCCTCGAACATCAGCTCTTTGGAATTCGCTTCCTTCATCTTGCTTTTCTGATTCATATAATTTGCAGTCTTTTAAGTCATCCGTCAATCGTTATCTTGCTCTACAATCTTCATCTTTTCTCTTTCAGTAACTTCCAACTTTAATTAGTGGCTGCTTGCAGGCTTGTTGGAAGTGAAGATGTTTAAAAAAAAAATTTAGTTGATTCGATGCCTCGTTGCTGTTTTGCTGTTTTAAAGGCAAATGGATATGCCACCAAATACTACCTTTTTTATTGAAACTATTTTATTAAAAAATTGTAAATTTTGAAAGTTTTAGTAAATATTTCAGCTTTATAGAAATAAATAATAATCCAAATTCAGCTGTTTCTAAACTTTTGCACGGAAGCCTTTATAAAAAAAGCAATAAAAATTAATTGACCGGTGAGTTTTAAAAATTTTGTGAAATGGATTTTGAATTGTTTTAATATAGAGCACATTCGGTAAAAATTTCGGGTTATTTAAAAAAGTTTGTAAAAAGTTATGTGTTAAAAACTGAAAAAAAGTAGGCGTTTCTAAACTTTTGCACGCTACTGAATATATATATATATATATATATATATATATATATATATATATATATATATATATATATATATATATATATATATATATATATATATATATATATATATATAGATGTATATATATATATGTGTATATATATATATATATATATATATATATATATATATATACTAAATATATATATATATATATATATATATATATGTATATACTAAATATATATATATATATGTATATATATGTATGTACATATATATATGTATATATATGTATATATATATATATATATATATATATATATATATATATATATATATATATATATATGTATATATATATATATATATATATATATATATATATATATATATATATATATATGTATATACTAAATATATATATATGTATATATACATATATATATATTTAGTATATATTACTAAATATACACCATTCAGCCCTGATAATTGAAAAATAGGGTTAATAAAAAATGCTGCTATTTTTGTTGTGAACATGACAAATTTGTGATGTTTACATTTTTATATAGTTAGATCTAATGGCCTTATTTGCTGTTAATATCAGATCAATACAAAGTGTTAGAAAAATTTACGAGCCATCCCCAAATGGCTGAAAATGGGACTTTTTAGTAAAGTGGACTATATATTTTTAGATAAAACTGATTTCTAAAATGTAACAAGCTGCTTATATTTTGCCAATTTGTTGTAGACCATTGTAGCTAATTAGAAAACTAACATGTAAGGACTTGTTGATGAATAGAAAAATACTACGGTTAACTTCATTTTGCCTTTATTTAGCATTTTTCAGAATTTTTCCAAAGTTTAGGAGACTGTAGTTTTTTTCTAACATGATACAAGCTGAAACATGATGAAAATCACAAATTTTAAGACAGAAATATCTAGAAAATAGTTCTAGAAAAAATGAGCCACTTGCTGAAAGTTAGAAAAAAGTTATAAGGCCTTAAAGTTGTCTATTTTTACCATTCGATGAACCGAGGGGGGCTACCTGAGAGTGTTTGTAAGGCTATAATTTCTAAACCGTTGCACTTGGAACTCTGAAATTGCACATTTAACCTATTTACATCATTTAGATAATGATATGTAAAAATCAGGAAAATCAGAGATGGTACCCCACAAGCCATTGGTTGAAATATAATGATTTGACCCATATACTAAAAAGCCTTCCTCAAACAATCGAACTAAGATTGTCAACCAATTCTTCTAACGAAAATATTTTTAAACAATCCATTCCTCCTTATCAAGATGCATTATTTAAATCAGGTTAAATCTGTAAACTCGCCTACCGTTCAAATAAAAAACAGATCCCATTCAAAAATCACATAACATAATCTGGTACAACCCACCTTTCAGTACCAATGTTGCAACAAAAATAGGAAGTCGTTTTTTGAACATGGTAGACCTGCACTTTCTGGTTGGTCACAAACTTCGTAAGATATTTAATCTAAATACCATTAAAATAAGCTACTCATGTATGGCAAACATCAAGTCCATCATTAATTCGCACAATCACAGGATATTATATAGCCAAGGTAAAGATGAGGGGAAAACATTTAACTGTGTCAATAAATCCATCTGTCCCATGAACAATCAGTGCTTGTCGAAGAACATCGTTTATCAAGCGACTATGTTGTCAAAGGAACCTGACTACAAAGAAAAAGTATATTTTGGCTGATGTGAAACTCCATTTAAATTTCGGTATGCTAACCATCTAAAATCTTTTAACATTAATAAATATAAAAATGATACCAAATTGTCTAAAGAAATTTGGGACATAAAAGACAAAATTTTTACACCCTTAATTAAGTGAAAAAATGTAAAACGTTGCAATCCTTATAACGCTTCGTCAAAAATTTGCTATCTTTGTTTATACGAAAAATTCCTTATTTTAACATATAAAGGTGATAACTTGTTAAATAAACGAAAAGAGTTGATTTCAAAATGCAGACACAGGAATAAATTTCTCTTATCTTTTTTTGACACCGGTGATTAGCTAATATTTTGTTTTTTCGTTGCCATCAAGTACGTCTTATCGACGTTAAGATGCCACTACACAGTATTTTGTAATTTTTAGCAGTTTTTTTTGTTTTTGAACTTGTATTTAATGGCTGATGATTGCCATATAGACATGAAACTTAAAATATCATAGGAAAAGTTGTTTTTTCTTCATTAATATATATATATATATATATATATATATATATATATATATATATATATATATATATATATATATATATATATATATATATATATATATATATATATATATATATATATATAGAGAGAGAAATAGACAGAGAGAGAGAGAGAGAAAGAGAAAGAAAAGAGAGAGAGAGAGAGAGAGAGAGAGAGAGAGAGAGAGAGAGAGAGAGAAAGAGAAAGAGAGAGAAGGAGAAAAAGAGACAGAGAACATATATATATACATATACATATACATATACATATATATATATATATATATATATATATATATATATATATATATATATATATATATATATATATATATATATATATATATATATATAAATTAGTAAAAATATTACTAATTTATATATATATATATATATATATATAAATTAGTAAAAACTTATCTAATTTTTAGTTGTCTTCAACAGCACGTTTCTCCATCAGTAGGTTCATCAGGAAGAATGTCTATACATCAAAAAGTTAAAATAATAGAAAAAAATAACCTCACAGGAAGCTGGGAATTGTTATAACTAATTATGTAATAACTGTAGTATTTTGCAACCAAGAAGTTGCATCAACTATATTAGATAATTAAAAAGTCATGAAAAGAATTCTTTAGAATTTGGATAATTTTAGACTGGTCATTGGTTTTTATAATTTTTTAAGAAGAAACTTATTTTCGTGTCTGCATTTTGAAATTAATTCAGATTTTGTATTCAGTAAATTTTCTTGATCTAAATGAGTAATAACTTCAAATTTTTCTTGTAAACAATAGACCAGTTTAATTTAAAATTAATATTTTTTTCTTTCAGTAGCCAAATATATTTTGATAGCATAGTCTCTTTTCAGCTCTTTTCTTCTCTAGTCTGCTATCAAAATATATCTGATGTATATTTGATATATATTAGATGTTTAGACATTCTTCCTGATGAACCTACTGATGGAGAAACACGCTGTTGAAGACAACTAAAAATTAGATGTGTCTTTACTAATTTATTATTGTTCTGTTCTTTAAGAACATTGAGTAGGTACGTGCGTATCTGGCTTTTTACGGCACCGATTTCAAAGTAAAAATTTGTGACCTTTTTTTTCACAGCGTGCTCGAAGTCGGTGTGGTAAAGATGTATTTATTTGTCTTTTTTTTTAGAATTTTATATCAGCTTAGACTTTATTAAAAAAGTAGAATGTTTTATCTTGAATAAATTATGGTTTTTTTTTACGTGTAATAAATTTTTCAGTTTTTTTATTGCTATTTAAAATTTCGTTCCTGTTCTGGCACTGCATTGATATCGAAGGCATGTTGGTACACATTTGAAATTTTCCAGTCAACTGTATAGATCTATTTTCTATGTGCCTGCCAAATTTCATTAAAAAATATTCATGACCAAATACCGTATTTTTCGACCCAGTGGAGGTACCATTTCCACCTCTTTTAGTGTTACTGTTACTGTTACACTTTATAAAACTGTTTCTGCTATTGTTACTGTTGCTTTTTGTTATAAATTCTGTAGTTTTTTTTACAGTTACCAGTGGTTTTCATTCGTTTTTAAAATTTTGTTTCTGTTCCGGAGGTGCGTTAATATTGAAGGCATGTTGGTACATATTTAAAATTTTTAAGGCAACTGTATACATCTATTTTCTATGTGCCTGCCAAATTTCATCAAAAAATATTCATGACCACATGCCCTATTGTTCCGCGCAGTGGAGGTATGTATTTCCACTTCCGTTACATAGTGTTAGGGGGAGGGGCGGTTTTTGACAGTGGAGAATTCAGTATTTTTGATTTTTTTATTCATTATAATGATATATTTTATTAGAACTGTTATACAAACTTTATTTTTAATAGCCTTTTACTACTAAGGGTATTTGGGTTTTCTCTTTTTAAAATTGTTAAATGATGTACACAAAAACTAACAAGTATTAAGGTGGTTATATATTAATTTTTTTTTTGATAACTAACTCTTTTCACCCACCAAAATTAGTGCAAAGGCAAAATTCTGCCAAATAAAATTTAAATTGCTAAAATTAAAATTGTATAACACTATTTTACGATGATTCTGCATAAAATTCATTAAAAACATAAAACAGCATTTTCTCAGCTTTTTCCATACCCATAATTTACCATATAGCCACCTTAAGCTATATATGATATATAAAAATTATACGTATATTTAAAAAAATGTTTATAGATTAATGGCTATTTTTTAAATTATTTAATTATGATTAATAGCCGACCCAATTAAATAGTAGTATTATGATTGTTGAATTTAATTTAGTGCATCATGGGACCTCACAAGAAAACAAATCTTTTTTATGGTAAAGCTAAAACTTATTTAGCTTGTAATTTTCCAATACCAGCTCATTTAAATATTGGCTGTAGAAATGGACATGTACTGCATATATTTGCAACTAACAACGATTCATATAAAGTAACTGTAGAACTAATCGGTAAGTATTTTAACATCAAAATTTGTATAAGTCAGATTCAGCAACTAGTTAGAACATCGAAAGTCTTTGTAAACCATTTTTCACGAAATTCGAAACCATTTGTTGACATCTGCAACATGCTCTTTGCATACCAAATAACAACATCTGCTGTGGCACAAACATCGCAATCGAATGCAACCTCAATTGACTTTCCTACATGTTCTTCATTTTCTTCTCAACAAATCAGTGTTTCATCTGTATCAAATAGTGATCACTTATCTCCTTTATCTCGTCCTACTTTAAAAACCTCTTCTCATGAACCACTATCCAGTTTGAGAGCTGACCAGTTGAGTCCCAGAAAAAAGGTTATGAGAAAGAGATTAACCATTTTGGCAAACGAAATGGCAATTAAGAAGAGAAAGCATAAAGAGGATATTAAAGGTTTAAAAGATAAGACAAAGGCTAGAGCATACAGATTTAAATATCTAAATCAAGTTATTACTCGTAAGGAAAAGTTAATTTCTCAACTTAGAAAAAAATTAAAAGAAAAGTTTTTAAATTTACAGTTAAAAAAACTTCAAAATCATATTTTTTGTTTGAAACAACAGTTGACATCCACGCAAAGAAAATTTTCTTATCAAAAAGCAATGTTAAGCCATCAACTTGCTGAAAAAAATGCTGCAATTCTTGTACTGCAAAATGACATTCTGAATTTACAAGAAGAGTTGGAGGAAATTCAGCAAGTAACACAAAACACCAAAAATGAAAAATGCTACTCAGCAGATATTAGGAGACTTATATATGACATGCTTGTGTGCCAAGTTCCTACACAAAGTGTGCCATCTCTGCTCCGTAAAATTGGGGAACATACTGGCTATCGATTTAGTCAAATTCCACATCGTACAACTGTAGAACAAATGATGCGTGAGCTTGGTGTGCTTTCAGACTTACAGGCTGCTGAGATAGCATTTACAACAAAGGATCTGACACTTGGCTTTGATGCAACAACCCAGGAGGGTGTTCATGTAAATGCTGTGCACTTGACAACAGAATCAGTATGTATGGTTGTAGCTATTGATCAACTTCCTGGCGGTACAGCTTATGACTATCAGAGTCATATTACAAAGTCTATTGATAATCTCGCTAAGTTATATAGTGATTTCTATCAGCTCAAATATACTGACGTAAGAAGCACTATTATTGGGAACATAACAAATACAATGAGTGACAGAGTTGCAACAAACCATGCAACAATCGCAAAGTTAAACCTTGTTTGGCAGAAATCATTAAATGAACTAAACTGTCACCTTCACCCCTTAGACACAATGACCAGCTCTTGTAAGTCTTCACTTAAAGCATTAGAGACTTCAAAAGGGAAACTTTTTGGAAGAGACTGCATTGCAGCAAACATTGTTATACAGCTGAACAAACTTCGCTATAAGGATGCAAAAGGTACTCTAACTAATCTAAACCATTCTTTTACTTAAATATATTTAGTTTTCTGAATAAAATTTCGAGTTAAAATAAGATATTATAACTAGTGCATGTTTTTATTTCACATTCTTCTTGCAATTGCCAAAATGAGCTTTTTTATGATATTCATAGGTGATCCAAAAGGTTTTGTAACCTTTTTGGACCAACACGAGTTGCCCAGAGGATTGCTACCGCGCTATAGAGGCAACAGACTACATATGCTTTTTCACACATGTGGTATTTTGATCCATCATTATGCCATATTGAAGATATTTCTGTGTTCTGGCTTGGCGTTATGCGGAGGTCTGCGAAATAGTTTATTTCAAGACTTTACATCTGAAACAGGTATCTTTTTTCTTTTTTATACCTGTTCAGTTCATTTGATAAAGTGCTACACAATATTATAGGCTATAGAATTAACTACAAATATAGTTACAAATACAAATTACAAATAGACACTTGCAAGATTAACGGGGAGTAAAGACTATTATAAACAAAGATTATTCTTTGTTACTAATTAACTTTTTCACCTTAGGTATCCGTGAGTTGTGTGTTTTAGCTTTAATTGGAAAGCTACTTTCTGGTCCTTGGATGACAAAATTTTATATTGCACCAGGTACGGGACTTGACTACATATCTGGCATTCAGGTAGTAAAAGATGTTCGGAACACTCTTATTGAGAGCAGCAAGAATCCTTTATCTCTACTTAAACGAAAAACTGATTTCTTTGGTAATGATATTGAAGATGTAGTTTTTGATTCAATAATCAGCTTTTGCCCAGTAACTGATGAAATGAGTAAAGCATTAGCTGACTGCCTTAATGCAGTTATTAGCGTCATTGACAGGCAGTATAAGCGGCAATTTGAAATGAGTTCTAATGATCACCTTAAAGACCAGACTAAGTCAGCTAGGCTTCACAACATTGATTCAGAAGAACTTATGGGTATGTTTAGCGCTGCAAAGCACAAAGCTCCAAATGCCACTCTTTGTTTTCTTTCTTCAAAACTTCGTGCTTGCAAAAATAAAACAACTGCTCTGCTATGCAAAAAGCCAAATGATATTCAAAACAAGTTGATATTATGGGCTATCTCTAATGCCAGAAAAAAGCGGTTTACAAATATGCAATGTCATAATGACCTGAAGTTAGAATTGATAAAACGAATAGCAGATAAAATTCAGAAAAAAGAAAACAAAGAACGCAGAAATGTAGAAAAAATATTAAAAAATTGCATGCCTGATCAGGTAAAAGAAATGTTTCCTGACCTAGAAAATAATGAGGCCTCAGATATTGAAGAAATTCTTATTGGAGCTTCTATTGGAAGAAGTATTTGCCACATGTGGTTCGATAATGCCACTAACACCCAGGATGTATATTACGGCAGAATTGTTGGCATTAAAAAGAAAAAAAGTGATGTATATATAGTTTCTTATTGGAAACCAAAAGAGAATGAAGATGATGATGGTGTTGAGTATGATGTGAGCAAATATCAACTTTCTGCAGACATAATAAGTGGTGATATGGTGATAACATAATAGAAATGTGTAATAAGGTATATGTTATTTTAAATAATAGTATGTCTTATAAACTTGCATTAACAGATATTATTTACAGATAGTAGGTTAATCTTTGTTTTTTATAATAAATTTTACAGTGCCTAATGTATATCATATTCTCTACCCTCCCCTTTTTTTAAGATAATGAAAAGATTTATTATTATTTAATTTCTTTTTATGTATACATATATGTATATACATATATGTATATAGAAATGTAATTTTAGGTAGTCGGTTAGTTACCGATATCCAACAACCAGGGTTGACCTGGTTGCAACGAGCTATGGGAAACCAAAGCTCATTTACTATTTGACATAAGCAAATTGCCTGGCTCATGACAATTAATGTTAATCATAATGATGGCTATACATTGTTTCTACCCAGAAAGACAGACTTTTGCTTGCATGGATTGAGAGATGTAAGTGTTTAGTTACAATAAATCAGTACACTCTAGGCAAATGGCATATGCCATTACCAGATAGTTACGCTAACACAATATACTTTCTTTTCATTATAACTTATAATCAAATCTATTATATTTCAGGTTAAAAAGTATTGAAGGGTCTACTTCTATCGAATTTTCTGTTTGGTAATGGAAAATGTGTTGTGTATCAGGAGTTAAGTGATTTTGAGTTTTTTTTTAAGTTAGGAAATCATTCTTATCTTCTCTAATTTATAATGGGTTTTTCAGTTATTGTGCTAAATATCTAATATAATTTCTTTTATTGCAAGGTTTTAACTATGATGGCAGCTTGCTACTGTAGATGTTTATCTTAAAGACCTCAAGATTATATTTATTAATTCAGTAATAACAGTTACATGTTAATTTATTATACATTAGTTAATTGTTCGCCTTAATTTTTTTTTTTAATTTTATATATCTGATATATTTTATCTTATCTATCATTGCAAGGTTACGCAACATGATGAAAACCACACGATTGCTTCGATGGATGTTGATCTTTTTCATATCAAGATTAAACCGGTTCATATTTTTTTAGAGATTGATTATGTTTATTAATGCAATAATAACAGTTATATGTTTATTTATTATCCGCGCCATAAGGCATCCTTATTTATTATCCGCGACATAAAGCATCATAAATAGGTATGGCGATTTTAATTTAGGGGTTTACTTTATTTTAGATATCATTGGATGTGGTTTCCTTTGCGTACTAAAGAATCGATTCTTTCTAGCTATGGATGTCACAGTTTTGTTTGCTTCAAAAACTAGGCTTTCTTCAAAGCCACAATTCTGTTAAAAACATTATTAAGCAAAAAAGAAAATAATTATTATACTCTAAATTTTTTGTTAAAGAAGTATGTTTTTAAAAAAATTATTTTTATTTGTTGCGGTTTCTTGGAATTTATATATAGTTAGATAGATATAAGGACTACTGAAGAGAAAATGAAGGAGAGCCGTGGTGGACGTGTCCCCTTCTCCCCCATTGTTTAGATGGATATATTTTTGTAGGTTTTTAGTTGAACTATATGGTGTTTTATGATTATTTTTTTGTACTCCGGCCCCTACTGAAATATCACGCCATTTCCGATGTTATATATATATATATATATATATATATATATATATATATATATATATATATATATATATATATATATATATATATATATCTTTCATTGAAAATCATTAGTAACGATAAAAATAAGGCGAAAACGCTAAGGCTTTTAATGTATTTAAAGATCACCTATATGCATTTAAACATACGCTATAGAAATCCTATCCTTGGTGCATATTTAATAAAATAAATATATATACCCTTAACCATAAATAATTATATATATATATATATATATTGCAAAAAAACGCGATATTTTTTTATGCATATTTTATAAAATTTTGTTATAAATTTTACTATTACGTTTTAATCATTAAAAATATTTTGTTACTTAAATTCAAAACTTTTTTAATTACGTTTTTTAATCGTTTTGCACATTTTACTATGCAAAATTAAGCGCAAATTAACAATGATTCTATTACAAAGCTGCCGTTAGCCGAAAGCGAGTTTTATACGTAAGTTGCATTTTTCTTAAGCAATGCTTCATAAAAAATAATGTTACTTAAAAGAGCATAACTTTTTTTGTAATGATTCTTTTTCATAAATTTTTCACCATTTTATTACAAATTTAAAGCTCTTTCGAACCATATATAAAACTTGAATAAATAAATGGTTTGAAATTTTTACACACGTACCTACATTGAGCACTCTAGAATACACTAACATAATTTATATATACATACATACATATATATATATATATATATATATATATATATATATATATATATATATATATATATATATATATATATATATATATATATATATACATATATATATATATATATATATATATATATATATATATATATATATATATATATATATATATATATATATATATATATATATATATATATATATATATATATGTACAGTGGCGGCGTTAGGGTCGGGCCTTTTGAATGGGGTTAAATTGAGCTAGGGGCGCCGTAGAAATCTCGCCCAGGGCGCTGGTAGTGCTAAAACCGGCACTATATATATATATATATATATATATATATATATATATATATATATATATATATATATATATATATATATATATATATATATATATATATATATATATATATATATATATGCATATATATATATATATATATATATATATATATACATATATACATATACATATATAAATATATATATATATATAATATATATATATATATATATATATATATATATATATACATATATATATATATATGTATATATATATTTATATATGTATATGTATATATGTATATATATATATATATATATATGCATATATATATATATATATACGTATATATATATGTGTATATATACATATTATATATATATATATATATATATATATATATATATATATATATATATATATATATATATATATATATATATATATATATATACACATACATATAAATATATATATACACATACATATAAATAGGTAATCTCGTGTGGCTGCCATAGGATAATTGGCAAAATTTGGTCGCCATTAAAAGTTGGAAGCATGTATGCATGTAGCATGGCCTACTATATTACACGGCCGTGTATGTTACATTTTAGAGGCCGATTCTAAGAGGCCTATTATAAAAAAGATGGCTGCGCAACTATAGCGAAAACATATAATTATATCTTATCTAGACTAAATAGATAGTATAAATATAATATTACGAATAGGAATAATATGAAAAAGTATTCACGCATTGGCATTTTGTGCTTTCATACTAGTGATTTATGTATTTATAAACGTATATATCTATGTATATTATATATATATATATTTGTATCTATAATATATATTTTTATATATTTGTACATTACACATTAAAATTGGCAGCACTGGAATTTACAAAAAAAAAAAGGTAAAAATTTGTGTTTTTTTTTAATTACAATTTTTTATGTTACTATCTATTTATATTTGCTTTTTTTAATATTATTTTTCTCTCTGTCTACTTTTAAAACTTATAACAGCATCTTTTCGTACAGTGGCATTGATTACCTTCTGTTTATTGTTAAAAAAAACATTAATTATAATTTTAGAAATTTAAACCCCCATTCTTTGTGTAAATCGCAAGTAAAACAAACTGTTGGAAAGTACTTTGATAAAACAAAGCTTGATACATCTTTGACATTAGCACCTTGTTTAGTTATTAAATTTGAAAGATTATCTAAGATTGCAAAACATCCACATGTGAAATCCTTAAGTGAAAGTGAAGGCACAGTAAGACCACCTCGTGAAAGTATTTGTAGATATTGACAAATATTTATATTGCTTGCATCTGTAGCAAGCATAGACTTGCAATTGCTACATTTGCTTCTTTTTATTCATTTCTTTGCTATGTAACCAGCTATTGTTGTTGCAACTTCTTCTGTTTCAGGTGATAGAGTTAATTCTGATATCTCATTTGAGTTTAAATCTAATGTTATTAGTAGTTCATCATTAATTGGGTTATCATAATTGTTCTTTAAATCTTCATCCCAAAAATTTACATTCTCCTTAATTAAAGTCCGACATGCTAAAATAATTTCTGAATGTTGAACTTCTAGTAAACTTACTAGAAATCTCCCACCACTCATCTGTCGATATTGAGAAAATCTACGCTCTATAGGGTCACTTTGAAGTCGTGAAGTAAGCACATACAAATATCCTTCATCGATAAGCTCGTCTATAAGCATTGCTTGAGAACGCAAGGTTGTGATAAGAGCAGATGTTTGTTTTGATAAAATGAAAAATGGAGATTTCTGCCAAAGTTCAATCCAATCAGCTAGTTGCATAAAAAATGTGGTTTTACCATCATCAAAAATAATTGCATTACCAAGTTTATAAGGACTAAATTGTTGTTTTGAATTTGAAACAGTCCACCATTTTTGAAAAATACTTAAAAAACCATAAATGTCAGTTCGTTCTGGAAAATAACTTTTAAAACTTGCAATTGTTGTTTCATCGAAAATCGAAAGTGCAAGAGAAACATTTTGCTTTTTATTACCAGGGTGGAGACTTTGATATGTAATTTTGGGAGCTTTTTTCAAATTACCTTGAAGTTGTTAGAATGTAGAAGATGAAAATCTCCCCAAGTTATATAACCAGCTGGACAATTATAGACATCATCTTTTATATTATAAGTAAATGATGGAAAGACAAATTTTTTGCAGTGTAATAAATTGTTTCTGATATTTTTAACAATATGAACACTATCATAGAATAAGTATATTTTAACATTTGGACTATCAGGATGATAAATAAATAAATTTGACTGATTACCAAATTTAGAATGAAGTAAACTAAATGCATTTACATTTGCTTGATGATTGTCAGTAACAACTCCTCGAATTTTAAAACCAGATAAAGAAAGAGAACTAATAGAATCTGATATTTGCTCTGAAAGCCATTTACCACTAATGGTAACTTCGGGTACTGCTTTTATAACATTAGGAATAGATTTCTTTAAACTAACAATCATAAATGCAACAACTCCTTTGTACAGAATACCATTGTCATCTGTACCCACATAGACACCACTACAATATTGTGCCTGTTTCTGAAGATAAAATTCATCTACAATTAGTATTATATCTTCATGTATTGAACCCTTCTCACGAAGGGTTTTAATAGCCTTTATTGCATCAACTCCACCTTGTTTTATTTTATTTAATAAAGAAATTGAAGGTAAAGGAAATGATTCAAGTAAAATTTCATATGCTTGTTTAGATGTATATCTTAATAATAAAGCATGTCTTATCATATCTGCAGAATATTGCGGTTGACCCTTTGCTTTATAGTATATTG
The DNA here is from genome assembly GCF_038396675.1 of Hydra vulgaris. Taxonomy (NCBI): domain Eukaryota; kingdom Metazoa; phylum Cnidaria; class Hydrozoa; order Anthoathecata; family Hydridae; genus Hydra; species Hydra vulgaris. The sequence continues at coordinate 14,492,905 of NC_088933.1, forward strand.
CTTTATAGTATAACTTGTTTCTCCGCGCAGCGGCCTTGTTTGTCAAGGTTCGTGTTTCGGAGCTATAGAGTTGAGAGAGGGTTATTAACCACTAATAAGTAGCCTCCTCCTCTGTAGTGGCCTTCTCGGCCTTGAGGAGGTGAATATAAAATTAAAAAAAAAATATTCTACTGTTTATTTCTTCAAGAAGTATATTTCTATTAGAAGAAGCTATGTTTTTTATGTACGATGCAAGATTTTCTAGCATACTCAAACTAGTTAACTTGGCATTATGACCTTTAGTTAACCATGCTGGAAGTGGAACATTACTTCCTTTGTATTGCAATGCTACACATAAACAATGATTAATTTTTATTGATTCAAGAACAGAAGGAAAATGCGTTAAAGGGTCAAATATTAAATTGTAATAACACAATTTAGATGTTTTTTAAATTGAAAACCTTCTGGTGAATGTTTACTGTTTAACTTGTTCCATTCAGTTATTTTATCATTTTCAGAAAAAAAACTAAGTTTATCTTCTTGATAAATACGAGTTTTAGGTGGTCTTCTTAAAGCAATAGGTGATGGTAGTGTGGAAGGCCGTTTTAAGCATTCGCTTGAGAAAATTTCAGGAATAGGATTTAAGTTCCAATTTAACTTGCATTTTATACCTCGAATAATGTACTTTTCATTAAAATGCTTTTCACATAAGACAGAATTTGGTGAAGGCACCCAATCACTGCGGTTTACAAAACGAATCCAATAATTTAGCAACTGTTGATTTTTCAACGGAAAATGAAAAAAAGCAACTTTTATATCTTCTAAAGAACTGTTGTATCCAGTTTTACAACCAAATGTAACACATTTGTTAACCATAATATTCAGTTTTACTAATAATAACAAATTGTCTAAAATAGCATTAGCATATATATATATATATATATATATATATATATATATATATATATATATATATATATATATATATATATATATATATATATATATATATATATATATATATATATATATATATATGAAATTGCGACTGAATTTAACAAATATTTTTCCACTATTGGAGCAAATTTATCAAATAGATACCCTTTAACAAATTATAAATTAACAGATGAACTTCAAACATCAAACTCCTTACATTTTACAAACCTAACGCTTGAGGAAATTGATATAACTTTTAGATCGTTAAAAAGAAATAAATCAGTAGGGCCTTACGGTATAAATGGAAATATTGTGATAGACTCTTATGACGTCATAAAAGATATTCTTTACAAAATCTTTAAATCATCCATTAAACAAGGTTCTTTCCCAGACTCTCTGAAAATAGCAAAAGAATTCCTATTTTTAAGACAGGAGACCCAACCAATATAACAAATTACAGACCTATTTCTGTTCTTTCAGTTTTTTCAAAAATATTAGTATAACAGAGTGTACACATACCTAGTTACCAATAAACTCCTTTATAAAAATTAGTTCAGTTTTAAAAAAAATAATTCAATCAAACGTGCTATTCTTCAATTAACACGTTGTAGTAACGAATCTTTTAAAAATCCAAAATTTGCACTTGGTGTTTTCATTGACTTGTCAAAAGCTTTTGACTTGGTCGATTATAATATTTTGCTTGAAAAACTTATATCTCAATCATTTTAAGCAAAAATTCTTATATCCCAATCTCAAACATTAATAAACATAACATATGGTGTTCCACAAGGATCCATACTTGGACTACTTCTTTTCATTATGTATATAAATGGTCTTAATAAACTATCCAATTTAAAAACTGTAATTTTTGCAGACGACGCACACTTGTTTCAAACACATGAAAATATTACCATTTTTTTTAATAATATGAACAGAGAACTTAAAAAGATTTCATTTTGGTTCAAACAAAATAGGCTATCTTTAAATATTAAAAAAACCAAATGGATACTTTTCCATCTAAACCATAAAAAACAGATACTGTCTGTTAATATGCCTGATCTTTTTATAGACAACGTCATCTTAAAAAGAGAAAAAGTGACAAAATTTTTAGGAGTTTTTATTGAAGAAAATCTGTCATAGAAATCACACATCAATAATATTTCTAATAAAGTTGCAAAAAACATTAGAATTCTATACAAATATAGAGGTATTTTAAACAAAAAGCAATTAACACAATTTTATTATTCTTTAATTATATTCTTTAAACTAAACTTAAATCTCTTTATCGGCATCAGAAACACGCAACTCGCATAATAAATTTTAAAAATCGTTTTTCGAACTCTGAACCGCTTTTTATAGAAATGGACGCCTTAAATGTTTATCAACTAAATGTATTTAATGTTTTGTTTTTTATGTACAAATGTAAAGAACTTATGTCCCCCGATGTTTCTGTAAACCTTTACAAAATTAAACCCCAAAACAAATATAACATACGTAATAATAGCATTTTAGAAAAACTTTTTTGCAATAATAAACAAGCTCAATTTTGCATATCTTATCGTGGACTTTTTCTGGAATGAAATAGTACGGCCTAATTTTGTTTTTTCATCTAAATTGACCTATTCCTTTTTCAAACAGTCTATTAAAAAAATCATTTTTTCAACAAAAAATATTCTTGATTTTTTTTTATCTTTAAAAAATAATTTCAGTTGCTTTACTGCATATTGATTTGTTATGTTTTATTTTGAGTTTCACTTCTCAAGTATGTATATATTTTATATAGTATATAGTTTTTATTGTAGAAGAAAATAGAGTTTTTTAAGGGCTTCGTGATAAAGTCATTACGATCTTCTTGATGTCCTGCTCGTATAATATAAATCTTAGTGTAAATAATATTATACGGCAAATAAAAAAATAAAAAAATAAAAAAAATTAAAGCGGGGGGGGGGGGGGGGGGGAGCACATTTGTTTATGTTGTCACCACCCAAATTTGTTTATGTTGTTATCGCATATAATAAACATAAACATAACTTATATCACAAGACAAAATTAAAAATTATTTATTAATTAAATTATTATCATCTGTTAGTAAATAAATGCAGTTTTTTACTTTTTTTATCATTAATCTTATTGTCAGTAAACCTTTAATAATTGAAAACATCAGAAATAGTATTTCAAATATAGTAAAAGTTAAGTATTAGTTAAGGTTGCCCATAATCTAATAACTTAAATTAATGATTAATCTAAGTTTATAACTTCGATTAATGATTAATATACTTTTTAATAACTTAGTGACTGAATTATGGACAAATAACTTACTGCTTCAGTACTTACTTCAGTACTTCAGTACTGCTTGAATTCATAGTAATATTAAATTGTTGTAAAAACGTTGAAACAATTCGTTTTTTTGTTTATATATCTATATTTGGTATATCTGTGTTTAGTATAAGTTATACAAAGTACTTATTATTTGTTTTCTTAAAAAAGTAAATGATGGACTAATATCTATAATTAAATTATTCCTGGTGTATATATATTTTTTAATTTTAATTCCAAGTTGTTATTTTTCTGTAGTGTTTTGTAACTCAAAAATAAAAGTTTTTTTATAGTAAAGTTAAATAGTATTTAACTTCTACTCTTGCACTACTTTCACAAATAAACATTGATCGAACAGTGGACAACACTGCAAGTTATAGGAATGGACATGTACTTTTTATATTCACAAACAATGATGAGTCATTTCAAAAATTTACTGAACATGTTGGAGAGCAATATAGTCTTATATTTAGAATATTTGTACATAACTTAGGTAATGCATCTTTTAAAAAGATTACTAACTTAGGCAAAAAACTTTTTAAGGTTTGCAGACCCCAAATATTATATTGAATTTTGTAATGAGCCTATTATTATCCTTGTCTTTAAGAGCACATTTATTACAAACTGTTCAAAGTAGTTCAGATTTCACTTTTGCATATTATTAAGTAGCCTCATCTTCTGACCATATGAATGCTTTAACTTCTTACTATTGAACCTTTGACATCTGTAGTTTATGGCGCAGAGGTATTAAATAAGCATTTTTCTAGAGAAAAATTGGCTAAGGAAAAAAATCTGAAATTTCTGTTATCTTATTTGTCTTCTCGTTTAGCTTCCAGAGAACACCAGAGCAAGACAGCATTAGTTTAAAAATTGTTAAACAAAAAGAAGAAATTATCAAAGCTTTAAGGACAAAAAGTAGAGACCTGAAAAAATTAAAATAAATAATACAGTACTCACAATTTAAAGGCACAAAAAAAGGAAATGCAGATAAATGAAAAGCAAATATAATAAAATAACAGTAATTTTTTACTTGAAAAATTATATGCTTTTGATAGAAGGGTATAAGATTACAAATTTGAACATTTCAAAAAATTAAAAAACATATGAAAATGATAATTTATAACAAGTTGTAGTGAAATTTCTTAACAGGTAAAGTTCTATTGCTAATATAGAAAATAAGGCAATATAATGTTGCTATTTTTACTGATATGACCAATTTTGCAGTACTGATGAACTTATGCTGAACTTATCCCAAACTGCAGTACTGCTGAACTTATCACTCATGATCTAGTCAGAACTGCAATCACCAGAATAGGTTATCAAAAACAATCATCTTACTATAAGGTTTGACACTACATTATAAGAAAGTGTTCATATTAAAAGTGTTTGCTTGACATCTAAAGAAAAGAAAAAAAAAACAGTAGAACTTTTATTATTTTACTTAGTTAATTAGAATGATAATTTGTTAATAGAGCTAAAAATGTTTTTTTAATTTAGCTGCTGAACAAACAAGTAGTGGAAATTTTATTATTTACTTTATTTATTAACCTTACTTTATTTTACTTTTATTTACTTTATTTATAACCTATACATACACTTATTAATATGTGTATGTGGATACATACATAGGTGTATCTACATCAACTATTTGTAAGTGTATGTATAGTGTGTATGCATGTAGTTTTTTATAAGTTTATATTTGTATAAAGTCTTTTTGTGTATTAAGTTTTTATATATTTATATATATATATATATATAAATATATATATATATATATATATATATATATATATATATATATATATATATATATATATATATATATATATATATATATATATATCAGTCTTCTCCGTTTGAAATTTAATGCCAGCGCACTAAGAAGCGCTGGCAGGATGGCCTTTTTTAAGTTAGCCTGCGCGATTTAAAAAATTATTTTTTTCTGGTTATAAAAATTAAAATAAAAATAGCTAAAAGAATGCTTTGAATAAATACTAGTAATATAATGAAAAAAAAAAACTGGTAAAAAAAAGCATTTTTCATAAAAGTTGAATAAATAAACAAAAAATTTTTGTTGTAATTTAAAACAAAACGCTTTTATTTTTTTTGGTAAGCGCTTTTTTATGCGCTCGCCACGGTCTTTGCGGGCGTGTGGGCCAGCCCGAAAAGACTTAAGCGCAAAAGCGCTTAAGTCTTTTCGGGCTTATTTTATGTATTCCGCAAGAAGTCTTTGTTAAAACATTCATCATTAATTTTAATCGCTCAAATTACTATAACTTTGTTTCTAATTGGGCTAGAAATTGGGCTTGGGTGTTTGTAAATTTTCCCTCTTACACCCTCTTTATGCTCTTAAAATGCCTTTGTTATCTCTAAAACATTTCTTTTTTTTGATGCTAATTGCTATGCATTTAGATATGAAAATACATTGATTTGACAATGATATTAAGTGGAAGGGGGCAACTATTGCCACCTGATGCCAAATAATCATTTTCAACCCAACCCAAGGTATTGCAGCCATATTTAATGATAACCTGGTAGAACTTATTTTTAAAATGCAAATTAAAAAATTAAAATTTTAATACAAAAAATAACGTTTTCGTTTAAAAAATCTTGATTCTGGATATATTAGAGGTTGTTGTAGACGCCCCTCTAACGACCTAATGTGCTTATTATATAAACTAATACTATTATCCTTTTATACATATGAATTTTGATAAGAATTGATAAAGTTATGAAATTTTAAGTTGAGAAAAACTCAAATTTTGGTCACTGTTTTTTCAACAAACCCACATATCAAAAATTTGGTATTTTAAACTTTATAACTTTTTGTAGAATTGTTTGATTTTGATTATTTTTTCACCTTTAAAGTGCTGTTTTCAAGGTCTTTCCAATGGTATATGACAATCTAGTATTAGATAAATTTAAAAATTTCGTGTCACATACCTAACAATACTTATATGTACAATAAATTTTCATATAATGAAAGAATTATGTAACATTTATCCAATAATATAAAAATCACAACCATAGCAAGTTAAATTATTTAGCAATGATAACATTTTACTAAGCCAATTTTTCACCTCTAGCTTGTGCTTACATGTCGGTCGATCTCTTATTTTTGATAGTTTCTAACCTTTTAAATTAATTTCTAACGGTTAGAATCTAACGCGATTGTAATCTATATTATTTATGTCAAACTACAAAGAAAAATGTTGCTAAAAAGAAAAATTAACTAAATAGTAATTTATGTAAATAAAGATTAATATAATAAACATTTTTATTAGATAACTTGTTATTGATTTTACGTAATTTTAAAACTGTGAATAAAGACCCACTTTTTAAAACGTTTTTTCTCTATATAATATAGATGGAAAACTTTTAAAAAGTGGATTTTTATTCACGGTTTTAAAAATAAGTAAAATATATAACATGTTATATAATTACAAATGTATGTTAATACACAGACTTTGTTCCTAATTTATTTTATGTATTCCGCAAGAATACTGACAATATTCTTTGTTAAGACATTCATCATTAATTTTGATCACTCAAATTACTATGACTTTGTTTCTAATTGGGCTAGAAAATTAAATTTGGTATCAATGTGCAGCATTTGATGGCCTCTTTCATCTAAACATGATTTGAAGTCAAAATATTAAGTTTAAATTTTTTAAGCAACTGCCTATATATATATATATATATATATATATATATATATATATATATATATATATATATATATATATATATATATATATATATATATACAGTATCGGACAAAACGAATGCAACCAAATAATGCTTATTTAGTTTCTTTATATAAAAGTGCTGCATTTTTTCAATTTAGAGAAATAACTATGTAACTGTTTAGAGACAAAGTTCTTCAAGTTTTATTCATCACAAAGTTCATTATTTGTACACGAACATTAATAAATTAATCAAAAGTATTAAAAAAAGTTGATTTCCTTCTGGACAAAACAAGAGCAACTCAACAAAATGTTGATCAAGCTGTATTTCGCTATCAATATTTCGTGGCGAATCCTTTGTTGTCGATCACAGCCTTGCATCTTCAAGACATAGATTCGATCTGGTGATCAATGAAACTTTGTGGAATCGCTGCCCAGGCCTTTTAAATTTGTTCAAACAGTTGATCCTTATTACGAACACCTTCACAATTAATTCTGCGGTTGACGATCTCCCACAAGTTCTCGATAAGGTTGAGATCCGGAGATTGAGGTGGCCTATCCATCACCGATAGGTGGTTGTCTTGAAACCACTGCTTGAATACTTTTGCAGTGTGTTTCGGATTGTTTTCTTGCTGAAAAACCCATTTTATTGGCATGTTCCATTCAGCATGAGGTAACATAACATCTATCAGGATATTTTTATACATGAAACGGTCCATTATTCCATCGTTTTGATGTATTGGACCTAGACCGTTAGCAGAAAAACACCCCCAGACCATTACATTGCCTCCACCATGCTTCACGGTCTTATGGCAGTAACGTAAATCGAGGCGTTTTCCGGCCGGTCGACGTACACGGCAAATGCCATCGCTCCCAACGATGTTGAGCTTCGATTCATCACTGAACAGGACAGTTTGCCATTTCTGCACATTCCAGTCAATATGAGATGTAGCAAACAGGAGTCTTTTCTTCTGGTTTTTTAGTGAAATCAGCGGTTTCTTTGCAGGGCGTCGAGAAAACAATCCGGCTTCAACAGCACGTTGTCTGATTGTTCGATCCGACAAAGGCTGCTCTAATTGCTTTTGTATCTCGACTGATGATATCCAGGTATCCTTCTTGACGGATCTGACGATCATAGAATCCTCTCTAGAAGTGGTGGAACGCGGTCTTCCACCTTTGTTATCTGCTGCCAACTTCTCCGTAGAACGATATTTGGAACATAGTCTTGATACGATCCATTTTTTCAAGCGATATTTATCACAAATACTTTTTTGTGACATTCCACTTACTTAATCGTTAATAATTTTCGTTCTTAGTTCCAATCCAAGACTATCGGGAGCCATTTTTGCACTTGAAGTCATAAAAATAATAAAAATAAATAACCACGCTTCTCAAGGCTTACCGTGTTACATTTACCTTGTGATGATACAATAATGCTCTGTGGAACACAACGTCTGTGTTGGATGTGGGCTGTATTGATGTAATGAAACACTTGTTGTATTTCACTTCTTGTATTGATGTTCTTGGATAAAACACTTTGATAAAACTCACTTCGATAAACTTTCTTGATAATACTGACTGATTGACTTCCATATTCTGACTGTATTACATGTCGATTTACATGTCTCTTATATAGTAAAATAAACCTGTGTGAACCTGTTCTGGAAGATTCTAGATGCTTCTTTTCGATGCTCCTGGATTCGTCTGGATGCTTCTGATTGTTTCTGGATATTTCTTGATGCTACTGGATGCTTCCAGATGCTTCTTCTGGAAACTTCTGGAAGCTTCTGCATGCTTCTGGAAACTTCTGGAAACTTCTGGATACTTCCTTTAATTATTAAAAAACTTCCATGACGTTGACACAGACCAGACTTAAGAAAATGAAACAAACCCAAAAAGTTGCATTTGTTTTGTCCGCTGCAAAATGGCACTTGTCAACGAAATCCTTCCTGTGTGCTGTCACCTGTCAGCTGATTGCTCATGTCATGGCATGCTATGACTCCAGATTCCTGAACTGTTTGCTGTAGTAGTATAGTTCGTTTCGTTTTTAAGACATGTAAAATTTGGAACACTTTTTAGCATTGTTCGATGTTGGTTGCAAATGTTTCGTCCAATACTGTATATATATATATATATATATATATATATATATATATATATATATATATATATATATATATATATATATATATATATATATATATATATATATATATATATATATATAAAGGGTGTTTTTTTTACAGGCATTGTGCACAGGAATTGGAACTGCGTCCACCCACTTTGTGGAAGATTTTGCGTAAAGATCTTGGTTTGCGTGCTTCCAAAATCCAATTAGTGCAAGAATTGAAGCCACGCGATCACCTAGCAAGGCGTACATTTGGTGAATGGGCCCAGAAAACAAAATTGCCGTCAATCCCAATTTTTATAAGAAAATTTTGTTTAGCGATGATGCTCACTTTTGGTTAAATGGCTACGTCAATAAACAGAACTGCCGTATTTGGAGCGAAGGCAATCCTCAAGTGCATGTTGAGACAGCGTTACATCCAGAAAAACTGACTATTTGGTGTGCTTTATGGGCTGGTGGAATCATTGGTCCGTACGTCTTTAAAAACGATGTTGGTCAGAACGTAACAGGAAATGGTGACCGCTATAGAGCCATGATTACTGAAGGAAACGTTTAGTAACCGCGTAATTTCAAGATCCGGGCCCGTGAATTGGGCTCCAAGATCATGCGACTTAACGCCGCTTGACTATGTTCTTTGGGGAAATGTGATGTCGCTGGTCTACGTTGATAAGCCCAAAACAATCGACCACTTGGAGGACAATATTCGCCGCGTTATTGCCGATATACGGCCACAAATGTTGGAAAAAATGATTGAAAATTGGACCTCCAGATTAGATTACGTTCGAATCAGCCGTGACGGTCAAATGCCAGAAATCATATTTAAATTATAAAGCCAAAACATTATCTATTGAATAAAGTGAATTACATGTCATTTTTAAAAAAACACCTTGTTTTATTCCATTTCAAAGTTCAATACCTCTAAAAAAAACATCCGCTATATATATATATATATATATATATATATATATATATATATATATATATATATATATATATATATATATATATATATATATATATATATATATATATATATATATTGAGTTATATTCAACAACTTCAAAAATGGTAAATTAAAAACCATCAGTCGTTTCCTTCCAATAGAACTTACATGAAAAATATTTTCTAATAAAGCTAACATGAAAAACTATTGCTATAACATCTATAACGAAAAAAGGAAAGCTAAAATAGTCAGTAAAACTGCAATCCTTGGTTATGAAACAGAAAATTTGTTTTGACCAATTTAAAATTAAAAAACCACTATTTGAACTTTTGAATTAAGTTTTTTTCTTTCCATATTTGGATTGAGCACCCTCAAAAATGGTCAAGTTAAAGTGGTGGTCATTTTAAACTGATGATGAACTTTGTAAGTTCGAAACATGTACTTCAAATTAAAAAAGGGTTTTTTATTTCACTAATATATATATATATATATATATATATATATATATATATATATATATATATATATATATATATATATATATATATATATATATATATATATATATATATATGTATATATATATATATATATATATATATCAGGGGCGGATCCAGCATTTTTTGGTCTTCGAGATAGCTACCTTCCAGACATGGAGCTAACTCCAAACATTTACATATTTATACTTATGTCAAATAATGAGCAAAAAATTGCGATGATTGGAGGCTGGGAACAAAAAAGCCCCAAAATTTTTGCTACAACTGCCCCGAACGTGAGAGCAACAAGTTGATGAAATATTTTTGTATTATTCTCAGGTAGACTTATATTCATCGATAATTTTTAAATTTCATAGTATTATCTATAAGCGTTCAAAAATTATGACCATATAAAGTTCAAACCCCCCTCAATTTGAGGGGGTTGTAATTTTGATATGGTCATAATTTTTGAACGCTGAGAGATAATACTATGAAATTTAAAAATTATCGATGAATATAAGTCTAGCTGAGAATAATACAAAAAATATTTCATCAACTTGTTGCTCTCACGTTCGGGGCAGTTGTAGCAAAAATTTTGGGGCTTTTTTGTTCCCAGCCTCCAATCATCGCAATTTTTTGCAAACCCTCATTATTTGACATAAGTATAAATATGTAAATATTTGGAGTTAGCTCCATGTCTGGAAGGTAGCTATCTCAAAGATCAAAAAATGCTGGATCCGCCCCTGTATATATATAATCTATACATAAAATAATAAATAAATAACAATTAAAAGTTTAACGCTTTGCTTTCTTTTATAGGCACAATGTTCATTTAGAGTCTTTTTTTTAGAGGGCTTTTGTCTTCGTATGAAGCACAAATAGTGAGAATCAATAAGCACATTCGTAGTAGATAGGGTTTCAACCATTTCCTAAAATATTTGGAGAATGACAAATATTTTAGGAAATGGTTGAAAGCCTATCTACTACGAATGGTATTTATCATTTTCCAATTGCATAGTTTATTATGAAAGCATCAAAAAGTACATGTTTTTTAAACACATTTGAGAATCTAAGCTTGTTATTAACACTTAAAAATATAAGTTGTCAAAACACGCACTTTTACAATCATTAAAAGAAAAGTTAGTTTTTACACTTTTTCGTTAAAGAAATCTGAGCAACGAAACTTTTGATTTCAAAATTGATACAGCACAATAAAAAATTGAAGATAGCGCTTAAAAAAAAATAAAATCATGTGTTTTTTTAATCAGAAGTGTTTTTCTATCTCTTTTCTGAAAACTTTTTATAAAAACCACATCAAATAAAGTTATATATCTACTTTAATAATATCTTTAAAGTAATCTTGTTTAGTGAATATTTTTACTAAATTTCAATAAAAGCGGGCAAAATTTTGCGGAAGGCATGTTACTTTGGATTATGGAGTGGGAGATTTTTGAGGCAAATTTACCACCGTGATTAGGAAGTTAAAGTGTTTAATTTTGAATTTTTTAGTTTTTTATTTGTAGGTACCACTAGTTAAAATTTGAAGGAAATCTAAGAAGGTGAATGAAATAATTATCCTTGTTTTACATGAAATTAACCTAAACTAATTAGTTTATGTAAATTGTACAAAATGAAAATCAAATTATTCGATTTGCAGAAATTTATGTTGTACAAATACACAATACTAGACAAGCTTGTGACTTTTACTAATCAAATAAAGTAGGGCAAAATTTGCTATTACCTTTTTTTTTCAAAAGTATACTAAAGATTGTTCATAAATTAAGCAAACTACACTCAAAAAACTTCACTAAACATTCAAGAAAAAATATATATTGAAATTTCATTTAACTCCGCGTAAAATTTTTCTTAACAAGTTTTAAGCTTAAACCTATTTGTTTAGGCTAAACAAATAAATAAACAAATAAATAAACAAATAAATAAACAAATAAATAAACAAATAAATAAACAAATAAATAAACAAATAAATAAACAAATAAATAAACAAATAAATAAACAAATAAATAAACAAATAAATAAACAAATGAATAAACAAATAAATAAACAAATAAATAAACAAATAAATAAACAAATAAATAAACAAATAAATAAACAAATAAATAAACAAATAAATAAACAAATAAATAAACAAATAAATAAACAAATAAATAAACAAATAAATAAACAAATAAATAAACAAATAAATAAACAAATAAATAAACAAATAAATAAACAAATAAATAATCAAATAAATAAACAAATAAATAGCACTAAGAGTAAACAAAAGTTTGTGATGCGTCTGTTGTGATGCGTTGTTGATGGAATAAACAAGTAACATTAAATAACATAAGCAACAACCTAAAAGTTGCTAAACTTTAGCAACATTTAGTTTGTTAAATAATAAGAGCGTTTGTTTCTACACATTTTTTAGATTCATAAAACAATATTATAATGTTTGATTGGTTATGTAAAAACATAAAATTGCTTCGTAGCAAAAAAAAGTAACTAAAGGTTTCGAAGCAAAACGATGCCATATAAGTACCCATAAAATATGAAAGATATGAATCTTAAGTACCCATAAGATATGAAGTACCCATAAGTAAGAAAGCATTAAAGTCACTTTAGGGAAAGATTGAAAATTCTTTTTATCAAAAAGAATGACCTTTATAAACTAAATTGGAACTTCAAAAAATAAATAAAAACGTTCAGAAGAGGGCAATTATACCTATCTTGCTACCTATAAAGACCTATTTATATTCAGGTAAAGATATTGCATGTGGAATATTAAGTTTTTTGTTTTAGTCATTGAAACTTGTTTTAAATGGCTATAACTGCATATTTAGAATTCTACCAACAATGTCTTTTCTCGAAATTAAATATTTATAGTTAGTATGTTAGATATTTTTGCCCCCTTCTAAACTTTTTTATCTTTTTTTTGAATTTCCAATTTAGTTTACAAAGGTTATTCCTTTAGAAAAACAAGATTTTTCAATCCCGCTCTTTAATGGATTAAGGGAAAGGGAAGGGGCTTAGGGGGGCTATAGCCCCGGGCCCCGCAATTTTAGGGGCCCCGGAATAGTTATGAGGACCTTTTTGTTTTGTTGTTAGTCATTTTTACGTTGTGGCAAAAAAAAAAGGCCTTAAAAAAAAAATTGTCTCAGGGCCCAAAAAGTCTTAATCCGCCACTCTTAAATTGCATTTAAGTGTGCCATAAATATTCATCGCAACGAAAACAATTTTTTCCGATATGCGGCTTAAAAAGCAGATTAAAAACTAAAATTATGTATTTGTTGAGTGTAAAAAAATTTCTGAAAATCTTGTTTGGATAGCTATAAAAACTTGGTAATGCATGCAGTTAGTAATGTAGAAAACAATTGGATAATTTAAAGCATTTCTTGAGATTCCACGATTGACCTAAAGTATAGGTTTACTTCGATAAAAAAGCAATAATCTTTAAAAATACTAATTTTTATGACTAATATTATTTGTTATGTTTAACTTTTTAACAGTCTGTACAAACATTACAAGTTTTAGCAGTCTGTAAAAACATTTAAACGGAAAACATGTGCAAGCTGTCTAGTACATTTTTATGGCTTCAAATGATGCTGGACTTTGGTGTCTAGTTTTGGTATTTTTGATCTCAATTCTAAGCGAGACCTAATGAATCCGTCGCGTTTTTTTGGACTACAAATCATTTTGGATGCTTCCATAATTAACCTTGTACGTTCTCTATTGCCTGGGTGTGTTAAAAATATCTGACAAAATCTCAGTCTTTGTGTATCTTCTTACCGTACCATGGTTAACGAAGTATTGTCATTAAAGTCCATTATGATCGGAGACTCTGTGATCGGAGTTTTTTTGCCTATTGAACATGTCTATGCAGCTAGTAACCTCAAATATAACAACTGATGCACAGAAAGATCTCATCAGAGTCATTTTGGGGATTTTATGGCCTCCCCTTAGCGTAATATTTCAATTAATTTTTTCAAGTAATTTTTTCAACCTTACCTATATATTTATAGAAAAAAAAATATATATATAGCAAAAAAAAGATTTCTAATTGTTAAAATATAACTTTAAAGTTTTCTCCTTTTTTTTTTTTTTTTACGGTTAAACAAATAAAGCTTCTGAAAGAAGTTCATAATTATCTTATCATCAGAACTTTTTGCAAACTTTTACATCAATACATAAACAAGACTAAAAAATTACAATAAATTGATATCTGATTTTTTATCGGTAAGCATTGCAAGTAACAGATTTTCTGGATAACTGAAGATTTCGTTGCACTAATTTACCGGGCGAACAATATTCTTCAGTATGTATGTGAGGTAGCGTGATTTTAGTATCGTTTTGTGTGCATTACATGTTGAGCGCGTTTTTTATATGAAGGACTATTCTTTATTTCAAACCATGCTGGTGTATGGTTTGAAATAAAGTATACTCCTTCATATAAATGTTACGATGAAGGTAACAAGCATCTTCAGTAACTGAAGACGCTATGCTGTCACAAGTAACTGTTGCTTGTGAGAGCATACAGGCGTAGTATGCGATTAGCCGTTGTTAACCACCTTGAACAGTTAATTAGATCAGGATTGCCAAGTGAATGGTCGACAAAACAAACACCATCACTTACAGAAGTACACAAGTTGAAAAAGTATATCTGATCTGTCCTTAAGTTGTAGGAATTTACACTTAGCGGTAGAAAATAGTTTATTGGTAAGTAGTCCACTATGGAAAGCTTCTCATAATTAAACAATAAACTTCCAATGGGATCAGTAAATCCTTTTTGATAATTAACTGGTTCAATTACTTAGAGATATTTAAACAAACAACTTAACGGTAATTTGTTTGTATGTTGCTGACAACTACACCGTTCTATGTAATTTCGCTTCAGGTAATCAAATGATTCCTCCTCGAATATCCGTATTAGTGGCAGTCCCATCCCATTCTAGAGTTTTTATGCTACGCGTATCAACATTTCTTTTATTTAAATATGCAATCAACTCAGCCGCAATAAATTTGCTTCACATCGTAGTTGGTGTAATGTGACTACAATATCTAGATCCTGGCTCGGCTATAATAGATATATGTTCTTAAATTATTATTTCCCAATGAAATTTGCTATAGGATTCTTTAATTTGGGTCATTATATTGTCTTTTCTGCCCTTAAAATATAACTGAGTGATTGTGTTATTTACTTTGGCCCATAATGTCTCACGTATTTTACAACGTTCTTGCCGCACTTTACTTCTGTAAATCACTTAAGAAACATCATTTTCGTTGATTATTCCAGCATCTTAAAGGAAACGTTGTATACGCCATGTCAATCACATGCTATTCTCAGGTCACAAAATTTCGTATTTTATCTCATTATTAGGCTCCAGAGACTTCTGAAAAATTAACAGTATCAATAATAAGGACAAATCTGTTATTCCTCCTCTCTTGGATGGTTCAGATTTTATTACCTCACCTAAAGACAAGGCTGAGTTGTTTGCTAAAAATTTTTCATCAATCTCATCTCTTAATTCCACTAATCATATTCTGCCTGATATAGCCGACAAACAGGTTGATCCATTGCTTGACATTTGTGTCACTCCAGCTTTTGCATCGAAAGTGAGTTCCTGCTTAGACTTTTCTACAGCTTGTGGTTTGGATAACATTCGATTTTTAGCCTTGCAGAAGTATTCTTCGGAGCAGTCTCCGGTTTACTGTTGATTTATTCTTGTACATTTATTCTTGTCTTGATATGTAGCCAACTATATCTGATTGTTTGGACATGGCATTTGAGCTTGTAAAGGATCTCACTTCTGCAACAGCATAGAGTTTTCTGTGGCTGGTGAATTTTAACTTAGAAAAAACTTAATTTTTTTAGCTCATCGTTATCACAACAATCTAGGTCTTCCTATATTTATGAACGGTAAAGTACTCTATGAGTCATCTACCTTTGTCTTCTAGAATTAACTCTTATTTTCGATCTTTTTTTGAAACCATATATCAAACCCATTACAAAATTAGGATTTGTGAAGGATGTGTCTCTTTATTGTGCTTGCCACTTTTACTCCAAGTTCTATTCCTTATCTTTATAAATTTCAAATTTTTTCTTGTATGGAATACTGTTTCCCAATTTGGAGCGAGTTTTTGAATAATTCCCTTTTACAGTTTGCCAATTACGGTCCCAACTTTTAAATTGAGGACTAAAAAAATGACAATATATCGAGTAATCTAGAGACACAGTTTATTTGGCATAAAAATTTAAATCTGGAAACACCGTCGAGAGAGAAAGTTGCATTTGAAGTTAGATGGTCTCTGCAACATTTTCAACATAAAAAGTATGCCGGTTGAACAAAATGTGGGTAAGTACCTGTTTATGTTCCGTTTAATAATATAGATTTAATTTTTCATTGACTTTAATGTTCTTGTTAAAATAGAACAACTTTGGGGGGTTTTTGTTCAAAATGTTTTGTTCCTATTTAAGGCTCAAACATACCAACATGAAAGCAAAATTTTATACCTCATTTTTATAAGTGTCAGTTTCCATAAAAATGGTATAAATAGTATCACAACTTTTAAAACTGTATAAGAACATAGAGTATTGAAAGGGCTTTTATTAAAAGAAGGTATAGTGTAATTATCTTTTTATTTGGCTAATTTATGGGGCTTCAAAGTGAGACAACTAGAGGATTAATTTTTGCTGTTTTTGAAGAATTTTTTTTACATTCTTTTAGCCTTTGATAATTTTTGTGGCTATGATTTTTTTTTTTTGCATAATAAAGTCATAAAGACACAAAAATACGTGAAAATGAAAATATAGGTTGCCGACTACTTTATTTATTGCTTTTTTAAATTAAAGGTTTGTGTGTAGGACAATAAAAATTTGTGTCATAATAATGAAAGCTTCAAGTTATTTATTTTATCCCTTTGACCATAATTTATTCTAAAAATACATGAAAATTTCTTTCTTGCTTATTTTTTTCCAAAAAATAGGTTTTAAATTATTTGGAGCATATATGGCTATTACATGTTAACCATATATTTACCACTCTCCTTTATGGGATGGCTTTGGTGTATTACATATACGGCTATAATGTTTATCATACTAAAACCACGCTAAATAGGAACGAGAGCTACACTTCATTTTTGCGTGAAAGTTTCATGTGGCACACGTGTGGTAAGCGTATGTTAGCCATGTATTTACCACTCTCCTTTATGGGATGGTGTTGGTGCGTTTCATATGTGGCTATAATGTTTATCCCTTTAAAGCCACACTAAATAAGAACGAAAGCCGCATTACAAGAAAGTCATACCAAATGCATGAACAAATCTTCTGACGTGTTTAAATATCATATCTAAATAAGTCAGTAGATTTTTTTATGTATAGAATATACAATTAATTATACATATATACCTATACAAATAAGTATCATACTGTATGTATACTTATTTGTATATGAAAACCAGTTAAAAAACTTAAATGGAAAAACATCATATTTTTTGCTTTTATTTATAATTTTATTCACAGATAAATATATAAGTACAATAACTTTTCATTAGATTTAAAAAAATTTATTCAGTATTAGTTCTGTACACAAATCTAATCTGATGAACCATGCAATAAAAAAGCAATTTTTTCTTCAAACTCTTTATTTAGCATTCTTACAATGTCTTCGAACAGTAGCTAAAGATAGTTTCATATGAAATCCATGTACAAACAAAATCGAGAAAAAAAAATCAATAACAATGAAAGCTTGCTTACATTGCCCGCCATTTTTAAATCTAACATTGTTTTTTGGTAGTAAACACAACGTACTAAGATATTTTTATCTTCGTTAAGTATAAGTTTGTTTACAATTTTATTTCGTTAAGTATAACTCTGTTTGGAATAAGTATAACTTAAGTATAATTCCTTAAGTATAACAACAAATTTTTATTCGTTAAGTTTAACTCTGATTTACAAATTTTATTGAAAGTTTATTTTGAATAACAATTCTCAAATATATTCATTTCAAAACCGCTCAAACACACTTACAACTATGAATCGAAAATTTATCAAAACTGTAAACCACATGATATTATGGAGTATTCTAGAGTTTACTAAAATCATTACAATGGAATCATAGTTTACAATTGATTAAAATTTGAAATGAGGCAAGATTGTGTGTTTTATATGTATGGCCCATATGATAGCCACATCTAATTTAGCACATATTTATTTTTGGATTATACCACACGAAGTGAATTATGTCAATGCATTATGTGTTCCAAGTGTTGGCCACACTGATCATTAGGATATATATTAATCATCAACTGGAATATAGTTTCACACTTTTATTCCACTTGTAAGCACTATGGCCACACAAGGGTCACATATACCTTGTCGGGAGAGCACTGCGGATTTTACTTCAAATGGCTCTTCTAAATTTTTCTAACAGATAATGGAAAAAAACAAATTTTTAAAATAACTCTATTGTATCTTGTGATTTAAATTTATCTTTAAATTCAACATATCTATTATCTTTCAATACATGATCTATAAACGGGATAACAAAAGTCCTTTTAAAATACTCTTTAAACGTTTCAACAGGTGGATCCATTTAACTAATCAATTGTTTACTTGTTAAGTTTATGTTTTTATATTTGACTTTTTGTCAAGAACTAATGCATTGCTGTATATTCCTTTCTTTGCGAAATTTCTTTTTTGAAATGGCCTCAAACTTTTACCTACCATCTAAATTTTCAACCCATTTTAAAACACAAACATTATTTGTGTTTAAGATGGTTATGGATTGGTTTTTATTAAAAGAACCTTTGGTCTAGTCGAACTGTAAAACTAATTTTTGTACACCAAATTAAAAACCCCTATTCGCTTGGTGCTATTTTTCATCTATGATATGTAAACCCCTTCATTTTATCTAAAACATTTCTTTTTAAAGGTATTTTGAAATAAGGACTTTAGTTTATGGATCGCGCAATGGGTGCATATTGCTTAATTTTTATAAAAATGTCTTGTGCTCTCACTTACAACTGTATGCGTATAAAACTGAATACCAATGCACCAACGTTATTAGTTCTTCTTCCTCATGTTTCTGATCAACAATTTGTAGCTCAAAGTATAGTTTCTCTAAGTGATGAAAATTAATTGCATCTGCAAAGACTGCAAAATATTTGGCTTCCTTTATTTCTTTTATTATAGAGTATTAGACAAGCTGCCATTGTCTAAAATCAAGAAAATTTCGTTTTGATGCTTTGCTAAAATATAACAAGCATTTTTCATTTTTGAACTTAATGCAAATAACTGTTGATAGGCAAATCTCTATTGAGTTCAAGAAGTAAAATGACCAATGTTTCCAAATCTAAATTCTTCTGCTACCCCGCAGAGGTATAAGAAATCTCTAAAAGATTTTCAAGTATTTATTAAACTGTATAATATTTACCCGAACAGCTTTCTTTAAACTTATTCCAATCATTTAAGGGTTTGTTAAAAAAAGACCTTTCAATCACTCTATCTTTTAAAAATACAGCAGATGGGCAGCAAAAATAGTACGTTGTTATAACATTTCCAATATATAAAAAAGAGCTTTTTTAGCACCTGACATCATTGTAGAGTGTTGTTCATAATAACAGGAGAGAGTGTTATTCATAAGTGTCGGCATATTATAATGAAAAAATTACTTGTGATAGTTGTAATAAACCTTTTCATGTTCTCAGTTTGCGTCAATCGGATTTTCATTCCATGCCCATAGAAAAAATCCACAAAACTTAAATTAATAAGCAAAATTTTAAGAGTTAATTTGATGAGAAATTAGTTTAAAAAGCTTCTAATTAGACCGGATCATACAGAACCCTTTATTAGCTTCAAGTAAAAGTCAGAAAAATAGCTCACACCTAACAGCTGATGTTATTACTTTGCTAGTTACAAATTAATTCATAAATGTATTTTTTTGCATGAAAAGAACACATTAGTACTGTTCGTTTTGAAAATACCATTGCATTCAAAACATTTTTAGGTTATGTAAGAGTAGCTTCTCTAACAGTATTAAAAATGCTCTTCTAACTTCAAAAAACAATTTGTTTTATTAATAGTAATAATACTTAAAACCTTCTTTTTTTTTGTTTGTTGGAATTTTAAAAGAATTTTATATATTTCATTATATATAATATATATATATATATATTAGCTTCTTTAACATAACTAGAGATATTTTTTTTTACTTCAGCAAACATTCTAACTTCATAAGGAAATGGCTAACCTCTAGGAAAATTTCATACAAAAATTAATCAATTTTGGAAATTAGAGTCGGCAAATTTAGATCTTTAGTTGCAGCCGGCAAATATCAGCCAGTTTGGCGAAACCCCTTTTTTCACTCCACTCCCTTTAAAATGTACATACATACAGCCCTCAGACCGCTGCTGTTAAGTTCAAAGTAAAAGTAAAATCACGAGCAGATCTTCCTTCACAAAGTATTGATATGTGTTTTTTTCAACAATGTTTTGTAAGTGGCTTAAGTGACAAATATGATCAGCTGTTGAAAGGATAACAAAAATGAAAGTTTTTTTTTGTAAAAAAAAAAAAAAATTTTGAGTAAATAAAAATAAAAGCTTTTTTTTTTATAGAAGAATAAATATCTTAAATTTAAAGTTTAAACCATATTAAAAAGTAATTATTGCTGGTAAAACTTTAAACTCCTTTTTTTAATAAGCCGCGCTTGTTTAAAATTTTCAACTCAAAAAGAAGCATTAGACATTTTACTTGAGTAAATTATATTTTCTTATTAAGTTTTACTACTAAAGTTCATCAATCAATACCTCATTATTTAATTATCTCTAGGGTAGTGTGTTGCACCATGAGACACTTTTGGTTTTTGCTTTAAAACAATTTTTTTAATATTCCTTTTTTATCAAGCGATTAGTTTGTTTTGTAGAACAATCTTTTTAATGATTTAGTTTAATAAAGTAAAGAGCTAATGGATTTTAGTTTACAAAATAATGTTACTTACCGATAGACACATTGACTAACATACCTTAAAACTTATGAACTTGAAAAACTAATAAACTAATTTGTCATCAAAAAGCACAAATTTTTGGACCTCCCAGGCTTAATGATGTCCAATTAAAAATTTTTTTTTCAAAACATAGCTCTAGTAGTAACTGTTTTACCATATGAAAGTAATTGTCACAAACCACATGAAAGTGGTTGTCACAAACCACATGAAAGTGGTTGTCACAAACCACATGAAAGTGGTTGTCACAAACCACATGAAAGTGGTTGTCACAAACCACATGAAAGTGGTTGTCACAAACCACATGAAAGTGGTTTTCACAAACCACATGAAAGTAATTGTCACAAACCACATAAAAGTAATTGTCAAAAATCACATGAAAGTGGTTGTCACAAATCTTATAATGCCTTCACAGTTACAATGTTTCGCGGTGCCCCACTCTCCCCTATATAAAAACAAGCTTTGCCGCTTTTACTACTCCCTCTTGTTTCTTAACTTGGTTTAAACCAGGTTTTTCCATTTGTCATGGTTTAATCCAGCCAGATATATATATATATATATTATAATAATAATAATAATAATAATAATAACAATAATAATAATAACATATCACATTGACCTGTTGCCGCATTTAATTTAATTTAACAAAATTTAATAATAATAATTTAATTTAAAAAATAAATTAATGTAACAAAAATAGGGTAACAGTTTCTTACATAAATACACGATAGTGTGTGTGTGTGTGTAAACACACACACACACACATATATATTATGTATCAATATGGTATATAATATTAATATATCATATTAATCTGTTGCTGCATTTAAAAAACAAATAGGAAATGTTAAATAAACAGTATACTTTAATTTAATATATAATTAAAAAATAATTTTTAGAAGCATTTTTATGCTTTTAAACAGGTGCATTCACATTAAGTATTTACATAAAAGGTACAGTTTTATTTGTAACCCTACTTTACTTTCCTGCTGTCAATTTAAAATTGCTTAAAAAATGTTAACTTGGTTTAAATTGATATTTTTTTCAAACGGTTTAAACTTTTTGGTTTAAACCTATCAACCCTGGTTACAACAACAATAAAAGGTCTTTCATGATTAGACTAGACTCAAAGTTAAGTAAATTCTAGAATATTTAATAGAAATAAAAAACACATACATTTTATTAAATCAATTTTAAAAAATAGAAAAAAAAACACAACAACAAATAAAAAAATCTTTGTCATTTTCGTAAGCAAATTTATTTTAGCAACCAGCTTGTTGTTCATCTAAAATAAAAATATATTACTTTAAAAAACTAGCAAATAATAATTGCTTAGAATGATTAGGGTACAAGAAAGAGCCTTAACTTTTGAAAGACACCATAAGATATAGTGTGGCAACAATAAGCAAGAGCGTAAACAAAGATCTTCATAGCACATTATTGGATATAAACATACAGTAATGAGTTTTAAAACGAAATGATACAAACTTCTTGAAACGATACAAACTTTTTTCAAGTCACTTTTCGAAATGCGTCGATAATCAAAATGTGTCGATAATAACATATCGTTTTATATAAAGTTTGGTTTCGAAACTTCTGTTTGTTTCGTCATAAGGTTTTTTGAACATTTATTAAAATTCAAAACATTTCGTATTTAGAAAACTTTTAACGAAGCTTCTTTGTTTATAGTTAAATCAATTTCTAACATAAAATCAGATTAACTTTTGTCACATTTTTATTGAGGGTTTTTCAAATCAATTTTTTTACGACTGCCGAAAACCAATTTTTCTTATCAATAACTACCGCGAAATACTTTTATTAATGACGCTAAACTAGTATTGTAATAAATAAAAAAGATTTAGCATTTAAATCATGGTATAAATTACAGGGTTATTCATTCTTATATGCGCGTCTATTAATTTTTATATGCGCATTTATTCATTCTTTTATGTGTGTTTATTCATTCTTATATGGGCGTTTATATGACTCAACTACCCATAAAATCTCTAATATAATTTTATGCAAACAATGAATAGAATTTTATTTTTTTATATAGATATATTCAAACTATAAACTAAGTTGTTGCCACTGCTATTTATTTAAAAAATGGTTGCCTTGCCAGCGCCGGATCTATGTAATTGCGTTGTAAAATAGAATTAAATTTAACTCTGTAGTATCTATAATATTTTTAAGTTTTCTGATTACCCTATCTGTATTTCGAGGCCTTACTCCCTGTTTATAAGTATGCTTTTAAGAAGAAAAAAGTCTTCTATTGGATTAAGCTGTGGCGTGTATGCTGGCAGATACTTAATAGCTATGCCATGAGAAGCTAGTGTTTGTCTAACAGAAAGACTCCAGTGGAATTTACTACTGTCCATAACAAGCACCGTCGCTACCACATCTGCATTCCTAATCGCTAGTGCCAACATTTTAGTAATGTAAGTACAAAATTAATCTGCACTACAGTTGTCAGTTTTTATTTCATAAGTCAGCACTCTCATTGTTGAAACAGCACAAATCAAACTAACATTTTTGCCACGATTTGCAGACAACAGTAAAATTGCTGGCGCACCTCTTAGCGAATAACCATACATGCTGTTAGTGACCACATTATACCCAGTTTCATTCAAATAAATAAGTTTTTCATTTGAAATTCCGTTAATTTCGCTTGCAAATGCATAGCGTGCATCAATAACTTGTGTTGAATTTCGTTTTTCTGGCACATGCACAACACGCTTTCTTGACAAATCCGAGCGTTTAAGTTTTCTTGAAATAGTAGAATGAGACATGTTGAAGCCTACTGCAGAAATATTTTCTTTTATTGCTTCTTTCGTACAAAGGTTGTTTTCTTGTACGCATAACTCAATAATATTTTATTTGAGCGTTCATAGGTCTTTTACCTCTTTTTTTTTATTATCAGAAAACGACTTGAATGCAGTCATGTCGTCGAATTCTCATTTGTTTAACTTAACAACAAGATTTTGAACAGTGCGCTTAGATAAATTAACAAAGTGAAAATGCTTGTGGTAGATTTATTTCCTTCAACTAAATGCTTAAGTATTTCAATGTGCTACTCCGCCTTCCAGCCTTCAGATCGCTCTCCAGAATTTTTGAGAATAGGGATAACAAATGTTGCTTTCCAGCAGGCTGGAAAACAAGACTTGATCAGCCTGTTTATCAGCTTTATTAGATTAGAAGTTCAACATTCAGTAATTGTTTTAGCATCTCGGACTTTAAAATTCAGGATAATGACAATATTTGGGAGGAAGATTTAAGGAACAAATATAATAGTAATAATTTTGCTATTATATTTGCTATGGTCGCGTATAAAATGTTGGATGATTACTCATCCAACATTTTATAGGCGACCTTTCTGCGAATTAACTATAGAAACATCACAACTTGTTGCGATATGAATAAAAGAGATTCAAGAATAGGAAATGTAAACTTTATAAAAATAAACAAATTCCAATATGCTTAGCGGGGCCTACGACATCGGAGGGCACGACTTCCCCCCCCCCTCCCCCACTTTTTTTCTAAAGGATCTTTTTTTATTAAGAAAGTTCTAGATATAGAAGACTTTTTTTTAAAGAATTGACGGTTTTGCCCCCCCCCCCCTACTTCGAAACCCGTGTCGTCAGCCCTGCTTAGGGATGGTCCACTAATTAAAGAACGCAAAGTTCATTTAAAAGATGGAAGTAGGGAGATCATAAGCTTTTTTGCACAATGATAATTTTTGAACTTTAACGCTATTTTGATTTTTGGTTTAATATATGACTCTATGAAATTATGTGAGGGATACTTTTCGATCTTTTTTTTTTTTATCAGTAATATTTATGGACAATCCCTTTTTGAAAATTTTTGATGAAAACAAAAAAATATCTTACAACAAATGGACTCAAAGGCTGATCAAGGAAAAAGAGAAATCGATTTTATGCACAAAGCAACAATTGAATTAAAAAAGAAAGATTATTTAAAGAATCTGAACTGCAACTCTAACATTAAAAATAAAGCCAAAATCTAGCAATTGCACAATTTTAAAAATAAAACAATAAAGCCAATTTCTTAAGTCCAAACTATCTATAAAGTTACAAATTAAAAAATTTATATTACCAATTACAAAATATAATGACATTCCCCATTTCATTGCTATAGCAAGATATAAACTGCATCATAAAAAAGTTACTAAAAGCAATTCTTACTCCTGGCAAATACAACAAGGATACCTCAAAAAGACTAAAAATTCTAGAATGCTCCCTTTTATTCAACAGGGTACTTATGTATATTATGACAAATTTATTACTTGATGAAACCTATTGGTATTTTTTTAAATAAAAAAAAATAATTTTTAACTTTTTTTTAATAAAAAAATAACTTCTATAAAATAATAAAAAAAAGCTTCATAATTAAAATACCTAGCTTTCGCTGAACATTTTCATAAATGTGTCTTGCAATTTCTAATGATTTATCTGCTTGATCAGAGTTATAACTTTCATGAGGAATCCTCGGATACCTCCATTGATCTGGGTATCTCAGTTTTGAAGAGGAACCAACAAGACATTCCAACTCAGAAGCCCAATTTTGCAATTGAGTGTCCAAACCTCTGGCATTTTCAATTAAGGAGCATGACTTGATACTTTTAAAATCAATCAAATATTGTGCAGATTTCAATGACTTTTCGGCAGCCTGTAAGAAGTAAACAATAATAATTTTTCTAATGAACTCAAAAGTTCATTCTGAATAATAAGAATAAAAAATAAATAAAACTTGTAGTAATATTAGTAATATATCGATTACTAGTAATATCAACTTTTTCGTAAAACCTTTTCTTGGTATTTAATTTTTCTCAAATCTCTTTAATCAGGTTCGGTAATTTTTTTCCTGTACTTTACTAAAACTAAGTTTTATTCAAGCTCAGTATACTAGTTATAAGTTACAAAAAGTTCATTAAATAAAATATTTATATTATTATAAAATATATATACTATAATTGTTCTTTTTTCCATTAAGAACATTGCAATTAAAGATTTTATGAAGAGTTTTTGAAAATGACACCTTTAGCATTAAAATAAATAAAAAGTCAATCAATCAAAAAACTCTAAAAGTTTAAATAAGCATTTTGATTTCACACTGAAAAAGCCTGCTGCCGCAAGGGAGTATCGCTGCATCGACTGAGAGTTTGAGATGGGGTTAAATTACTATATTATTTTTATGCAAAATTAAAATAATCATATATTTAATTGAATGTAAAATTAGAAATAGGAAAAAAAGGTTTTTGCATAGCATTTTTTTGCTGATTTTTTGATTTCTTAAACATTCATTGATTTGAACATGTGGTCGCAGAGGTCGCCTCGTTTTTTTTTGAATAAAATATAGCTACTGCGAATTGACTTGTAAAATATTCAGGCAACCTCTGTGACTTCATGCTTTAAAATAATTTTTACTACTGAGAGTTTTATTCAAAAACCGACTAAATTCTGTGAAGTATATGAAAATTCCGTAGTTCAATATCATGCAGTTTTACCTTGCGATGGTTTTTATAAATTATCAAAATGGCTACATTCACTCTTCGTCATCTTTTAACACATGCATTTCCCCAAAAGCATATATTATTAAGAAAAATTTTTAAAGCTTGTGCCAAATTTTTGCAGTCTAAGTTTATTGCATATGTATATATATATATATATATATTAGGTATATATATATATATATATATATATATATATATATATATATATATATATATAATATATATATATATATATATATATATATATATATTAGGTATATATATATATATATATATATATATATATATATATATATATATATATATACCTAATATATATATATATATATATATATTAGGTATATATATATATATATATATATATATATATATATATATATATATATATATATACCTATATATATATATATATATATATATATATATATATATTAGGTATATATATATATATATATATATATATATATATATATATATTAGGTATATTATATATATATATATATATATATATATATATATATATATATATATATATATATATATATATAATAAATATATATATATATATATTTAGGTATATATATATATATATTAGGTATATATATATATTAGGTATATATATATATATATATATATATATATATATATATATATATTAGGTGTATATATATATATATATATATATATATATATATATATATATATATATATATATATATATATATATATTAGGTGTATATATATATATATATATATATATATATATATATATATATATATTAGGTGTATATATATATATATATATATATATATATATATATATATATATATATATATATATTAGGTATATATATATATTAGGTATATATATATATATTAGGTATATATATATATATATATATTAGGTATATATATATATATATATATATATATTAGGTATATATATATATATATATTAGGTATATATATACATACATACATATATATATATGTATATATATATATATATATATATATATATATATATATATATATATTAGGTACGCGCAAATAGCCATTTACGGAACCGATTTTTATGCTAAAATTCTGTGCTACGCTTTTTTGTCTTTTTTTTTAGGTAGTGTCAGGCAAGCATCTTCTGTTGGTGTTTCTTTAGAGAAACACATATGCACAAAAATATTTCTTGAAAAAAAGAAAAGTTAATCTTGATTTTTTATGAATTTAATATTTAGTTACTGAACTTTTTTATGAATTATTTTGTTCTTAAAAGTTAGGTTGATGTTGTCACATGAATTCATTGTCGAAGGAATGTCGTGGCCGCTTTTTTTTGTTATTCAGCATCGTTTATACATGCATTTTCTTCATATGTGCCAAATTTCAGCGAAAAATAATTGAGAGCAGATAGCTTAAGAGGTGATTTAGTATATACATTAGTGTTTTTGAAGTAGTGTTAGTCAAACGTTTTTTTATGGTGTCTCTTTTTAGAAACATATTAAAAATAAATTATATTTGGAAAAAAGAAAGGTTAAGCTAGATTTTTATAGTACTTTTATGTATGCTTACTAAACTTTGTTATGGTTTTTTAAAAGATAACTTTGCATGAAAATTTTGTTGATGTTCTCGCTTTTTTTGTTGTTCAGGCAATTTTATACATGCTTTTTCCTTACACATGCTAAATTTCAGAGAAAAATAATTGAAAGCAGATAGTTTACGAAGTGTAGAACTTTTGGTACCTAATTTCATTTTTTTTGAAGAAAAGAAACCGTTAAACGGCGAAATACGGGGGCGGAAGAGGGGGGATGGGGGAGGGGGTGCAAAATGTAAACAAAAAATTATTACAACATTGTATTATTTTAATTTTTAATATTAGATTATAAAAATAAGTAATAAAATGATCAAGGTGTTGTTGAAGAAGGTGTATACTTCAGAAAGTTAATTTATTTTTCATAATAATAATAATAATAATAATAACAACTATTCTTAAAACAGCAATGATAAGAAATGTAAAATCCTTAATCTTCGTTTACATTGTTAAAGAATGAAAATAAAGATTATGGTTTTTACATACTAATCTTGATTTACTTTTACTTGAAATACTAGTCTTTTTTATTATGTACCATGTTAATTACATGGTTCATATTAAAAAAGATTAGAATTTTAGACTAAAACCGTCACTTTGGATTTTTTTTGTTAACAAATGGTATCAAATCACAATTTTGTTAAGAAACCATATATAAAAAAATTTAAAATTGACATTTAAAATATATTATAAAATTATACATTATAAAATTGTACATATTAAACATAAAATTGAATTGACTCTATGGCTTATTCTTATCAAAAAATCTACTTTTTCAAATAATCTAATTTTTAAAATATTATAAAAAGTTCTATTATCTTTAAAAGAAGTTTATCATCATCCTATTGCATACCAATATCTTTTGCTTATTGTTTACATCATTATACAAGTGACTTGATTACTGTTACTTTTATGGACAACATACTGTTGACAATTTCCAGGTGTTTTATTTTTATTATAACACTTTTGTGTTATCTTTAGTCCAATCTACACAGACTATGTCTGGTAAGTTATTCTAGTATAAAATTTAGTATTAATTAAAGAAATACAAATATGTACATGTATTTATTACTTATTTATTTATGTATTAGTTGTCTTGTATGGCTTTCCCATCAGTTTTAATATTGATTTTTTATTATAACTCTTTTAACCTTAGTTCCTTCTTCATGCACTGCAAGTAGTAAGATAAAAAACTATTGGTTTTTAATATCTATGTATTTCTCGTCATTTGCAATATTAATTTTTTATTATAAATTTAACTTTAGCTTCAATCTCATGTGCTAGACCTAGTAAGTTTAACATCTATTACTTTTCAATGGGTTCATTTCTCATTAATTTAACTCACTTCTCATTAATTTCAATAGCGATTTTTTATTACAACTTTTTTTAGTTCTTTCTACATGTACTACACCTGGTTAGTCAAAAAACATTTGTCTTTCCATTTGTGTATGCTCTTCTCATCAATTGTAATTCTTGTTTTTTTATTATAACTTTTTTGTATTTGGTTACATCTTCAGTTGTCACGACAGGTAAGTTTAAAAAGGAATACTTTTCACTCTATGCATGCATTATTAATCAGTTGCAAATTTTAATTTTTAATACAACTATTTTACCTTTAGTTTCATCTGCAATACCTTCCGATGGTAAATTTATGAATCTGGGATGTTTCTGAATGATTATTGCATTCCTCTTATTCCTATTAATATAAACTATTTAATACTTTTGTATTTTGTTATCTCAATGTGTGATAAAAGGAGAATCAATAGAAGTATTTAAATTTTAAATCTGTTCAACTTTCATTAAATTTAATTTATTCATTAAATTTAATTTATCGATTATTCATTATATTTATTCTGACAAACTGTGTTATTAAGTAACTACTTTATATAATTCTTATTCGATGAATTACAATTATATTTGTGAATTATTTTTCTTTAGAGCTTACATATCAGGCCTATCGGCTTTATAGGACCCAGGATCCTGGCCCAACAAGTAATCATTCCCTTCGAAGTTGGGTCTGGTTTGGAGGAAAGGATGAAGAGGAATTTGAATGGCTGCCTCTTCCTCCAAACAGGGGCATTGGGACCTATGGAAGGTCTAGTGGCAGAGGTCATGGCGGCCGAAGTCGAGCTGTTAGACACCATGAATTTCGAAGTGGAGCTGATAAACGTGAAGTGTCAAATTGGAATGATGGCGGCTTTGGTAATTTTACCATCAACAATTATTGACATTTTGCATTCAATATCTACAATAACTTAATATTAATATTAAAGTAACATTTGTTTTCAAATATTTTACCAAATATATATATATATATATATATTTATATATATATATATATATATATATATATATATATATATATATATATATATATATATATATATATATATATATATATACAAACCTACTTTTATTACCAACCCATTGTATTACTACCCCATTGTATTAAGGACTCAAGAGTAATTATAAATAAATACCACTTTCAAATGCTATAAGATTATATGAGGTAGTCATGTATGAGGTATATGGTGACTATTGTTAATAATAATTTATTTGGAACTTAAAATTAAAATCATTTACTAAAAGCCAAGACATAAATTAATTACGATGTTTCAAAACATTTGTTTGTTTGTTTGTTTGTTTTTTTAGATTGGTGGGTTAAACATGTTCATTTAAATGAGAAAATTTATACTCATGCTACTTGTAATCTGTTAACTATTAGTGTATGGTGAATAGTAAAAAAATCTCGTTTTCACTTCACTTTCACATACATTTAATCATGGTAATAAAGATTAAATTATTTTTATTATTTGTCAGGTAGTTAGGGTGGGGGACTGGGGCGGGGCGACATATGCCCCCCCCCTAAATTTAGTGTGTACATCACTGAATTTATATGTTGTAATAAAAGATTATTGTTCCTTTTTCACAATACATGTAATTATTGTAATAAAGATTAAATTAATTTTAATTTTTGTTAGGTGAGGGGTGGGCGGTAAGCCTCCCCTAATATCGATGTGTACATCACTAGTGCATGTTGTATACTAATAAAAGATTATTTTACTTTTTAACGATACATTTAATTTTTGTATTAAAGATAATATTATTTATTAGAATCTAAGATTATTGTATAAGGGTGTTATAACATCACAACCACATCTATGCCCAACTTAAGATCACCTTATTATGTTTGGCGGTTTTCTGCAAGCAAGTTATGACAATATTTTTCAAAAAAAGATTGCTGTCCCACACTATGCGTAGCGCTGATAGAAAAAAAGGAAATAGCCTTATAACTAGAGAATTGTTTAACATTTTGAAGTAATTTTTTTAACAAAGCATCAATTATGAGATATTGTTTGTTTATATATATTTGTAAAAATAAGTCCGTTCTTTTTTAAAACCGGTCTCATTCCGGTTTTTAGGCGGTTTATCCGGAATTATTTGATTTTTGATTAAAAAGATATAAATCCGATAGTTTTTGGTATTTAAAACTCAAAGTCTGATATATCAGCCTATCTTTTTTAGGGGTTACAGGCATTTTTTGTCTTCTACTTTTATTTTCATGATAAATAGAAAGGAAAATAACATAAGTATTTTATTATAAATAAAAGTAAAATAAATACTCCAGAAGTTCCATTCCCTTCAATTGCAGAATAAAGGTTCTAATGCTAAAATAGGCTTTTAACAATATGTCGCTATGAAAATAACCGTTTTTTAAAACTTGATTATCAATTACAGCTGCATGGTTTAATGACACTTCCTTGATTTCTTTTTTTAATACGAACCATTACTCTTTGACTTCCTAAAATTATTTAACAACAAACAATTTTTAAAAGTTTCATTATTGTAATTAATAGTATAGTTTAAGATATAAACTTTTTATTGTAGAAATTATCTATTATCAAATTCTAATGCTAATAATTATAATAATAAATAGATATAATTGAAATATAACTAAAATTCTTTAACAATCATCTGTGACTGAAAGAATTTTAAATTTGAATACCAATATAAAAATTCTTTAATAATCCCTCTGTGACTGGAAGTATTTTAAATTTGAATAGCAATATGATCAAACTATTTAGGCACCTGCTCATTGATATGAACAGTACAACCACAAGACCAGATGTAAAAATTTTCAAGCAGAAATATAAACGTCTGTTTGGTCTCATTTCTAACGATCAGTTTTTAAAAGCCATTCTAATATCACAGTCTGTGCAAAGAATGGTAGTTCATGGTGTTTCTTTTATTAAATATTTTAAATATCCAATAGGTTCTTTGTCCTAGAGTACCATTGAAGCCAGGAACAAAGCCAACAAAACTGCACGAGTAGGTCATGCACGTTTAACTTCTTTTGCCAAAAATACTAGGGATACAGCTAATTATTTATTTATGACATCTGATGTGTATCTGTACTCAAGTAGAACAAAAGAAACTTTGGTAATTCTGCAGTTAAGCGGATTAAAATAAATTTATTTTTTTACTTAATTAAAATCGGTGGAGAAAATTTTTATGTAATTTAAAAAGAGAAAAATGAAAATTACTAATGAAGCATGGAATTAAATTAATCGAAAGGATAATTAAAGCTTGATAGAGAAGGAAATTAAATGTGGAAGCGATTTTTATAATTGATATACTACTTTCTGTTTTGCTTTTAAAGTGAAAAATTATATTTGTCAGCTTTTTATCTTAAAATACATTTTGATTCGCAATATCAGGTAAATACGTTTACAAATAAATTCTTTGATATAGTTATAATTTTTTTTAGAAATTTAAAAAAATTTATACTACGGTGAAAAACATGTTTTAGGAAAAATGTTAATAATTCTTTTTTAGATGGCACTACAACAGTCTCCACGAACGAGAGCGTGTAAAGTTAAAACATACTTTTATTTTAGGCCGCTTAACTGCAGGATTACCGAAACTTTTATGTTTGCGAAAAATTTGCATCAATTAACCTCAAATTGACACAATTTATCATGTTTTTGTTTCCTCAAAAATGTGTCTAAAGTTCTATTTCTACTTAGGGATGCATAGTGTAATTCTTCAAGGCTTGCTGTAAATATTAAATGTTGCACCACATATGGATTGGTGAGACATGTTTAGAATAAAATTTTTAATTATATTTCAATTATATCTATTTATTACAGCGAATACAGTTTTTTTTTTGAATGTATAATTATTAGCATTAGAATTTGATAATAAATAATTTCTACAAAAAAAAGTTTATATCTTAAACCAAAAAAAAGTTTATATTATTAAACCATGCAACTGTAATTGATAATCAAGTTTTAAAAAACGGTTATTTTCATAGTGACATATTGTTAAAAACCTATTTTAGCATTAGAACCTTTATTCTGCAATTGAAGGGAATGGAATTTCTGGAGTATTTATTTTACTTTTATTTATAATAAAATACTTATGTTATTTTCTTTTCTATTTAACATGAAAATATAAGTAGGAGACAAAAAATGCCCGTAACCCCTAAAAAAGATAAACTGATATATCAGACACTGCTTGATTCTAAGGGTTTTAGGTTGAATTTCAAAAGACATGAGGGTTTTTTTCAGATTCTAATAATATGTAAATATACGAGCTGGAATGAGTTGATAATAAAATCTTCCTTCTTAGAGTATTCCTTCTTAAAGTATTCCTTCTTAGTCTAAAATTAATATTTTTTAAAATCCAGAAAAAAACGTTTAAAAAAAATCATTTTTATTATTTTAGGTATCTCTTATTATAAATATCGTAGAAACTCATATGACCATCTTTAATATCATATGACCATCGTATGACCACCCATTGTCTTCAAAATGTGGTTAATTTAAAATATAAGAATAGCTTTAATAGTTTCACTGATAAAGCTTCTAAAACGGTTGGTGACTTGGTTAGAAATATTAACTAACAAGACTTGTTACTATATAAATTTTATAACTACATTTTATAACATTTTTTTTAAAAACATTAATTTTTATTAATAAAAAATGTAATATCATTTTAAAAATTTACCTTTTTTAAATACTTTACTAAATATAAATATTTTACCTCAATACTTAAATAATCTGTTTTAAATATTTTACTAAAAGTACAAACAATCTTGTTCACATTAAGAAAAACCTATGAAAATGATTGATGAAGTTTGGAAGATTAGAAGAGAGTTATTTTTGATTGGAAGGATAGATTGGAAGGTTTTGATTGGAAGGATAGATTGGAAGGTTTTGATTGGAAGGATAGATTGGAAGGTTTTGATTGGAAGGATAGATTGGAAGGGTTACTTCAGCTGACGATCAATGCTTATATCCAATTTATTGTATGGTATTGGACAAGCGCAGCCACAAGATTTTTAAGTTAAGAGATTATATAATTGAGTCAAATTTCTGCATTGAAAGTTTAAACTCATTTTGCACAGATTGTTTGTTGAAAAGTTGAAAAGTGCATTGGGCACCCATGCACAAGAACATCTGCTGTTCAAAATTCTAAGAATCTTATTCTTTTCAAGGATAGAAAAATGTCAGAGCAATTAACCTCAACTATTCTAAAGCTTCTAGTAAAGGCTGAAAATTCGTTACAATTATGCCCTGGTAGATTTTTTATTTATTGGTTTATTTATTTATAATGACTTGCTGCGATATTCTATTCAAATTTTAAGAGGCTCACTGCTACCTGCAGTACTAAAACCTAAACTCTAAACAAATAAAGTAGTCTCTACTGATACTTGATATCAAGAAAAACCATGATGACTGAAAATGTGGTTTATGATATTCGAAGAGATTTATGAAAAATAAATCTAACTCATCTAGGTGTTTTAATATTTTGTAATTTTATTTAAACGGCAGTATATTACTTTATTTATTTTCAAAAAATTTATAATAGTTAATAAAACTCACATAGTCTACAGTATGGAATTTTACAACTATGTGTTAAAAGGAATTCAATTGCTACGGTTATGAAGCTCATAAACGTACTTCTCGGCATATCAGCAAGAGATTTTGCCCAATTTTTTATTTAAATAATTTTTACTAGTATTTATTATAAAATTAAATCTTAGAATAACAAAACAATTTATTATAGAGTCATGGTGGAAAACATGCTTGCTGTTACTGTACTGATACAACTAGCTCATTAGGTGATTTGAGAACTTTTGCCTCCTTGTTTCACATTACTATTGGTACTAAGATGAAGGATATCCTTAAAAGACAATAAAGTTGTTCAATAATATTTTTACCCCATGTTTGCTTGAGGAAATTCCCAGAAAATTTATTCTTGATACCATCCCTCCTCCGGAACTTTACATGTATGAGCATGTTGTAACAAAAATTGTTGACGTTCTTATTGTCAATGAGGGTCTGAAATCCTTTTTGGACAAAAATACATTAAATGTGGCATGGAAATAATGGTGGCTGATTTGATAAACCCAAGGTTCCGAGTTCGATCCCCACCACGACCCTGGTAGTACCGCGCTCAACTTGTTTCTCCGCGCAGCGGCCTTGTTCGTCAAGGTTCGTGTTTCGGAGTTATAGAGTTGAGAGAGGGTTATAACCACAATTAAGTAGCCTCCTCGTATGTAGTGGCCTTCTCGGCCTTGGGGAGGTGAATTAACATAAAAATAAAAAAACTGTGATAAAGTTCTGAAAGTATTAGATGAAATAATGCTGATAACACCAATTCAGTTATATCTCTGCATTGAAACACTGCAACAGGTAACAATCATGAAAACAGGTAACAATCATGTTTATGTTTATGTTTATGTTTATATATATATATATATATATATATATATATATATAGAATAATCTATATATATATATATAAATATATATATATATATATATATATATATATATATATATATATATATATATATATATATATACATATTCTCATAAACAAAACAAATTTTCTAATTTTTAAAACCATTTTTTTAATAAAAAAACAAAACATGTTTTGACTAACACAAGTCATCTTCAGTTAAAATTAAATATTTAAAATTTGTTAAAATACCTATAAAGGTGTTGATAAAAAAAACAAATATAATTCTTGTACAAACTAATAATAATATAATTACAAAAATACAATAAAATCAGTTAAAAAGTTTATCATGTCGTACAAAAGAAATAGGAAACAACAAAAGAATAGATTAAAAAGATATGCAATATGTATAAAAAATGGCAACTAAACAGAAAGTGTCATTTTTACATGGTTAACCTGTTTATTCATACTAGGTTTTAACCATTCTATAAACATACTTTCTTTAAGTTTTAGGTCAAATTTTTTAGATGCCGATTCTAACACAGAGAAACACTAATCATTTATTTGCATGAAACAATTTTCATTAGCATGGAGATGTTTATAGATATGAGACTTTTGGTCCCTCTTGTAATGTTCAGATATCCGGGTCTTGACATGGCGAGTAGTTTCGCCTACATAACAGGAGTTACATCCTGCACATTCAAATTATACACCACGAACGATTTGAACTCAAGAGGAATAGGATCTTTGGAAGAAAAGAATTTAGAATTTTCAGCGAGGTAAATACTAATTTAATATTTGCTGAACGACAATATCTTTTAAAATTGAATTCAGTCTTTTATTAGTTGAATCAGATATTTTTCCCAAAAACGGCAGTTTAAAATACGACAAAGATTCTTTGATTTTTGGTTGTGGTGGAGGATTTGAATTAATCTTATTTAAATAGGAGTTATGTATTTTTAAAATGAGCCAAGATGGGTTCCTATTTCTTTTTTATGACATGATAAACTTTTTAACTGATTTTATTGTATTTTTGTAATTATATTATTATTAGTTTGTACAAGAATAATTATATTTGTATTATTTTATTAACACCTTTATAGGTATTTTAACAAACTTTAAATATGTATTAATTTTAACTGAAGATGACTAGTGTTAGTCAAAATGTGTATTGTTTTTTATTAAAAAAATGGTTTTAAAAGTTAAAAAGTTTGTCTTGTATATGAAAATATTTACATTTTTGGTACTTAAATGAAATTTTGGTTATATATATATATATATATATATATATATATATATATATATATATATATATATATATATATATATATATATATATATATATATATATAATATAATATATATATATATATATATATATATATATATATATATATATATATATATATATATATATACATATATATACATATATATACATATATATACATATATATACATATATATACATATATATACATATATATACATATATATATATATATAACCTTTGAAAGTCATTTTCTTGTTATATGATACAATGTTATTAAAATTCAATAAATACCGCTACGTATAAGCTCTTTAAAAAACATGTATTTTTTTTATTTCAATATATTTTATTTAATATTTTTTTATTCAATTTGAAAAAAAAAAAATGTTTTCTATGCATTTATTTTGCTTTAAAACCTGTAATGTATAGAACGGACCCAAAAAAAAAAAAATATAGTAGCATGTGAACCATAAAGTTGCCAAACCATTAAAAGTATTATTATATATTAAATTTACCACACTTTGAAGACAAAGATAATGGGTGCTCGTGTGGTTTTCTATAACATTTATAATAAGAGATAGCTAAAATAATAAAAATAATATTGTTTGCAAACACTATTTTCTGGATTTCGGAAAATATCTATTTTGGACTAAGAAAGAACGCAAAGGATTTTATTTTTAACACATTCCAGCTCGTACATATACAGGTCATTTTCCTGAAAAGTAACGTTTTTATAAAAATTAAATATTAAATTTTTTAAACCAAATTTTTTGAGGTTATGGCTTTGAGTATATTTAATCATTTGAAAGTACCCACATAACTCGTTAAATGTCAGTTTACTAAAAAAAAATTAAAAACTTATAGCGTAATCCACAGACGTGACAACTTTCCACAGACGTGGCGTTAAGAGTAATATCACTTATGCTGTAACAGCTATAAGTGTTGTTCAAGTAATTTTCAAAAATAATAATCATCTGTAATCAATAGTTTTTATTAGCTAACATAAAATAGTATACGGTACATGTTTTTCAAATTTTTTAAGTGTTATTAGTATGTAAATTAGAAAATATTTTTGAATGGTAAACCTTGTGGAAAACTGTATTGCCCCCTGTTGGTGAGATTTGGCTGGCACAATATAAACACTACATCGCCTTTATCGATGACAGAGATGTCATCTATCTCCGGAAACGTGAAAAATTCCTGGCCAGATCTTCTCAAAAAATTTATGACAAACTCATTTCAATCTGCAACTAAAGCTTGAATTAACCCAACATAGTATTTGACAATTTTTTTGGAAGTTTGAAACTTCACAATCACAAAGTCATTCATTTTAATAGACAAGCTGTCCTCCTCACTATCGCCATAAACACTGTGATAACTTAGTCTTGTCTTTTTCTTTTTACATTTACTTGGGCCTTGGTTTTCTTGTGCCAAACCTTTGGATATTGTTCCTTTAGCAAGTGCTTTCTTCCTTTTCAAGGATTGTTGACCTGGTAAAGTATGTTAAGGAATTTCTTAAAACAGAAGCAAATAAAATTATTTATAAAAGAAAAATTACAAAATTAAATAACAGTTAAATAAGGTTTTTGATGGACAACTTATTTCAATATTTTATGAAAATACAAGGCTCGCTGAAAAACTAAATATTAATGTTCAAACATTCTTGATGGCTAAGTACCTTGAACATTTAAGCAATGCAAAAGTTTGCAATATTCAATATGAGCCAACTTAAATTTATACATTAAAAGGATACGAGGATGAAAATCTGTTAAAGATTCAGTAGGGATTAGTACTTCTCCAATACTATAGTGATTGCATTTTGTAACATTACCATTGTCACATTCAGTGCATGTCAGCCTTCTCATATACAACGTTTCTTTTTTAGTGGAACTCCAAAACACCTC
Organism: Hydra vulgaris; assembly: GCF_038396675.1. Taxonomy (NCBI): domain Eukaryota; kingdom Metazoa; phylum Cnidaria; class Hydrozoa; order Anthoathecata; family Hydridae; genus Hydra; species Hydra vulgaris. The sequence continues at coordinate 14,532,395 of NC_088933.1, forward strand.
ATGAACTTGTAAAGTCCCCTTAAAAGTTGTTAGGTTTTTGGGTACACATTTCTCGTAGAGATTGAAATCTGTTTTTTTAATAGTATAGATGATTATACTTGGATACTTTTCTTTTATTTCTTCGTTCTTCTTTTCTGTGCCCCTTTTCTGTGAAATGTCATCTCATTGTTTTAGCTCCAAACTCTTTTTGAAAAAAAGTACCTTGCAAATAGAACATGGACTTGTTTCGGTACTGCTGAGAAGTGCTATCGCTAAGAAAATGAACTGTTTCAATGATTTTCTTTCAAGTCATTAATAACAGGCTTTAAATGTGCGCAGATCCCAACAAAGTCGTGTTGTCTGTTATCTGAAAATGTACAGTAAGATTCAGCCTTTATTTTGTTTTCAGAAATACTGTAATAGTACGCCATTACTGTATGGATTGACACTTGATCTTCTTCACACAACTGTATGGATTGACTTGGTTTCTTGATCCACCAAAATGGAGCGATTGAATTTCTTTTGAGTATTTGCAATTGTAATTTTCTGAAAAATCACAATGAACAAAAATATCCCTAGGCCCAAGTTATTTTTTATTTCTGATGTAGCTTTGTACTGGTGTTTTATATTGCATACATGCCTCATAAACTTTTCCAACATGTTGTTAATAAAATGTAAAAACAGCTGTTTTTTAGTTAATGTTAACTCTTCTTTTACAGTTTTGAAACATGTCTTCATTTTACCTTCTTTTTTTTTTTTTTTTTTTTTTTGTTATTCACCTCCTCAAGGCCAAGAAGACCATTACAGATGAGGAGGCTACTTAATAGTGGTTTTAACCCTCTTTCAACTCTATAACTCCGAAACACGAACCTTAGAGGACAAGGCCGCTGCGCGGAGAAACAAGTTGAGCGCGGTACTACCAGGGACGTGGTGGGGATCGAACTCGGAACCTCTCGCCTATGAAGCGAACGCTTTACCACTACACCACTACCGCATACCACTACACCTTTACCAAAAAAAAAGCGCTTTACCACTACACCTTTTACCAAAACTTCAACTCTTTTTTTAGACCATTGGGGAAAAGTTGCTTGTTCATTCTCAAATTTTTTACAAACTATTTTTTTGTTTAAACAGCATACTCTACATTTTCTTTCTAGGCACAATTCTCTCAGCTCGCCATCACATGTTATACTTTTTAGCAAGTCAGTGGGATATTTATATGCCAAGATCTTTAAAGTATACAACTTTTCAAGAACCAAAGCAAAATCTTCATAGTCAATACAAAGACAAGTATCTCGTTTACGGAAGTCTGGTTGAACTACCCAAAAAGGTCTCAATTTACAAAATGCTATAAGATGTTGAATTGAATTCGTTTGTTTGTTTAAAGTCATTATACAAATGGCTTTAAACAAACAAACGAATTCAACATTGTATCATTCAATAGCCTTTTCTGTTTTTTCAGTTTTCCAGCAGTAAACCTACTAGAACTATCTTTTTCTAAAAAGTTTTGTACTTCCATCTTGAGTTTTTGTTGTTTCAATATATTTGAGGTTTGATGTGTATGGTATGGATTGCGTGGTAAGATATATCTAGAAGTAAGATTGTTAAGGCTTCTTTGAAGTCTGCACTTCTTTATTATCTTTTCGCTTAATACCCTGGCAAAAACCTTTTTTTTGTTAATACAACTCTCAGTAGAAAAATTTGATTGTATTTGTGTCTTTTTCGCTAAAAAGCAAGCTTTTCTTTACTTCCTTTGAGCATTTGTACCACTAGTCATTTTTTTAACCACCTTTCGAGGAGTATTATCTTTTGCAGACTGCAGTCTGTAGAATTTTTGTCTTTAACCCATCTCTATACTTTCTACGAATTTTTAGCCCGCTGGATTTCTGGAGCTAGATTCTTGACTGGGACTAGGAAGTACATTGAAGTCTAGTTCATTGTCAATAGGAATATTTACAATTGGACTTTCAGATGGTGTTGACAAATATTCAATTAGTTATTGTCTTTTCTTTTTTATTTCTCGACTTCTTTTGGTCTTTTCCTTCCAACCTTTTCTTACTGATCTTTTATCCCTTTCTGAAAGTTTATGAATTTTCTTCCGTGTTGCTTTTTTTCTTTCTCTGTCTTTTTGTTTTTGTTCTTCATACTTTTCTGGGTTTTCAGCTTTCATCTTCTCCCTCGCCTTTCTCATACTTAGTTTTTTCAATTCTCTAGTTTTTTCTATCTTTCCCATCTTTGTAATTTATCAGGCTGGAAACATTTATCTTTTCTCTAATAATTAATTGGCTAAATGAGCAAAGTTTTAAAATATTAAAAATAGTATAAATAGACATTAAAAAATCCATATACAAGTAAAATTGTTATTTGTTGTCACGTCCGTTGCTTCCTGTATTCCACAGATGTGACATCCACAGATGTGACAGATGAAAGGAAAAAGCCTAAAAGGGGCGTTATGTTTTGAGGCTAGGACTCTGTTCCCCTTGGAGTAAATATGTCCAAGTAATAACTAGTAATTAAAATTATTGCTCATAAAAAAATAAATTTATATACTCTATAAATGTTTACCACAGATGTGACACACTCACACAAACAAATTCAACTTTTAAAGCTTCAACGCTTATTAACACAAAACAACTCCACCAAACCTTCCTTCAATTTTACTCATTAATAAAAATGTCTGGTATTTCAGCTAGGACAGCAACAGAGAGCACTACTGCTTCATCATACAGCTTTTTTTTGATGTTAACAACAATATCTACAAACGTGAAACTTGAGCTGGTGACACGAGCTTCAATCACATAAAAGTTACTTTGAAAATATGTTTTGAGGAAAATAATATGTGAACTCTAATTTTAATGTATTTTTAATTATTTATTATGCATTAAAAAAAAGTAAAATACTTCTATCAAGGATTAAACTACTAGGGATTAGCAAAAGGTCTGGGTGGTGACATTCCACGGACGTGACTTGTCACAGTCTGTGAAACATAATTTATTCACTGAAAAAACTATTTTGGATTGGGTTAGATTAGTTTAACATTGTATAACTGTAAATTTATTATTTGTACCCGTTAAAAATAAAAATAGTATTAACTTGAAAGAAAAAATTAGTTGTGACAGTATATTTCTACCTTTCTGGAGAATCACCCATACATATTATTAGAATCTGAAAGCAGGCCTTGTTACGAGATTTCGCTGCGTAGCGAAAACGCGTAATGGATTTCTAAGTAACTTAACTCAGCAAATATATTTTGCATCGTTAAGTTATATTGCGTCACTCGCGTCTTTTCAAGTACCGCATTGTAATTAAAGTTATTTTATTAACGCGTTAAAAATCATACAAACAGTTTTTTTTTTCTCACTATAACAAAAGTTACAAATATAATCTAAGTTCTTATTTAAAAAATCATTTTTATTTTTTTTTTCAAATATGAACTAAATTTTATTTTGAAAATTTTTTTTTTTTCATGAAACGTAAAATAATGTTTGTTTATTTTCTTATCATTTTACAGTTGGTTTTTGGTTATTTTATTAACTGTTAATAAATTTTTTCTTATTTAATTTGTGAACTCATTTTAATAATGTTTTGAAACAAGAAAGAGTTTTTTGTTGTTGTTTATCAGTTACCGATAACATATTCGTGATCATAATTTATTTTCATAAATTAAACGAACGTCATTAAAACTTTACGTTATTGAATTAACAATAAACAAAATATCTTATTAATAAAATATTTACATCAAAATAAATCGTGCATTTTTTGAACTATTATGACTAAAAATAAATTTTATGTTTAAAAGGAATTTATATATTTAATTCCTTAAGATAAAACTTAAAACACTTAATTTTTTCCAACTAATTTTTAACAACAACAAAAAAAAATTATTTCTTTAACAAAAAATCTATTAGTTTACACTTGCGGTTAAATGCTTTTACTTACGACTTTATTTCTTCTTAATAAACGTCACGTTAACGACAATCAAAAAATTTAAATATTCTAAAAGATATAAGTTTTTGCGTAGCGCAAAACTGCTGAACGCGTAGGCAAATCGCCTTTTCGCAAGCAAAATGCGAGCTGCGTAACGCTTCTTAACAAGGCCTGTGAAAGAAAACCTCATGTCTTTTGAAATTCAACCTAAAACCCTTAGAATCAAGCAATGTAGACTTAGAGTTTTAAATACCATAAACTATCGTTTTAATATCTTTTTAATCAAAAATCAAATAAATCCGGATAAACCGCCTAAAAACCGGAATGAAACCGGTTTTAAAAAAGACCGGATTTTTTTTTATAAATATATATATATAAACAAACAATTTCTCATAATTAAAACTTTGTTAAAAAAATTACTTCAAAATGTTAAACAGTTCTCTAGTTATAAGGCCATTTCCTTTTTTTTTATCAGCGCGACGCTTAGTGGGGGGCAGCAATTTTTTTTATTACTCTTTGTTTTTAAGGCCATTTCTAAAATTTTTTAATATTTTTTTTCTAGAGTTTTTTTTCTTTTACTGAAAACGTCATATAAATTAATGTAACAAAAATAGAATAGCAATTAGTTATATAATTATATGACACTTTGGACATCGATGGTGTTTTGCAGGAAAGTGTTCCAGTGACATGCAATTTGATTTGTAAAAAACTGTTCTCTTTCAATACAATTATTTATTCTTCGTCTATCAGACTGATTGTGACCTCTAAGATCAATTTAGCTAAGTATTGTTTGTGGCACATGAAAATGGACCTCGTCAATGTTTCAAGTGATCTTGAATTGTTGAACTAGGTTGCCTCGCATTCTGTAGTCTGTAAGAGTTGTTAAACCCAATATTTACAGTCTTTAGGCGTATGGTAAGTGCTTTATTAGTGCAACCGCTTTTGTCGTATGCTTCTGCCCTTTTTCTAATGTTTCAATGTCATGTTTCAGAAACAGCAACCAGACTGGTACCGCAAACTCGGCCTATGTGCATTACATTGCATTTTGCCATTCAGAAAGGCATGTGCCAAATTTTGGACCACTCCACGGCTTTGTCTATGTCATCTTATAAAGTTGATAAGTCTTCAGATTTAACAATCTAAATATTATTACGCTTATTTAATAGTAGAAGTAGTGTCGTTTCACTTTCGTTTTTCAAGAAGTTTCTAGGCTTTTCTATACGCATTCTATATTCCACGCGGTCTTTTAAGGAAGGTCTGCAAGCAAATTAGAGCTGCCAAAATTTTTAGTTTCAAGAAGAACTGATGTTGTTCATTGTTTAAAAACTAAAATTTGTTTGATGTGGGTTGTTTATGTTTTTCTAATTTCTATAACCTTTTTTTTTTTTTTTTAGAAGAAGTTAGAACTAAAATTACTGGTAAAATAGTTTTTGTAGTACAATGTTTCTTTTTTAGTAAAGTGTTTCAGTTTTGTCTTTAGTCTTTTAAGCAAGTAATGTTTCATTTACGCATTTAAATAAGTAATGTTTCACTAACATTTTAAGCAAGTAATGTTTCATTTTTTAGAGCAGATAGAAAGAACTGAAGGCCTTTTTAGTAAGTTCAAGTTTATTTATAGTATATATTAGTAAGTTTATTTATAGTTTATATTAGTTCAAGTTTATTTATAGTTTATATTAGTGAGTTTATTTATTAGACAGGCAAGCAGACAGCGACTTCAATAAGTTTTATCATTTAGTTTATATTTAAGTAAGAATTCTATATATATTAAACGAGTCACTTATTGTTGCATTTGCAATTTAAATTTTTTAAATAGGCAAGGTGACAGCGACTTAAGTAAGTTTTATCATTTAGATTATATTTAAGTACGAATTCCATATATGTTGAACAAATTACCCATTGTTGCATTTGCAATTATATTGTATGTAATTTTATATCAATTTTTATTTTTAGACAGTCAGATAGAACTCAGTAAGAACTTAATTTTTGTAGGTTTAAGAGCTTCTTTTTAATATTCTTCAATCTAGATTAAATCATTGAATATGTTTTATATACAGAATTTTAATAAATTTTGTCATTTAGGTGTGGTATCATCAGCTGGTACAAATAGGAATGTCTTTTATTTTATTAAAAAAGGATCAACAAATATTGTTTATTTAAACATAACCATCAAATAGTAATGTCTTTCAATAAATATTGTCTATTTAAACTTAATCATCAGGATTAGATAAAATAGCTTTTTTATTTAATATTTTTTTATTTAGTTATAACTTCAGTAGCATCAGTTACTTCAGGTGACTTAGTACATTTATCTTGATACTTGAATTACATTCGTTACTTAAATCTACAAGCAATAAATATTGTTCAGTATTTTGATTTTTCGAGTAAAAATCTATTTACTTTTTTCAAATTTTTCTAATAAAATTTTTTTTTTATCAAAAACATTTTTTGATAAAAAAAATTTTTTATTAGAAATATTTTTGACAAACTTTATTTTTTTTTAGTTTTTGTTGAGTTTTTTTAAATAAGTTTATGAACTTTATATTTTTTTAATATGAGGATGCAGCATTTGTATATATTTTTTTGTGTTCATTGTGTATATAAGTTTTTTTATGCGGTACCTTTCAAATCAAGTTTAATCAAGTTAAAGTAGTCCTTTGATTAGTAATCTTTATTTCATTAAAAATAAAGGTATTGGTTTCAAAAATGAACACCATAACCTTCCCCTATAACATTTTAAAGTAACGTTACGTATTGTAGCGTAAACGGGATTCGTTAAGTTACGTGCAAAATGTCCGTTATTTTTACGTAAACGAGACGTAACATTTTGCGTAACAATACGTGTCACTGTAACGTAACGTTACGTACAAAATGTCCGTTATTTTTACGTAACCGAGACGTAACATTGTAACATAACGCTACGTGGAAAGTGTTAAGTAACAATACGTAACATTTTGACCAAATGATACGTACCATTGTAATCTATTGTATCTATCCATATGACTTTTTTTTTTATCATATGTACATTAATATATGTATAGAGAGAACGCTACTATATACAGAGATCGATATATAAAGGGAGAAAACAGTGAAGTCAAGTGTGAGTGTGGACATATATTGCACAGAAAGTGCAACTATACACATAATTGGGTATTGTGGTTTATCCTCCTCCGGCTAATTGCCATATAGAAGCCACATACCTGGGCCGACGAAGACAAGTTCTGCTCACTAATGTGCATCATCACCAGCATCGCTGACCAAAAGTAAGTGAATTTAGGAAGAACGAAGTTGAGTAAAAGTTAGAAGAAGTCGAGTTAGAAAGATTGCATAATAGCGCTTAAATATCGCACGAGATATTAGAATGTATACACATATTGACCTTAGCTAGGTATTGTACAAAATATGTGAATTGTCTATTCACATACTTCACATATAAGAAAGTTTAAAATTTTATATACATTTTTGCTTGTGGGTTTATGAAAACTCGTGAAGTGTTGCGCTTGTATTGTTGACCAAAAAAAAAGCAACCTGACGTAAGAAAATCTAGATATGGGTGCGGATTCACAACTTTTGCGTAACTCTTGCGTAGCTGAGCAAAAGTTACGAAAAACTTACGCAAAATATTTTTTGCGTAACTATTTGGTATTCACAACTTTTTCGCAGCATTTGCGTAAAGTTAAGGTTGCGCACGAGTTACGCAAAACTTAGGCAAAAACTTACGCAAAAACTTAACCAAAATTTAAGGCAAATATTTTATAACTATTTGTATAAAGGAAGTAGTTAGTATTACTAATTCTTTTTTTATTAAGACACACAGGGCAATGTGACCAAACACTGAATGTTTCTTTTTTAAAGTCAGGGCTTAAATTTACTTACAATTATTATTTTGTTGTTGTTGCTATATATAAAAATGTAGCAAAACCGTATAGGGGTTATTCAAATAATACGTGACATTCTTATATAGGGTGGAGGTGTTTGAAAGTGTCACCAAATATCACATGGGAGAGGGGCTGGTTAGCCACAGTGTGACATGACAAAATTTTTAAAATTTAAATTTTAATCACAGCAGAATAGTAAACCTTTAGCATAAAAGTATAAACTCAAAAATATATTTGTTTAAAAATAATGTCACGTCACAAATAGGGCGGGGAGAGATTGTTTAAAATGTTACATATACAAAGAAGGGAGTCTAGCAAAAAAGTGTTTCGTGTTATTTGAATAGCCCCATATAGCACATATGTGAAATTATTTTTAAAAGTAATAGCATATGTAGCATAAACAATCTTTCAATCTATTTTGAGTATCTATTGGCAAAATAATTAAAATAATTAATAATTGGATTAAAATTGGAACAAATAGGAGTCGGTTGGTTTTTTAAATGAGATATCGATTATTGACAAAGTGCTACATCTATTATTTTAAATATAGATATTACAAGCACTCATTAACAATAATTCGGGCATATTTATTCAAATCCAAACGTGTAATATAAATTGTATTATCCTGGGCTTATATAAAATAATTATTCAGCTTCCTGTATCATGCCATCAGTGAATGCCCATTAGTTTTATTTAACCCTAACTCCAAACCTGGATCGAACCTTATTTGTAAACATTACTGGCTAAATAAACTAGCTAAAATATACAGAAAACTAGCTTTTGAAAGAACTTTTTTTTCTATTTTTAATATAAAAAGAAAAAGAAAAACAACATAAAATTAATATTTTGAGGCATTTTTTTGGCGCCCACAGCGGTCCTATAGTACGAAAAAAGGTACGGGTTCACCCTTGATCAGATCATGCAACTTGTCTTGCATTGCTTCAGGAAGTTAAAACAAAATACTTTAGTTCAGCATAAAATTTCACGTTCATAAAATAATGGAAGTGCTAAACTAAAGTGTTTTTTTTTTACTTCTTGTTTTCATTCATACTTCTCATACCCTAAGGTATTAGAAGTAAGAATGAAAAGGTTTTATCATATAATTGACTTGAATCAAAAACACTGTTATTTGCAATAATATATTTTATTTCAAATAAAGAAATTGCTTCAATAAAATCAAAAAATACATTTAATTGCATTCTAGTATATTTGAAACTATTTATAAACAAAATTTCTATAGTCAGAAATATAAGGAACATTTTGAAAACATAAGCAAAAGTTCAACAACTTTTCCATAACATACTATGAAAAGTACATTGTATTTTTCATAATATGTTATGGAAAATGTTTCAATTATATTAATTAACAAAAGTTGAGTTTGAATTAAAATCCACTTGTTTTTTGTAATTTTTTTTGCAGTGATATTTCAGATTGAGAATTTATGGTGCCATATTTGCACGAATAAAAACATGATTTTTATATTCGCTGGATAGGGTAAAGTTAGTTCTGTGAATCAGGTACATGCAGTATAAAAAAGTTTGACTCTTTGACAGAGCAAGTATTGATTAAATCACAACAACAAGTATTGTAGTAGGTTTTCAAGACACCAAATACAGTACAATCTAATAGCCACAACCAGTGTGAACAATATGCTGTCATCTCAAGAGTTGTAATGCAATTTTTAACAGCAACAGATAACAATTCTACTGAATTGTGAAAAGCACTATCACTCCATTTGGAATAACTGGTGGATCAAGGAACTTTTTATGGAATTTCTGCTCTTTGCAATAACAAACTACAACCACGAGATTTCATTTAGACATACAAAAAAAATGATCTACCCAAACAATTTAAACTATTATAGAATATGTTTATTATTTGCAAATAACAATATTATTTAACAAGAAATTAGGCTTTAAAAAACAATGCTCTTTTTTTAATAATTTAAATTATCCATAGATATTAATAACATCTCCTGATAATTGAAATAATTAAAAACAGAGCATTATTATTCAAAATAATCTTTATATTGTTATACCTTTAATATCTTTGAATAATTGAAATTATCGAAAAACATAGCATCGTTATTTAAAGTAACTTTCACATTTAGGTTATAATACTTTTTTACTTCAATAGCCTTACTTTTTTACTTCAATAGCCAATTACTCAGAGATAATTTTTGCATTATTGTATTTTGAAATAGTCTTGTTCTTATTTATAAATAAAAAAATAGATATTTGAAAAACTCATGAATTGATTACATATTTTTGTGAATATTGTATCTATATTAGCACAAATATTTTCTCTTTCACACAGAGAGGGAGAAAATATTTTTTTTTAAGTTTATAAAATGAGAGAGAGACTCTCTCTCTCTCTCTCTCTCTCTCTCTCTCTCTCTCTCTCTCTTTATGCTAGTTATGCAAGTTTAAGTATATACTTCAATAATATTATTGTATATATTTTTGTATAATATAGTATAGATAGTATAGTATAGATACAACCATAAGTTAATATAGTATGGATACATCGTATAGTTTTGATGTGTGACAATAACTGGTTATTAAGTTAACTTATTTAATAAGTTATTGGTATACTACAAAGCTATATAATATATATCCATACTATGGTCGCTCTCCTTGTTTTAGCTAGGCTATGAGAGAGTGAACCATCCATTATATAGATTGTGTGTATATTTTTTTAACCTTAATTTTAAGGTGAAAACAAGTTTTATAAAACAAGTTTATGTAGTACATCTAAATTTTTGGTAAATATACTGCTATTGTTGTTGTTGTTGTTAAAAAAAAAACTATAGTTGTATTATTTAAATAAATAGCTGAACGTATAGCAGTATAAAATTAAGATAAAATTAAATTTTATTGGCAATAACAAACAAAATCTGAAACCTTTTATAATAATAAAAACGCCATTTTTAAATATTTTTAGATGATTCAAAGTTACGCCAAACTTAAGTCAGAAAATAGCGGACGTAACTTTTCTTGCGTAAAGTTTGCTGAGCACTTTTTAGGAAAATGTTGTGAATACCGTTTTTTAGACTTTTTGCGTAAGTATAACCTTAAGTAAAAACATAGGAATTTCGTAAGTTTTTGTTTACGCAAGGTTTGTGAATACCACTTAGCGTAACTTTGAACTTAAGCAAAACTTACGCAAACTCTACGCAAATTTTGGACTTACGAAAGTGTTGTGAATCCGCACCATGAGACGCTGTTTTAAAATACGTCTAAAATATAGATTTTTTTTTAACGTTAAGTTACGTTTCAGTAAAAGAAACATAACTTTGCAAATTAAAAGTTTTTTTTTTCGCGACAAATTAGTTACAAAAAAAAAAAAAAAAAAATTAACTAATTAAGACGATTCTATTTTACAATTAAAATAAACGATAATATTTAGCAGTTTAAAAAAAAATTTTTTTAGCTTACAAATGTCTCGACAAACGCATTGTTAAATACCGTAACTCATAATAATTATAAGTTACGGTATTTAACAAAATTGTTTTATTTACAATATGATTTAAGTATTTGATTATTTATGCATTTAATTTTTGAAAGCGCAATAACAGGCTAGTCAAAGCTATAGTAATTTAAAAAGTTAACCCACGCTTGTGGTTTTTAAAAAGAAATACTTTTTAAAAGAAAATACAACTTTTTAAAGCTTTAAAAGTAACCTAATGAAAAAAAAAAAAGTACTTTTAAAAGTTAAAATAACTTACGGTACGCTTATGCAATCTAAGAAACTTATTACCTTTAAAAGTATAACCAATCGGAAGTAAGGTAACGTAAAACATTTAAGAATTAAAACGTTTTAATTGTTAAATGTATTAATTGACGTATTTTAATTACGTTAACGCAATTAAAATACGTCACAAATATACAATTTTTTACGTTACATAATGGTAACAAATTATGACGTAGCATAAAAATTATGACGTAACGTTAAAAAATCTTTGTTTGAGACATATTTTAGTAACGACTTAAATCAAATTTAGTTACGATACGTTAAGTCTCAATTGATTAGACTTTATAAAGTTAAAATAAAATTTTTTTGAAACGTAACGTTGCGTATTGAAACTATATTATTTTATAATATATTTTATATATTATAAAATAATATAGTATATTTTTTTTGTGACAAAGTAACTAATTGAGACGAAGCTATTTTACAATAAGAATAAAATATAAGATTGTATTTAGCAATACGGTAACGATAAACAAACATTTACTGCATTGTCAAGTTTATTTACTTAATATTTAATTAAAAGTTAGAGAATGTAACCTTTTTACCAATTGTAACCGATTAAGACGTAACGTAACTTTAAAATATTATAAGCTTATAACATTTTAAAGTTACGTTACGTCTCAATCGGTTACAATTGGTTACATTCTCTATTTTTTAGATAAATATTAAGTAAATAAACTCGATAATGCAGTAATGTTTTGTTTATCATTGTCGTATTGCTAAATACTATCTTTTATTTCATTTTATTGTAAAAGTTTCGTCTCAATTGGTTACTTTGTCACAAAAAAGCAATTAAGTCTTAACACGCAAAATTGTATCTCAATTGTTTTTTTTTAACTTTATAAATTGTAACCAATTGAGACGTAACGTTAAGTAACTAAATCTAGATTTGAGACGTTAATAAAATACGTCTCAAACAGATTTTTTTAATATTACGTTACGTCTCAATTTGATACACTTTAAAAAAAAACAAAGTAGTGTAACGTAAAAAAGTTTACATTTGTGGCATATTTTAATTGCGTTAACGTAATTAAAATACGTCAATTAAATACATTTAAGAATTAGGACGTTTTAATTCTTAAATGTTTCACGTTACCTTAATTCCGATTGGTTATATTTTTAAAGGTAATAAGTACCTTAGATTGCTTAACCGTACCATAAGTGATTTTAATTTTTAAATTGTTTTATTAACAATATTATTTAAGAATTTGATTATTTTTGTATTTGATTTTTGAAAACGCAATAACACGACAAAGGTGTTATTGCGTTTTCAAAAATCAAATCGTAAATAATCAAATTCCTTAATAATATTTTAACTAAAAAATATTTTATTTCAAAACTTCTAATTATTAACGTAAATTTTATTTTTAAAATAGATTTGTCTTAATTTGTTAATTTTTTTGTAATTAATTTGTCGTGAAAAAAAAAAGTTTCAATTCGCAAAGTGACGTTTCAATTATTTTATTTTAACTTTTAAAAGTGCAACTTTTAAAAACTGTAGACTGAAACGTAACTTATAGTTAAAGTAAATCTATATTTGAGGCGTACATTAACTACGTCTTATATCTAGATTTTGCTATGTTACTTAAACCTCTCTTATGATTCATCACTTAAATAATAGTTTTTCAAATAATTAGCTGTTAACTCAAAAACGTCCTCTTCCGACTTTTCCATAACAGTTTACCTTCTGCTGCCTTGCTTGTCAAAAGCACAAGGCGACAGATCGTTAAAAAAAACAAATGTAAAACTCGCGGAAGAAAATGAAGAATCTGCACATCTTTGCCTACTCTCCTCTTCTGTCACAATATGGGAATAATTTAAACATGTATATAACTCCTTGACATCCCAAAACAACTTTTCTCCAATAAATTCGATATTCTCGATTGAGACTGCGAATTCATCGGAGTAAAAACCCTACCTCGCAGCTGCTGATGACAGTCACTCAAACCATTATGAGTAAAATATGGAACAGCAGATGCCACCATATGTTTAACAATTCAAATATTGACCCAACGGCAGTGATCAGGATAATTACCAGAAACATCAGGAATATTATTACTTTAAAATATAATTATCATGTCCGTAGAAATGCCACGGACAATTTTTTGTCAACTTTTTTGTATTAAAAACGTTTTTTTGTCAAATAGAGAATGGGAACCTAAAACTAAACATATGAGCTAAACTAATACACTGGCTCATAGAAAGAACTAAATGTTTAGTTAAGTGTTCCTGTTCCCAGCAAATATATTTTTCTTTTTACAACAAAAATATTGTTATATATGATTAGACAATCACTGCCAGCCCTTAGTTTGAGATATATTTTTTACTATTTACATGTTTTCTGTAAATTTCGTAACGTGATGATTTGTGTAAAAGTCCTGTATTTTTTTAGTTTTACTTAATAAAATCTTTCCTCACTAAATATACTTAATTAATCTTTACCAACTTCATTTTTAACCTTTTCCCATATGCTCGATTTCTTTCCGCACAACGGCTCAAAAGAAAAAAAAAAAAAAAAAAAAAAAATATATAAAATAAAAAATAAAAAAAAAAAAAAAAAAAATTAAAAAACACAAAAAAATAAAAATACAAAAAAAACAAAAACAAATATATATAAATATACACACACACAAATATATATATATATATATATATATATATATATATATATATATATATATATATATATATATATATATATATATATATATATATATATATATATATATATAGAGTCACGAGATTATTTTAAAACTATTGACATATATACTGAAGAATATAATTTGAAAAGATCGGAGTTAAATTTATGTATATCGGGACATATTGCACGTAACGTAACGAATCCCGTTTACGTTACAATACGTAACGTAACTTAAAAATATTATAGGGGATAGAGAAAGCGCCCACAAAATTAAGTAGTTTTTAAAAATCTTTCTATTTTGTTCTTTTTTAATTTTTTTTATTACTCTTTACTAATTTTTCTATAACTTCCTACTAATATGGAATCACGTAGTTTTTTTAATATATGTTTTATCGTCGTCCCTATCGGTAATAAATATTTTAAATTATTTTAATATGGTTTCCTTTAAAATAGGCTATGCTTAGCTCCTCGTCCTGTAGATGGCGGCTATTATGACTAATTGGGAAAAGTGGCTTCAACATTAATTGTTTTTGAAGAAAAATATGTTTTATATATATGTATTTGTTTTTAATATTCTTGTTACATATTTAACTATTTATCATGTAAATAAATTTGTTTTAAAAAAAGTGAACACGATTCTAAATATATAAAATTTACAACTGTTTTATATGGTTTTAACGTCTTTTTTAAACCTTTTTCAGCTCATTAGGCCAGGTGAATAAAAAAAAGCAATTGCTTTTATTCAACACTTTTAGACTAATTGATCACCTTTATGTGAATACATTTATCGATTTTGCTCAAATTTGTATTCACGTAAAGTGTAACAATTACTTCAAAAATGTCGAGTAAAAGCAATTGCATTTTTTATTAACCTGACTTAAACAAAAATTATTAAAAAGTTTCAAATAAAACTAATAATTTTAACGCAAAGTTAAGACAAACGCAAGGCAATATATATTCCGGACATTTTTGGCTAAATATTTTTCTGCTTTAGCATAAACTTGGATTGGATGAATGCTGAAATAAATATATGTTGATATACGTTAACTATAAAGTAAATAGACATATTCGTTTATCGTATTTTTTTAAATTATTTTATTTTCTGCTGGATTTTATATATATATATATATATATATATATATATATATATATATATATATATATATATATATATATATATATATATATATGTATATATATATGTATATATATATATATATATATATATATATATATATATATATATATATATATATATATATATATATATATATATATATATATTTATACAGGCTCGGAAGAAGAGGGATACAATGCATGATTTTCATACAGGAAGAAATGCTTTAAAGGCACGAAAATTTTATCAATTATGTACTTTTTTTTTTTTTTTTAAATGAGACTAAATAGATGATTAGTTATTAAGAATAAGAGAATAAAAATAATAAATATTTAAATAGATAACTAAAACAGTATAAATACGAAAAAACATCTAAAAAATTTTTTGTCAAACATAGATAGTTGTTTGGCTTATCAATTATCTCGGATCTACCATAGCAGAGATTAGTGACTTTCCCCACCTTATGTTTTTTTTGTATTATGTTGTAGAATATATTCGCCGATAGTGAAAAAAAAATAATTTGAATTTTTTTTGACTAATCAACAAATCAAGTGGAAATAAAAGAAAACAAAAACAACTTTATATTGTCAACTCAAGTATATTTTAAAATGTAAGTATCCTTAGTTACACAAATTGCGCATAAAATATTTAACAGTATAATATTAATGTATGTATGATATCAATATAAAATTGTAATGTAAATTTAAATATTAAATACTATATATTTTTCTATGTACAATATTTGAAAATAATTAATTTATAACAGTAAACAAATTTTATCTGTTAACCAGCCTATTAAACACCATTTCTTTATCTATTAGGCTGGCGTAGAAGTATTTATAATACATTGTTTCCAGTTTAGGATGTTAAAAGCTGAATCTTCTTGACTCATTGCATGGGCTTTGCTCGTGTCTCTGGTTTTACAACTATATTCTCCTAATGAGGATACAGCTCTACAACTCAGTTTTATGTTTTGAGACCAGCAAGTAGTCAGAACTCCCACACTTTATGGTAGCTCTTAGAGAGGCTGATCTTATCAACATTTATAAAATATTAGAGTACTAGCAATGCTATGTTGCGCATGGATGGTGCCGCTAGTTGTACTTTTAATATGCATTGTCGAGGCCGCATTTGGAGCCCTTTGTTAAGGCTTAGAGTTTTAATAATAGTAATGAGGCAATTGCTCGGACTATTAAATATTATACTGAGTACTATCTGTGCTTTGAGTCAAGTTCTTTAACAAATTTAAAATGACTATAATACCAAAAACTATAAAACACGAAAAACCATGGTAAGCATTAAGTTATCTAAAGCTATCATTTACTAAAATTCGTGGTCTTCGAAGTAAATTTTTTTCTGCTGAGTCTTATTTATTAATTTTTTCTTACTCTTTCAAAGTTCACCAGACCAACTTGTTCTTTGTGAAACTAATTTGAGTTAAGCTGTCTCATTTTGTCATCTTATTGTTACCAGTTATCTTCCATTAATTAGTAAAAACTACAATAGTCACATGCTTGGCCTAGGCATCTACATTCGTAAGAACTCACCCATTAGTCGGGAAACTAAGTTTAAATCCACAAACTATTCTTTTATGTGCTTTTGTTTAGCACTTCACTCTATTGCTTATCTCTGTTCTATATTGCTATCCTTTATCTTATGACTGCACTCTAGTTGATGTTATTTCTAATCAAATTGACAAGGCCCTCTCTCTTTTTCATTCAGCCAATGCCATTGTTGTTGGTGACTTTAATGCTCATCACACTGAAGTGCTTAGCTCTAGTGTTAGTGATTCGGCAGGCATCAAGGCCCGTAACTTTTGCCTTTCTCAATCTCTAATACAAATAGTCAACTTTCCAAACCGCTTTCTAGACAACCTCAATCATTTAGTTTTTCTCCTCAACTTGTTTCTGATCCTAGTTAGTGCTCTGTTTCTCTACATTCACCCTTAGGTGCTTCTGATTACGGTTTGATCTCTATAAAACTATTATCTATTTTTCTTCATCATTAGAACACCATATTATTGTACCTCTTACAACAAGGTTAAAGCCGGCTAGGACTGTTTCCGTTACTTTCTTTATGATGGCCCTTGGGTAGAAATCTTTCGTTGTCCTACTGACAAGTGTGCTTCATATGTAACTTCTCGGATTCAGTCTAGCATAAAGTTCTTTATTCCCTCTTGACGATTCCAAGTCAAGCCTCACTCTTTACCATGGCTTTACTCACATTAGAAATTGCTGCTGCAATTTCTAACTGTA
Source organism: Hydra vulgaris (assembly GCF_038396675.1). Taxonomy (NCBI): domain Eukaryota; kingdom Metazoa; phylum Cnidaria; class Hydrozoa; order Anthoathecata; family Hydridae; genus Hydra; species Hydra vulgaris. The sequence goes on from NC_088933.1 coordinate 14,549,945, forward strand.
ACCATTACTTTCATATCTATCAGCAAAACAATTCTCCAGAAAACAGACGTCTGTTTACTACTGCTAGAAACCATTGTAAAAAGGTTTTGTCTAACGCCAAAGCCCCTTATTCTCAGGTCACAAAGTATTGTATTTCATTTCAAAAATTAGGCTCTAAGGACTTCTGGAGAATCTTTACCAGTATTTGTAACAAAGGCAAATCTGTTATTCCACCTGTCTTGTATTGTTCAGAGTTTGTCACCTTGCCTAAAGACAAAGCTGAATTACTTGCAAGGAACTTTTCATCAATCTCATCTCTTGATTTCACTAATCACACCCCACTTGATAAAGCTGTCAAACAGGTTGATCAATTGCTTGACATTTATATCACTCCAGCTTCAGTATCTAAAGTGATTTCCTGCTTAGACCATTCTACAGCTTGTGGTCCAGACAACATATCTGTTATGGTCTTGTAGAAGTGTTCACCGGAGCTATACTATCAAAAATGTTTAACAAGTTCTTAATAGAGTTTTGTTTTCCAGCCTGCAGAAAATCAGAACCTGTTATCCTTATTTCTAAAAATTCTGTAAAGAGATCTGAATTGTCTAACTACAGTCCAATTAGTCTTCTATAATAAGTAAGATTTGCTAATTAACAAACACTTAATCTATCATCTTGAATCTAATAACTTACTTACTTAGCCGCAAAGGTAGGTAGTGGTAGAGCACTTGCTTCATAGGCGAGAGGTTCAGAGTTCGATTCACACCACCTCCCTGGTAGCACCACACTCAACGTGTTTCTGAGCGCAGCTGCCTTGGGGAGGTGAATTAGCAAAAAAAAAAAAGTTTTCTAATAATCAATTTGGCTTTCAATCTTCTTGGTGTACTGCTGATTTGTTAATGTTAATGTATATTTTACTCATTAAAAAACTTGTGGACATAACACAACGTACTCCTCTTCGATATTTGAATAAATTTCTTGTTACAGAAAAAAGCAAATACTATCCTAAATTATACCTGAGACAGTCATTTTGTTAAACATTTTTTGATAACATTGAAATATATTTTTATTCACTCTCAGAATAGACACATTTAGCAGATCTTTTAGGCCTTTTCAAAAATGTAGCATCATTCCTAATCATTTTATGAAATTGTCAAATATACATGAAAAATGATTATAATTGCATTGTACAGTTAATACAGCATTAACCAATAAGTTTGTTTCTTTTGACCATTTTATTGGTTAGAATTGTTTTGTTCTATTTCCGCAAGTCAAAAAAAATTGTGAGACCAATTATTATTCTTTTTATAAATAAAATATTTAATTTTTACAATTAAATCAGTAAAAAAAAATTAACTTACTATACCTGACATCAAATTTTTCTCATTTTGATGCTGTTTAGAAATTAAAATTATAATATACACTTATATACGCACACATATATATACATATATATATACTTAATATACACATATATATATACACACATATATATATACTATATGTACACATATATATATACGCACACATATATATATACATATATATATATACTTAAAAAGTGATCTGACTGTTCTTGGCATAGGATATCACAAGGATAGACCTGGAATAGCACAAGCTTGTTGTCTGCACCCACATGGAGGCAAAAATTGGAAATGAAAGCAAGCAGCTAAAACAGAATGTGAGAAAGCAGGCAAGACAGTCTGGTCAACCATATTAAAATAGGAAGGAAGAAAATGCTCTATGCAAATCTGCAACTAAAAAGAAAGTCAATGTAATGATGTACCTTGTAAATTAAATCCACACAAAAAACCATTAGTGATGAAGAAGGAACACGTACATTTGCTGATTTTTAGTTATGGGCAAAATGCAAAAGAGGCGTTTCTGCAAATATAAATTTGTGAAAAGTGTTATCATTTTATTACAACCTTTTTTTTTTGAAGAAACACACCTAAAAAGTTGTAGATCGATCATCTAAAGCGTTTCAGATCATATCAACGCATTACCACTTGAACCATCACACTTCTGTCGTCAAAGAACAGAAAAATAATATTTTGAAGTTTTTATAAATCTTTATAAGATTTGTGAACTTTACTTATCATTTAGTGTAGAAAAAAAATTTTTCACTGATAAGTATATGTATATATTTGATCATTACTTGAACATTGAATTTCAAAAGCAAATTCAAAATTTAAAAAAAAAAAAAAGTTTAAGTATATATTTGCTGTAGATGTTGTATTTTATGAAATTATTTTAAAATAAGTTATTTTACTTTCAAAACATTTATGTTTTATATGTTATGTTTTTAAATGGGCTTACAGAATTTTTTTTTTTAATGGATTAACGAGAGGGGGTTGACTTGCTTTTTAAGAATTATTAAAGAATGTTTTGAATGCTTGAACAACCAAATTAAACTTCAATTATTATTTCCAATAACATAACATCTAAAATATTTCGCACAAAAAAACGATGAATTTTACTGTGCAATATATCTTAGATGTTATTGGAACTTATAATTAAAGTTTAATTTGGTTGTAAAGATCTTTATTAATTCTTAATAATCACGTTAAAGATCAATTTATTATTTAAAAGATTAATAAGCACGTTAACCCCCTCTCGTTAATAAGCAAGTCAACCCCCTCGGTTAAAGATCTTGGTATATACTTAAGATATTATCTAATTTTTCTGTTGAAATTTTAGAAAAAATAGATTATTTATATAGTTTGCTCGCTATTATAAAATAAGATTTTTTTCAAATAAAATAGACATGTACCTTGCAGTACTTTTATAGCCAAAATATACAAACATCACAAAATACATACAAAATAGTAGTTTGTAATATATATTTTTTTTAATGAAAATGGAGATAGAACAAAATAGTATTGTATTTGATAAAAAAATGTGTATAACATTATATATTACATCTCCTAGCTGTTGTAACTTAGACACCTACACTTTAAATATTTTGAAACAATTTATGTTTAACTGTGGTATGCAAAATTAATACAAATCATAGTTGTAATTGTAATGAAGACAAAATCACATTCTGCATTGGGTTTATGGAACATAATTCTCAAGTAAAACTGACCAATTTTTATTGATTCAGTAAAATATTATCTCTTGATTTTTTTTCAAATAGTTGGCCATCTTTCATATGCAATAATTTGTTACAAAATTGGTTTTCATCCACCACTAGCTGATTTTTTACAAACATTAAAAATCATAAAAGTGATTAAACAATTTAAAATTATCAATTTTAATTTTTCTATTAGCAAGATACTCAACATATCGACCATGGACCATATCATTGTTTAACTTTATCATGTATGAATGCTTAGAGAGAAGCATTCAATGAAAACTTTTAATTTTTTTTTATATTTACTGTACCAACTACACCTTGTTTAACACACCTATATTAACTTTGATAACAATGAAGACACTTGCTTTAGTATACACCAAAGCCTTACTAATGTAAAGACACGTACAAGTGCTTTCGTGTACTCCAATGCATCGGCATGTTTCCCACTGTTTCAGTGAGTTTCAATAGAAAATCTGAAGATTTGTTGCTAATCAAAGAAACTTCCTGGACAGATATTTTAATAAAAAAAGTGGACAGATTGGGAAAAAGAAGATGTATGGTAACCCTATCCTATCCTATAATATTTAATTAGCAATTTTATGCTGCTGTTACTCATTTGTGCATGTCGACAAGGACCTTTTTAAACAGAGTATATTGGTGCATGGTTCTTTGTTATCACCTTATAATCTGCAGTGAAATTCTTATATTTATTAATTAGTATATATCTGCTTAATCTGTTTTAAATTGGTTATCATATTTGATGATAATATGACCTATTCATATGATCTGTTTATATAATTTATTAGTAGATAAATATAATTTATTAAAATTATTATAAAAAAAAAAAAAAATCAGATACCAGGTCTATTTAAATTTTTGTCTGTTAAACCATCTTTTTTGTAGATGAGTTAAACTTTCTGTTCAATTTGATGTAACTTAATGTCACCGAATACAAATAGCATTAGTAATATTCTTCTGAGTATAAGTAAATTGCCTTTTTTTAACATTTATGTTGTGTAATTTAGATGTCAATATTGTTTTAAATTGACTAAATCATTTAATTCAGTATTATTTAGATAATAATAAAAATGATGTAAACAATTAATTTTTAAAAAGCTTATACTTTACATTATTTGTTTATATTTAAACAAAAAAATTAAAAGTTGGAAAATAAAGGATTTAATAACAATAATTTTATCTGTATTTGCTTATTTCTATTAAATATATAGATTTTAATATTAAATAAACTAGCTATTAAAAGTTTATTTTATTTATCTAACTTTATAAAAATAGTATAAGTGTTTTTGTAATACTTTAAGAAAAAAACATTTATTTATCTAATTAAGAATTAAAAATTTCTTAGAACAGGTTTGTAAAATGCTTTATTTTTATTTATTTTTTTCAAACTTTTGTACTATTGTTATGATGCTTTCGTGTTTGTAAAATTAAATAGGATGTTTTTTTTTTATTAGTATTTTTGCATCTTTGTTAAGTTGTTTTATAATTTAAATTATTGTTTGCTGTATTCTTCGGACTGCAGTTGCATTATTGTTACTGTTAAAATAAAAGTTACTAATACCCCGTTCATACTGACGATAAAACACGTTTTAATTGTCGTATTTTAAACGCGTTTTACATTTTACTATTCTCATCAAATTTAAAATTGGTTTTAATTAAAACACGCAACGTTAAAAGTTGTTTTAATAAAACAACGTCGCGAGGTTGTTTTAATTGCGTTTTATTACCCTGAACTGTTTTTAAATGGCGGAGGAAAAAGCTGTTGCTGAAGAAAAAGTTAAATCTAGAAAGAGAGCTAGACATTGGGATGATGAGGAAACAAAAATACTAATTAGTAAATGGTCAGAAGATAATATCCAAGAAAAGTTGAAGTCATGCACAAGGTTTTGTTTTGTTTTTTTCAGTTAAGTTGGATCAAATTGAAATAACTTGTTAAATAAAATCAAACCACTCGTTACTAAATAGTTTAAATAAATCACAAATAGACAAGAAGTGATTACGAATTACATTAATATTGAATAAACAAGGAAATGAATGTTTATAAATTGTACTTTTTACAACAAGATATTTATTTCTCTTTGATAGTTAGCACAATATATATATATATATATATATATATATATATAATATATATATATATATATATATATATATATATATATATATATATATATATATATATATATAACTTCATATTTTTTGGATTTTAGAAAAGGAAAAATTTGGGAGGAAATTTTGCTATTCTTGCAAGCTTCTGGATATGAAGACAGAGATAAAGAGATGTGTAAAACAAGAATTCACACATTGACAAGTGCATATCGCAATTATATTGATAATAAACGAAATACAAGTGGGACTGGTCCTTCCAAAAAACCATCCTGCTTTGATGAAATTGATAAGGTTCTTAGTGACAAACCAACCACATTACCAACTTTTTTGAAAAGTTCCTCAGGCATGAATGTTATTATTGAAAAAACTGCAGAAGTGAATAACTTTAATAATTGTGTTAATGAGTTAGTAAACTGTGAACATATAGACATTGAAACTACTCCGTCAAGTTCTAAATCTGAAGAGTTGGTAAAAAAAGATAATAGTTTTTACTTTAAAAAATCCAAAAAGAAAAAATCAAGAAGTGAGGTAATGTTTGAACAATTAAATGCCACTGTTAATAAATTTATGACCTCTCAGGCTGATATTGATCATAAAATTTTAGAAAGTATTTTAGAAAACCACAAACAAGAAGAATCATGTGTTATATTAAAAGTTGGTCAAGTTGAAGATTTATATTTTATTGAAATAGAACTTTCATTGGCAGATTTGACACTAGAAAAACTTACTTGCACAATAAAAGAGGAATTTTCAGTTCAAGATAATGCATCTTTATTGATTACCAAGTTACCAAATGTACTTATCCGAAATGATAAGGATGTTAAATGTCTTAAAAGTGGGACTGAGATAGAGTTTTTAATTATGATTAAAAAAATGTGAAGCAATTTCTTTGTTTTGTTATTTTTTTCTCAAAATAAAATAAACCATGCCTTTTACAACATTGTTTGAAAAAAATTATTTACAACTAAACAGTTGTAAAATAATGTTTTTTTATGGAATTTCTAATAAACTCAGCTTTATTGTCAAGTTCAATGCAACTGTGGTTTAATATAGGGTTTACTAAGTCAATTTCTGTTTGTTCAATCCATTCATTTAAATACTTTTGCTTTGTCAAAGTACAGAAGTTATGTAGTATACAACATGTTGTAACAATATTGACTGTGTGTTCAACTGTTGTATCTAATCTCTTTAAAAGACATTGAAATCGACCTTTTAATCTTCCAAATCCATTCTCCACCACCACACGACATTTACTAAGAGAAACGTTAAGCTTTGCTTCTTCTATACTAAGATTTCCACGATCTGAGTAAGGTTTCATAAGCCAATTTTTAAAGGGATATGCTGAATCACCAAGGATAAGAGGACCAATTTCAATATTATCAATTATTTTAGATAAGTTTGTAGGTAAAAAGGTTCTAGCCAGACACTCTTTATATAAGGGAGAATTTTTAAAAACCCTTGAATCGTGTGATTTGCCAGTCCACCCTACAAAAATATCTCTAAATAAATACTTGCTGTCTACCAATCCCTGTAAAATAATGGAGTGATATTCTTTTCTGTTTATATAGTCCTCTGAATTTTTATGAGGAGCCTTTATTCTTATGTGACATCCATCAACTGCTCCAACTACTTGTGGAAAACCATATAATTTTTCAAAACTTACTATAATCTCCATTGTTTCTTCCCTTGAGGGTAAGGAAATGTATTTCTTCATTAAGTTATCAACAAAATGTTTACAAATTCTGTGAACTATTGTACAAACAGTTGATTTTCCTAAGCCAAATAAATTGGCTATTGTTCGGTAATCTGCAGATCCACTTAAAAAGTAAAGTGTCACAGCTAACTTCATTTCTAAAGGCAAAGATTTACGAAAGTTAGTGCCTTGTATAGGCATAAAAGGTGAAACTTCCTTGCACAGATAATTAAAGGCTGCTTTAGACATTCTTATGTTTTTTATCCAATCATCTTCGTTCCAACAGTTTACCATTGTTTCGTACCAAAAGCTTTGACTGCGAGGTTTAGTCCAAATTTTTCTGTAAACCGCAAAATTATAAGCAGTAATACAGTTTATCAGTATGTGCTGCAATTGCAGTCTTCTTTTTTTCCTTGATATGTACAATAATACTCGTAACTTCGAGATCAAGTTTTTCGTTGAGAGCGCCATTTTCGAACGTTAATATAAATACTAAAGAACGTTCAATCTGAACGCAAGAAAACTGAAAACATGTTTATTATAAAACTATGTTTACATTAAAACATGTTTATTTAAAACAGAATTTAGTGTGAACTGGGTATAAGTTGTTTCTTTTCAACGCACTGTATAAACAATTTACTCTTTATAAATTTTTTACTTATATTCTAAATTTATATT
>NC_088933.1:14560000-14637500 GCF_038396675.1 Hydra vulgaris
CACAACAGGCATAAATATTATTTTTGAAATTTTTATATAATTTTGCTTCATCTGATTTGTACATGCCTGTTGTCTGAAATATATTTATATATATATATATATATATATATATATATATTTATATATATATATTTATATATATATTTATATATATATATATATATATATATATATATATATATATATATATATATATATATATATATATATATATATAAATAAAATATATTTCACACAACAGGCATAAATATTATTTTTGAAATTTTTATATAATTTTGCTTCATCTGAGTACCAGGTTGACATACTTTTAAAAAACTTTTTTTTTGAAAATATTAGGGACCCATTAAATTTCCAGGGTCTTGAGGGACCCCTTAAAATATTTTTTATTCGAAAAAATTTTAAACCTAGTGTTTTAGTATTAGATAGAACACATTAAGGGGGTCTCTGCATATATTTTTCAAAAACGTTGTTTAATATATACATGTATATATATAAACGTTGTTTATATATATACATATATATATATATATATATATATATATATATATATATATATATATATATATATTTTTATATATATATATATATATAAATTGGTAGAAAATCACTTACAAATTTTTTTCATTTAACATAGTGTTTCATCAATTAAGACTCATCAGAAATTTATTTATCTATATCTATATCTATCTATATATACATTTATATATATATATATATTTTTTTTTTGTCATTTCTTAAAACTTTAGGAAGCATAGCATGTTTATATAAACATTTCATAATTGTTTTAAAATTGAAATCTATTTATGTAATGCACTACTTATAAAAAGAAAGCTTGTTCGTGCAATGAGTGTTAAACTCAAATGATATATTTTTTTATTTCTTAAGTTGTTTTTTTTGTTTGTCTGCTGTAAATACATGGTTTATATTTAGCTAATTTTTATGATTTAAAATTTACTTTATTAATCATAAGTCAACAGCTTAGGAAAAAACTAGAATTTTATATGACTGAGGTAAATATAAGTGTGTTTTCTGGTAACATTACAAAACCAGGTTCTACAGTTAATTGGGTTTTTGCTATTTAGTGTTACTATGTCTTTTTTTTTATTAATTATTATTTTTTTTAAAGTAGCGATTTGAAAATGCAATGCGTTCAATGAAAATGATATTTTTATGCGAATTTCCAAATAAGTAAATTATATTAAAAAAGTAGCAAATTTGAGATGTATAATTAGTATGAGCCAAACAACTTATTACTAAGTTGTTATTTTATGATTTCACAATTATTAATAACCATATTATAGCTAATTTATTTAATTTTTTGTTTGTTAAACTTTTTATATTGACACAAGTTTAATTTTTTTTTATCAATATATAATATATACAGTTTCTCATGCTAACATAAATTTATTCTTTTATATTTTGCTTAGTGATTAAGCTGGCACATCTAGAAAACCATTTCTCTAAACAAATTTGTTTATTAGTTAAACTTTTTTTCCTAACTGCTTCTTTTCTAGACTGTTCTAAATTGGCCCAATAATTTTTTGTTTATTTTTAAAACATAACTTATGTTATAATCTTTGTTATGTGATGTTTTACTCCTTTTATATTTACACATCATAATTGCTTTTTTTCATTTCAGATTTATCTTAATGTCTTTTTAGCATATCATAGAAAGAATAGAGGGTCCGCATCCTATAGAACACAGATGTTGTGGCACAAAAATTTTTCTGTTTTCCCTCTAAAGGTAGTGGTCCCCTTAGATAAGAAATGGGATCGGAGTGGTGGGAAAACAATTAACTACATTTTGCTTATCTTACAGTAAAACAAAGAAATGTATTTAGGCTCATTGCGCCTTTATCTAAATAATTCAGTTTTTAAAACCAAAATAAAAAAGCAAAAACAGTATAATAAAAATAGTATAAAATAATAAAAAATAATAAAAACAAAAACCTTTTTGATTAAAAACTAAACACAACGCTTCCTAATCAATAAATTAGATTTTTTTGTTTTTAAAAATCAATTATAATTATTTAGTTTCTTATTTTTAAGTTTTTTCATAAAGTAATTCAGAACATGATGAATTGAATGCTATAAAATATCAGAGTATATAAGCATCTAAGCATTTAAAAATATATTTAATAAGATATTCAAATATATAACTTTATCTTAACCTAATTTATCAGGTAAAAAAACAAGTCAGAGTATGAACATAATTTTTCTAAATCGTTCTAATGTCAATACAACGCTTTGTATTTTAATCACTTTTACATTTCAAATATTAATACACTGCTTTCTTCTTTCATATATTAATACACTGCATTTCTAATATTAGAAGTGGGATACGTAAATTTTTTTTAGGGTAATTACAATATCTTTTTTACTTGATGTATAAACTGAACCAAACAAGTTTTTACAAATAAACCTTCTTTTTAAGCACCAATTCAATCCCCTTAGGTTTCCAGCCAATTATAACTAAGTATACAAATTTTTGCTCTTAGATAAACCGTGCCATTGGGGTAAAGTGGGACAAGTGTGAGTAGAAGTGGGACAAATAAATTTAAAACAACATTTTAATACAAATTATTAAATAGAAACTGATAAAATCATAAAATCACCTAATCAACATAAAAATATTTAAGAGCATTCACCAATTGCAATAATCAAATAGCAATGGGAAGAAGTGAGGCATAAATATTTCTTTTTTCCGTCCCACTTCACCCCAATGTAAATACTTTTTTAAGGTACATTTCAAAATAAGGGCTTTTAGCGCACGCAAGGAAACAAAGCAATTTATGCTAAATAGAGGGGAAGAAATTTAATTGTTTACATTAAATAACAATATTTAGGCAACACTCCTAATTGGAAATTTCAGGCTGTCCCACTTCTTCCACGTCTCACTTCTCCCCACTCTCCCCTAATACAACACGTTTGCACTTGCATAAGCATATTATTAAAAATCATTTTTTATTTAAATGACATTAAAACTATTATTTTCAGTTTCAACAAACAAATTTCCATAAAAAATGTTTTGTTTAAAAGCAACTACTGTTGATATAATTCAAATCAAATTTAAGTTATTTCAACAATATTGAACAATATGAAATTTGAATTATAATAAAACTTAGTTTTAAAAATTTACTTACACATTAAACTTAAAAACAAATTTCAAGTTTAACAATAAAAAAAATTTCTGTTAACTAATTGTAGACAATGATATAACATAAATTTATATCATGGTATATATTTTTAATTTTGAACCAAACTAATCAAACAAACTCAACATTAAAATTCTGACCAATGAATGTGAGTTTCCTGAAAAACATATGAACTTTAAGCTTTATAAATATAGACATTGATATTTGATAAAGCTTAAGATTCACTTAGTTCATTTTTTTAACCTTATGACATTTTTGTTATGAATAATAAATTTTTGAAATAAGTTTTTCAAATTAAAATTGTTTTTGGATGTTTTGTGTATAAATATTAGTAAATAAATGATAATTCACCAAACTTATTTGTATGTATATAAAAATAATTTACCTGATGAGATTTAAAGCATTTCCATTCAAAACATCCTTCTTTTTCTGCACAATCCAAATCAACTTTTGCTTGTCGAAGCCATCTTTTTGCCTCACCAGGTTGTGGATTCTTCTTTTGAAATGATGGAGGAACCCAGCTGCGAGATCTTTGACAATTGTTGTAAAAATCACTTTTAAAAAATGTCTTAAAATAGTTCCTAAAGTTGTTTCTATCCCTTGAGGCTTCTGAGGACCATCTACTGAAACTATTGGACATTCCTTCTTCTGACATGTTGATACATTTCTGTAAAAACTGAAATATTTTAGTGGCCTTATCTTTGTTTTTCAAAGCATTTTTATCTGGATGCCATCTTAAATAAAGTCTCCGAATGACTTTCTTTTTATCCTCTGAAGATAAACTGGCAAGATTTTTCAGCTCTGCTTTTATTAATTGACATATTTCTTCAACATCTCCTAAATCTTCCTCTAAGTTTTCTAAGTCTTCATCTATATTTTCTGTTCCAGAAACTAATGCCACACCTAATGAATCAGTTCTTTTCCTCAAACCAGGATTTACATTTCTATTAAACCCATACAATAAAAAAGATCTCCTTTTAACCAGTATCCCATCAGGTTTTTCTTGTACTTCATACTCACTATTCATATTGTTAAAACATCCTGAAGGTTTTTTTTTTATAAGCACATAAATAAATTCTCTCTCGTCGTCACCACCAACATCTAGAGCTGCATAATCATCAATCTCAAATTCAAAATATTCATTACTAAGTAATGGGTGGAATTCTAAAGGTACCTTGTCACCAGGCAATGGAAGCTGACCATGGTTTAAGAAAGATATGTTTGAAGAATCATGATAAATTTTATAACCATTTAATATTGACGACAAACGTTGTAGTGGGGAATGAAACATCTGAAAAAGTAATAATGTTAGAGTTGGTTCATTAGACGACAATCCCAAATAATCCATTAAGTAGGTAGTTAGATATGTATAAATTTTGTCTGAATCATCTTTTTCTAAAACTGAAGCTAAATACAATGTAACTTCACCTTTTGATTTCCATAAGAAAACATTGCAATCATAATTACTTTTATCAATCAAAGTATTCTTGGGAAGAAACCTGAGCTTTGTTTCAATTTTTGGAACAACAACAACATTAAAGTGCTGCAAAATATTTGTAACTGTTTCAATAGTGTTGTTTAAATCAATATCAATTGATCTTGATATAGAGTCATGCTTTATCAGGCGCTGCAATGCTATTAAAAATTCTGGAGCTTTTAAACGTTTTTTTATGTCTTCACTGATATGGCCTGATGGAATAGTTATAGGATTTATTTCTGAAATTATTTCTTCACTTAACACATCTCCTATATTTTTAGGTCTAATGTCTAATGGTAAATGTTTCATCAAAACTTCACTTGTTCCAGGTTGAATTTTATCATTATTATCACTGAAGAGAATAGGTTCTTGAAAGTTTTTTAATCTTTCTGCATAGCATAAATCTGACATTGCTATGATGTTTGAAGAAAGAGTTAAATGAATGCTATTTTCTTCTTTGTTATCAAATATGTATGTTGGTAAATAAAGTTTTGAATCAGCTGGCAAAAGTGAATCTCTTTGAAGCATGTCAGATAAATGACGCATTGCACTTGAAGCAATCTTTAAGTTATTAGGGTGCAAAATACTTTCATTAATTTCTTCTTTTAAATTATTTAAAGCTTGCATATACATTACTGAAGAAGGTTTAGAATGACATCCAATTTCCTCAAAAAGCTTAAAATATTGACCTAAAGAAGAAACATCAACTGGGCATAAATAGGGTGGAATACTCCTTTCTTCAAACAGCAAAGCTTTAAAGGGAACATCTAAACATGTATTTTTTGAAACAAGAACAATGCTCATAGATTTTAATTTTGAAATAATATTTTTTAAGCTTTCTAACGATAAAAAGTATGAATAAATATGTTTAAAAATAGTAAGAAATGGTTCAACAAGTTCAGAAGGTATTAACTTTTGTGTCTTACTTTTTCGTGACAATTGGTTTGAACTTAAAACATTTTTTAAATGGTCTATAATCACATCAGGCTCATATTGCTGAAACTTTTTTAAATTTGAAGTTAAATTTTGATCTAAGTATTTTGGTAAAATTGTCTTTTTTGTCCAAAATAAATCTCGAGATTCATATAGAGCAGATCCATTAAGGCAAATTTTGTTACAAGTTGAATTTACACTAGGACATAAGTTTTCTCGAACTTTATTCATTTTTACAGATGTTAGAAATTTTATATTTTTTATTTTATCATAAAAATCTTTAGTAAACAAATGACTGATAATGAAATGGTGATTAACCAACTCTTTTGATACATCGTTAAACAATTTTAAATCTTCAAGCTTTTCAATTTTCTTGGCAAGTAAGATAAAAATATCTTCAGAAATTCTATATATCAAACCATTCTCCTTTAAAAAAAGAAGCCATTCAAAATTTTCACTACTAGTCCATTCATCACAATGTTTTGGCATTGGAAATTCATTTTTTTGAATTATTTTATCAAATAAAGGGTTTGTTGGATCATAAAGCTCTGAACAAAACATTCGTTCCTCATTGCAGTTTTTCACAAACTTAACTGATTTTAATAAATTAATCCAATGATCTTTATCATTTTTAAATAAATTTCTAAACTTGCTTTGTATAAAATCTATATGTTTGTCTTTTGAACATTCATCAATTCTATCAAAATTAGGAATAACATATAGTTTGTAGAACTCAATTCTGTTAATGCAAACAGAACCAAGTGATATATACAGACTTTTAATATTTTCATCAATATATTTAAGAAATGTAATCCCTTTGAGTAAATCCCCTAAACCATCAAAAAGAACATCCTCAGTAACAAGGACAAACTTATCTGTTTTAAGTGACAGAAAATCATTATTAATAGACAAAAATAGAGGTAAATTTTTTAAACTGTCTATAACGAATGGCTCCAGATATTTATTAGAAGAGGAAAATTGTTTTAAAACTGTATTAGCTTCTTTTTCACTGTATTTGTTCCATTTTCCATTGTTGAATGAAAAAGTCAATGCATTAACCAACTCTGATGGTTCTTCAATATTACCAAAAATTTTTTCAGCCAAATCCATAGAATATAAAAATTCCTTAATTTTTTCACTTGATCTTAATTCTGACCAATTATTTGCTTTACTAGTAGATTTCTTATCTTCAATATAATCACTTTCAAAAACTCCAAAATATTTTTTCAGTATTTGGGATAGCTCTTCAAAACTACTATGAACATTTTGCAACTGTAATACGCTTTTACTTTTTTCAATAGGAAGAACAAATGACTTTACAACTAACAAAGACCATGGCTTTACATCACTATGTAACCACTTAGCAGGTTTTTCATTTTCAACTTCTGCAAGAAAACGCCAAGCATTTTTAAACCAAATAAAGTCTTTGCCCAAAATACTTTTATCTTTTTCTAAATTAACCTCAATAATGATATCAAAAAACTTCTCTTTTGGTAAAACTTCAGGTAAAAACTTTACAAAATCTATAATTGAAAATTCTTTAAAACAATCACAGCCTTTGTAATCATTAAGAGCACAAACCAACTCGTTATGTACAAACTCATTGGCAAACTCTTTAAACAAACAACTGTGCTTAGTTAAAAACTTTGGATTTTGTTTAGAAAAATGAGTAACACTGCCATCTGCACATAAACACAGAGGTAAACCATTTAATTCTATTGTTGAAGCATTATTTTCTCCATCAGTAGTAGACATTTTCTTTTGTTCGTAATTGTTACATTTTTTCGTTTCTTTAGACAAACAATACTCCAAAACCATTTTTACATTTTTTTTCTCTCTAAATCTTGTTTTTGCCACATCCCAGTGTTTAGAACTTTTAGGCAGAATTTTAAATGCTAATTCGCACAATAATTTGCAAATGATGTTTGGAGTGCACACTTTAAGTTGGGTTTCGATCTGAACAAAACCCTCTTTAATATGTTCTGGTAATAAATCACACGGAATAAATAGTTGTTGCAACATCAATAGTAATGGAGACTTGTTGGGACTTTTTGTTGAAGAGAATCGAAAAACATCATTACAAAACCTTGTTGTTGAAGAAAAGTGAACATCATCTTCTTTAGTTTCATATATCAAAAATTCTTTAGATGAAACACAAACAACCTTAGGTTCACCAATGTTTTCATTTAACACTAATAATACTGAAAGATTATGGTCTGATATTGCTTGAAAAAAAGAATTCATTAATAAATTGTTGTGTACATTATTGTCAGATTTAGGAAACATGTTATAAAATTTTTTTATCTTATTATTTTGTTTTTCCAAATCTTCAAAATATTTTGAAAGTTTAGACGCCTGCTGTGTTATGTATTCTAGGTAACATGGAACAACACAATGCTGAATTATTGTTTCGTTCCATTTAAAATCAACTGAATCAGGAACACTTAGGCTAAGACATCGTCGTGTTTCATATTCCAAGACAAAATTACCATTAATAAAAACTGGTAACTTGGTAATAATGGGCAATGGCAAAGAACAAAACACTAATCCATGGTCTACAATAAAGGTAGTTTTGTTCATACTGTTAACCTCATTGAAACTTTCACATGTTTCACAGTTCTTATGAATAGGAATTGCAATACCTCCTTTTGGTATTAAATATAGTTCATTATTTTCAATCAACTCCATTATTTGAGGAGAAACGCTATCTATGGAAGAAAATCCAACTTGCTCAATAATGTTCCAGTGATATGATTTAGAAAATTCATTGTTTATCAAATGTTTTACACACACAAATTTGTTGAGTCGTTCTACTAAATTCATTATTGCTGTAACATTTCCTAACTTATTAGCAAAATCTTTTTCAGCTTTTTGAAAGTTACTAATCTTTTTTAATTTAGTATCATAATGTTGAGCAACAAATGTTGTAGATTTTTCATTATTATCTTTTATGGTTCTAAATGTCAACTTATGCACACTTTTAAGGAAAAGCAGAACAATGGAAGAATGTTTTTCGAATTTACTAAATAAACCACTAATGTAATCATTATTTACCACTGTTTTTGATATTTCAGAAACTTCAGCCATCTTTTCATTTCTTAAGGGAAGTCTGAACAAAGTCATACCTTTAGAATTAAATTCATCAATTAACAATGCTTTTTTAACATCACTATAAGTTTCAATGACCTGTCTTGCATCTTCAATCATAGTTCCTGGATACTGTTCGGTTGCACCAACAACATACTTCAGATTTGGATCAAATACACACAAAACATCTTTACCATCTGCAATAGGTGTAAGCAACATTGGACAATCTGTAATTTGGTACACTGCATTGAATCCCACTCCATATTTTCCAGTTTGCAAAGCATTTTTGATTTTCATTCCTTCACCTAAATTCTGAATACCCTCCAAATCGCTTTTTTTAAATATTGCATTGTTGCATATTAACAGTGCAGGTCCTTGAAGATCCCTCCATTCATCAGAAAAAACCTTTTCTGTTCCATGAGTTCTTGTGTCTAATAAAAATGTAACTTCCGTTGCCCCTGCATCATCAGCATTTTGCAATAACTCGTTTAAAATGTCTTCACTATTTTGATATCCTTTTAAAAGTTTTGTTAATCTGACAGTCAATTTTTCGTGCTGACCAAACTGTTTAAAGCATATTCCTTTTGACATCATGTTAAAATGTTTGTGTCTAGCTGGTTTAACACCAAGTGCAATACAATGACTAAGAGGAATATCACCATGAGTGTAGTTTATTCCTGGCTGATCTGGAGTCCAAAAAACATCTTTAAAATATAACTCTGTAGATGTTATCAGTTTACCATTTGTATCAGGAAGGTATAGCTTCTCACTAATAATTGAATCTTTGTAAGGTAATAACTCAGGAATGATAAATTGATTTATAGCTTTAAGTAGCTGATCAGCAAGAGAGTCAAATTTGTAATCTTCATTTATTCTTGATAAAATATTTAAATAGTCTTCGAGTTCCGGTTTATCCTTTACTCCTAATTTTATCATTAAACTTTTTTGAACTTCGTTACCTGAAATACTTTTTGATAATTTAAATATATATGGAGAGATGTCAAGTGGAAAGCAAATGAACGTCAAACTAGGAAGTACTAGATAAGAATTTTCTGAATATACTATGCACAACTCATTTAGTTCCTTTAGTTGACTGGAAGTAGCATGGCTATGTAAATAGTTATATATGTCATTTAATATTGTTTGAAGACGCTCGCATACAATATTAGATTTTGAATTTAAATCTATCAACTGCTGCTTCACAGTTTCAAAAGAAGGGATCTTGTTTAAGCCCAAAAAGTTAAACAAAGATTTTTTTATATGAAATTTACAAATTGGTTTTGTCACACTAGCCAAATAAAGACAATCCTTTCCAAAACTATTGCAAGGAGCTTCAACTTTATTACATTCTCCATAATGAATATTAAACGGCCACCAATCAGGTTTTTCATAAGATGGTAAAAATTTTGTTTTGAAAAGGTCATTTTTTATATACTTTGGGCACTCATTAGTCTCGGTAGATTCCATTAACTTAATTAACATCTTGCTGCGTTTGACAATTCCTTCAAAATCAGACATACGAGATATAGACCTTGCACATAATAAAATCATGGGCCATGACAAATTATATGAATTAATATCCTTAAACTTAGATAGAAAAGGTGTAAACTGATCTAACACAAATACTTCATCATATAAAAAAAATAAAGAAGCAGCTTTGCTATCTGCTGCAACGCACTCAGAGGACATCTTTAACTTTTCGTTAGGTTTTGTAGGCAAGCATCTGTAATTGTAAAGACAATCAATATTGTTATTAATAAAATAAATTGTGATTTTATTTCTTAAGTTAAAATCAAGCAGAGGAGAACCAAGACAATCTAAAAATAAGCTAATAAATGCTTTTACTGTAATTTTATTAGATTCTACACTAATTCCACATTCTAAAAGCAAGTTGACAACATGCTCTGGTGTATCAACAACATAAAGTCTAGGTTTCATCATTGAATAATACCAATTCATAAAAGCTAACACTTCTTGTCTTATACTAGAATGAATTTCATTTGACAAGAATCTTAAATGTTTCCATGAAATCCATTGATTGTTAATGCCAGTAGGGAATAGTTCTAATTGATTTTCAACCAATTTTTTACCAAACGACTTAGTTAAGCATTGCATAGAGATGTTTCTTGCACTATATGTTACACCAAACGGGATAATTTTTGCCCATTCAGTTAAAGTGTAATTTGAGTTCAATCTTTTTAATTGAAGCAGAAGATTTATATAAGCTGTAGACAAATCTTCAGCTAAAATATTGTTCCAGTCTTTTGTCCCATAAGACTTCTCATCATGAGTTGTTATTAGAAGATGTTTTCTATCACTAGAAAGAGTAAAAAAACCATTAACATGAACAGGCAATCCACTTTTAATTGGTAATGGAAGGAAACAAAATAAATCTCCATCAGCATTCTCAACAAACTTATTTCCTTGCAGATCACTAATTTCAATGGCTATAGATCCGCAAGAATTTTGTCCTTTGTTCTTTTTGGCATACGCATAAGAGTTCTCTCCACCAATACAAGAACTTATAAGATAAACATTTCTTTCTGTCTTATTTTTAACAACAGAATCAATTAAAACTTTTAATTGAATATCTATATTTTTGAAGTTAAGATTGTTTTGAAGCATATGTGTACAAACTTTCATTACTGAAATTTCATTTTTTTCACCATGTCTATGAATTACTTCAATGTTTTTCTTAACAGTTGATATAGTTAATACTTTGTTTACATCATCAGATATTTCAAACAAACCAAATTCAGAAACATTTTCAGTAAACAATAACAAATGCTTAATTCGTTCTTCAATTTTTTGGTACAGTAACTTCATTTCATTTTCAGAATAAACTAACTGGCTTATTTTACTCAGTGGAGCAGTTTCACTGCTACGCAAAGGTATTCTAAAAAGAGTTCCTTTAAATGTTTGAACATCTTCACTATCATAGTCAAGATGACAATCAAATATTCCGTGAAAAACTTTAAATTGATTACTAAACTGAATGAAGTTGGAATTCCCTTCCAGTGTCATTTTTATACCAGGTTCTCTTTTATCATGTATTGCTCTTCCAAGATATTCCGTATGAGGATCAAACACAACAAGAGTATTTCCACTTAGTATACTTGGAACATCAGTAAGATGGTAAACTGAATTAAAACCCAGTCCAAAAGTACCGACCTTTGAAGTATCAAATTCTTTGGTTCCAGCATTTAATTTTGTTATGTTAACAAAATCCTGCTCAGTAAATTCTGCACTATTATAAATCCAGAGTGCTGGCCCATGCCAATGCTTCATGCCAGAATCAATTAAATTGTTTTTCAACTCTTTGTTTTGTCGTTTGTCATAGAGAAATTTGACTACTTTTGCTCCAGCATCATCTGCATTTTGAACAAATTCTTTAGCTATGGCAAATCCATCATTGTACAGCTTTAAAACTCGATTAAGCTTAGTTGTTAACGGTTCCTGTTGTCCCCATGACTGAAAGCAAGAAAATGTTGATGGGGAGATTATAACACTCACTAAATTACGAACATTTAACATTTTGGCATCATCTTCACTAAACAATTCATGAAGTAAATTGTAAGTTGTGTTTGAATCTGCTGTATCACTACTTTTATAATAGCATTCTGACAATAAATTGAGACACAGTCTTCTACTTTGTATAGGTACAAACACTTGACTATTCTTCGGTAAAGAAGAATAGTTTGATGCAATATATTTCACAAGTTTTATCGACAGATCGAGATCAAAGGATGTATCTTTATCTGTTGTGTCATGTTTTTCTTTGATTTGCTTAAGAACATTCAAATATACATCAATCTCATTTTTAGGAAAAGAGTCTAATGATAGAATATACTTTTCAATAACATCAGAAATTACAGTTTTAACTTGATTGTAATAGGGAGATACATCGTAGTTAAGAGACATGTTTTTAAAAAGCACTTTATTAACACCTATAAAATAAGAGCCACTCCAGATTTTCATCTGGTGTTTCTTAAAATAATCAACAACATCATCAACATTAAACCTGAGCAAATTATTGTAAACAATTTGTATATTTTGCTTATAAAGACCTTTTTCTTCATCATTGTAATTTATTTCGATGTTTTTTAAATGTTTCATTATCAAGTTTAAAGATGGATTTATGTTAGAAAATTTTTTTGAATATATTTCTGATAAACTTGGGTGTATGATATAAGCAACACTTCCTATCAAACACTCGTGTGAATCCAAATAGACATTGCTAGGTTCTACCAAACACTTTCCAGTTCCGAACCATTGCAGAGATAAAGGGTATGATCCTAAACACTTTTGCTTTATTGGTATCCACTTTAAATGTAAATAATTTGACATGCTAAAGTTTTTTGCTAGTAGAATAATTTTTATTTTGTTGATGAGTTTTGAAAAATCCTCTTCTTTGAATTTTGTTTTGTCAATAAAACTTATGCTCTGAGCTAAATCATTAGAACTTAAATCTGACTTCAACTTTAAACCTAGTTTTTTTAGTACTGAGGTATTATACCTGTCATCAGGAAATCTGCTAATTTCTCCAAAAAACATTTTCTCCAATTCACTTGTTTTCTCAAACAATGAAGAAGGCTTCAAAAGCTTTCCATCACTTTCAATAAAAATTTGATTTTTTAGTAAATTCAATGCATCTATACTCGGCTCAAACTTTTCTAGGCAAACTAATAGAAATTCATTGAGATGACGTTGCTGATCTAAAGAAAACCTTTGGAAATACTTTGTCAAGAAAAAAACAACATCGTTAAATGATAGCTGCGTAAGATTTAATGCATTCATGATTGTGCAAGAGACTGATGTTGAATCAATAAAATTTCCAAGACATGACATTAAAGGTAAAAAATGCCTTTTATCGACAATATAAGAACTTTGATCCAAACATACAAATTCACCTGGAGGGTGCAAAATCTCAAAAACTTTTAATTTTTTAACAAATGTTTTCGTACTTTCACTGAGTAAGGAGAGATTTTCTAGAAGTTTTTCCATCCCAGCCCTAATTACCTTTCGTATCTCTATTGGTGCATCTGAAATGCAATTCAACACATCGATCTTAGATTGCAAATGGTGATTCATGAGGGATATTAAAAACCCTTGATTTGTAGGTTTCATTATGAAATTGTTTGAGCATAGTTCAAAAATATCAATTTGATCTAGATCGTTTGCATACAATATTGGAACATGACATTTATTCAAAAATAATTTCATGGCTGGTGTTAGTAAGCTCTTCTCAAAAGACTCCACAATAACATTTGTGTCTTTTTGAGTTAATACATTTAATGAGATTTCCATTTGTTGTTTAATTAAAACCACTGGTATTCCTTCAAAATTTGTTAACGATAATCTATATTTTTTTTTGTAGGCCCACAGAGATTTGTACCAGTTGTGATAAAAATCATTCATTATAACCTTTTTAAAACTAAATTTATTTTTTTCACAATATGCTTTTATAACATCCAAAGCTTGCTGACTACTGTCAACTACTGTAATGTTAAACTTCCCTAAACAAATTAAAAAATATATAAAAACTAGAGTAATATATTGTAAATTAATAAATAAGTCACTTGGGGAAACGAGGCATATGTGTGATGCCATTTTTAGACATTCTAAAAAAGTTTTAAAAGTTAAAAAAGAGGAACTAAATATACGTTTTATTTATTAAAAGATTCATTAGTAATAATGTAACCATAGCAATGTAACAATGTAACTATGACAAAACAGAACAGTTTTATATAAAACTTGACATTTACTTTCAATTTTAAAATTAAACTAAAAACTTAACTGAGACTATTTAAGGATAAAACTTAAAAGATTTTTAAAAAAGCAAAGCTAGAGTGTTAAGTCTAGAAGTTTAATATATAGGAAAGATTGAGTAGACTTTGCACAATTTTCATTATAGTTGGGTTTATTGAACTATAATATCAAAACTAAGATCTAATTGACTTGTTATTCTACTATAAAATTTAATTTTGCGGAAAACTGTCAACTAGCTGTTTCAAAACTAAAGCAGTATGTCTACAGACTACAGATATATTGACCATTTATAAAATTTTTCTAGTGTCAACAGGTTGGAAGATTTCCAATTTTTCATTCCCATGTCTAAAGTTTATCTGGTCTCCCCTGATTAAGGAAAAATTTAATGAGCAATAAAAGTATATAATAGAAAGAATTTTAAGTAGACATTTTCTTTAGAAATGATATTTTCAGTCATTGCCAAACAAATTTTTCTTCAATTTAACAAATTTTCAAGGAGGCAATAGTTTAAATAAACTTTTATTATATACTATATACTTCACTCTCACAATAGGTTTAATAAATTTGACTGCCGGAACAAAGGGGCTAGGTATCATTCCAACTATCAATTGCTAGCCTACGTGATTATAGAGTTGAGTAGGGTGAAACAATATAGGTCTATGGGCAGGGGAGCAACCTCATGGTTGTGCGGCAGCACAGGACTACTCAATTTCTTAAAGGCAGACTTATATTTTCAAAATAACAACTGTTGGTAGCCTGGCAGAGCAATCAGACAGTTTGTTACTTATAAAAGAGTGTTTATTAACAAAATCAAATTTTTAACTATGAAGATTTTATTAAATATAATCTAAATGTAGTTGAAGATCGTTCATGAGTGTCTTGACCAGTAGAAGTTATTCTAGGAAGTCTCGAAAAATGAAAAAAATGTCATTAATAAAACATTTGTAAAATGGTGTGAAAGAACTGTTCAATAATAATAGTATCAAGAAGACTCAAAAAAAGATCAGTATAAGGTGGGGCTATACACGCTCCTATGCGAGCACCATGGATTTGCTGGTTTGTTGGTCATTGAAGTACAAATAAGTTCAATGATAAAATGTTTTTATTCTGCAAAATGTTGACAAGTGATTGGTGTTTTTTATTATATGTAAAGTTAAGTTGTATGGTAGTGGGTGGTAGGATTTGTCATCCAATAGCAAATCTTTAATTTTCTTTTCATAATTATTTGTGTTAAGAATAACAATACTGCCTCCTTTATCAGCTTTTCTTATGGTGTTTTGTTTGATTTTAATTTTTCAAAGCTCCATAGTTTAGTTAGGTTATGAAACCTAGTTTTTTAAGTGTCAAGTATTGTGGATGCATTTTTATTGACAGTTTTAAAAAAAATGGGTCAGAGTTGAATTGTTGTGGGGTGGTGGGAACCATTCTGATTGATATTTTTCTTTTATGGTACAGTGATAATATGATCGTAGTTATTAAAAAAGAACTTTAATTTCATTTTTTTTCAAATGTCTTGATGACATCTATTTAGGTTTTATATGGTAAATACTGTCGAGCCAGACTGTAACTAAGTCCCATGGCCAGAAGTTGTGTTACAGGTTTGGTGAGTATATTATTGGAAAGGTTTGTGATGATTTTATCCTTAAGAGCTGAAGCTGCTAAAAGTAGCTCCTCTTTGATACACCTAATATACTCACTCTTTGTAAGATGCTCATATCCATTAACTAAGAAAGTTAATGGACATCAGGATCTCACAGAGAGTGAGACATTGAATAAATGTTTGTAATTTGATGCAGTAAACCAGTATTCCTTGATGTTTTGCAAGTGGATAAATAATAGAAAAGTGCTTAGTGCTAGTACATTGTATACAACAGTAATAGTAAAAAAATGAATGGTAATAACCAACATCAAATGTAGATAATGCCTTCAGAATGGATGGTTATAGCAACCTGGACTGTAAGACAATAGCCTTTTTGGGCATTTAATAACTCACAAATTTAAAACTTGATGAATGGCAACAGCAACAATAGAAATTGTTAGTCAAGAAGATAAACAAGGCGTCTGCCGTGTGTGCAATGTAAACAGATAAATTGATACAACCTGTCAGCCCTCACTGTGTGTCAAGTCTAGTCCAATCAGAGACCAGTAAAAAGGGTGAATATACTCAGCACAATGTGGAAAGTGCCAATTAGATTGTGTTTTGTGTGACGCTTAAGTAAGCTACTGATATTAAAAATGGAGTTAAAAAATCAGGAAAATGAGAATGTCATGCAGTTAGGAGGGAGGAAATAATTAAAAGCCTCTGAAACGTGTAGGTGTATATGGGCAAAAACATAACAGTCAAAGTAACTTGTGGTATCGTTAAGCCAGAAGATGTCACTGCTTAATGATCCATATAAATAAATATTTGTTTAAAGATAATTACTTACATAATAGGCCATGTATGCTTATAGATGCAAAGGAAAATTAATGATCTGGATAGTACACAAAAATGTATTCTAAACATAAACAATTGAATATAGATTGTTGCTAATTACTTTAAAAACATGTTTTCATTTTTCAACTAAATTAAATTTGACAAAGATAGAGTGAAAATAATACAAAACTAATTTCCTTATAAAAAATTTTTTTTCGGTTATAACTTTTGTAGCTCCACGCTATTTTCAAATCTTCAATTTAACATTATTTATTAACAATTTTTAATAAACAGTTCTTAATTATCATATTTTAGTAGTTATATATTAAAAAAAAATACCCAAAAAATTAGGAATACTGGACTACTGATTATCATAGCAGACTGCTCAAACAGGACTATATTTCAGTGGACCGCAGGGTAACAGGGAAAATACCGGAGATTCCAACCCTGATTTTGCTAATTTTCTGAAGGGCAATTTTAGATTTTTCATTTTGTATGTTCTTGATAAAATAGATTTTTCATTTTGTATGTTCTTGATGGATAAAAAAATAAAACTCTAAACTTGCTTTAGGCCATTTCCTGAGTATATTTTCAATTCAAATGGTGATTTAAAAAGATTATTTTCAAAAATTTTAAACTTTGAAAAGATGGTATTAAGAATGAGCTCGAACATAGAAAATGGTTTATCTGAAAATAAATTGATTCATACAAAAATTGTTTAAAGTCTAAAATATACATTTTGTTTCAAAATAAAATATGATTAGGCAAGACAATTTTATTTAAATATTCTTTTTCGTATTTTAGGATACCTGAATATTTAAATTTATTTAAATATTCAGGTAACGTTAAATACGAAAAAAATATTTTTTTCATAATTGTTCTTTATAAGTCCCAGCTACTAATTGTTAAAACAAATAAAAATAAAAAATTATGCACAGAAATAGAAATGCCCACTATTTAAATGAAAATTTAATTATTTAAATACCATCAAATAATAAGCATTATTTAATTTAATACAACATATATAGGTATTTAATTTAAAACAACATATATATATATATTTAGTTTTGAAACAACATATATATGTATTTAATACAAAATATATATGTATGTAATTTGAATAAGAGTCATAGTTGCAATTAGTTGTAAATAAAATAATCATTTTAATAAATAAAACATTTTTGAATAATAAAAAATAATTAAACGCAGAAAAAGAAAATCAAATAAAAAACCTGTTTTAGCTACAGATTGAAAAATCTTCATTAAAGTTTTGTTTTCTTTTAAAAGTTTTTGATTAAAAAAATTCTGATGGGATGGAAAAATCTCTAATGGATGGTTGTCAGTAGCAATAAAAATTGAACTGTTGTAACCGCTCTTATAATTTATAGAACCCAATGTTCCATCATGCATTGGTAACAAAGGTATTGCACATAATTTTTCAGCATCTGAAATATCAGTCAAGATAAACTCTAAAATGTGCATCATATCAGAGCTTTTACAAGATTTATAAAAATTTAAGTTTTTTTTAAGAGTAGTTTGTACTAATGACTTAGATATGAGTTTAAGACTGCTAAAGTATGATTGAACATGATTGGGAACAATGGAAACTTTTTCACTGCACATTTCAAAAAAACCTCTAATGCATAAGTTTTGTTCTTCAGATGAAAATAAATCTGGTCTAAGAATATAACAATCTGATGGATACAACCATTCTTTACAAAAACTGCAATAAAAACATTTTAATTGAGAAACCTTTTCAAAAAAAGGGTTCAAGAGTTGCTGCCATTTCTTGTCAACGTCATCTTTTTCTGGCCAACAGTCATACACGATATCTGAACTTAAGCGCATTTGAGTTAAATATTTCATCAAGTTACTATAAGCATGAGGCAGCAACTTTGTTATAAGAAAATTATTCCAAAGAACTTGCTGGTCTTTGTTTATATTTTTAGGATCTGTTGGCCATTTTAAATCACGCCTATCTTCACTGAGAGCAAAGAAACCATTCACATGCACAGGTAAACCTGTGATGCCTTTTTGCCACATAGGCAGTGGTAAAACACAAAAAATATGTCCTCCAACATCATCTAGATATTGATCATTTTTAGGGTATGCTACTGTTACCAGTGGTAAAAGGTTAAGGCTTTGAAGATTATTGAAATCTGATGAAGCACCACTATAGTATTCACTTACAAAATAGCAATAGTTAACTTCAGGTGTATTTATTTCTTTCTCTATAATGTTTACTTCATAGTCATTCGTTACTTCAGAGTAACTAGGAGATTGAAGCTGTTTTTTAATTTTATCAATAAACTGCATTTTTGAATTACCATACTTTTTAATGCAATCTTCTGTCAATGCAATTGAATATTCAACTACTTTTTCATTGCTTCCTTTTGAAATACGGCATAACTCTATATGTTTTACACACTTTAAAAACAATAAATTCAAGTAACCATTTTCTTTAAGTGATTTAATCAATTCATTTAGTTGACCATTATTATAGCAAAACTCTGATAAATCTGATTTTTTTTGTCTCAATGGAAAGCGAAATAAAGTTCCACTCACACCATTCTCTTTAATTTGAAATAATCTTTTGAATAACTCAAAATCAGAATGATTTTGAAATATCAATCGATCTTCGTTATTTTGAAAATCAAACTCAAGAACTTCGCTGTTCAATGTACAGACCATAGGATCAAGAAACATAAATTTTGTACCACTCATTACCATAGGAAAATCTATATGTAACATAAAAATAATTTTAGTAAATTGCTATTTAAGAATTGTTACAGAAAATAAA
Organism: Hydra vulgaris; assembly: GCF_038396675.1. Lineage (NCBI taxonomy): Eukaryota > Metazoa > Cnidaria > Hydrozoa > Anthoathecata > Hydridae > Hydra > Hydra vulgaris. Next base: position 14,579,638 of record NC_088933.1, read on the forward strand.
ATAAATAAAACCTGATAAATGGAATACTGATTTAAAGCCCAATCCAAATTTTCCGACTTTTAAAACTTCTTTTTCTTTACAGCTTATTCCCAAAGAACTAATTCCTTCCCAGTCTTTTTCTGTAAACTTAGCATTGTTATACGCATACAATGAAGGTCCCTGAAAAATATAATACTTATACATATGTCAATAATAATATAAATATAATTAATCATTATGACATTATTAAACATTATTATCATTGTAATTATTGTTAATAATAATATTATTAAAATATATTTTAAAATAAAATAATTAATAATATATAGACAATAAATATATAGACAATAAAATATATAGCAATAATAAATATATAGACATAAAAATGGAGAGGTAACTTAATTAAAATATACTATAGGATACCATAATTAAAATATACTACTTTATTGTTTTTATATTTTTGTTTTTAACAAAAATTAAAATTTTGAATTTTAGAATTTGAACATATATATATATATATATATATATATATATATATATATATATATATATATATATATATATATATTTCATGCCTTTTGGCAATTATCAGCCATTGAGTATAATTTGTCACGTGAAAACTGTTTAAAAAGTACAAACTAAAATTATGATGTAAATAGTTCTGACATTACAAAAACAAAACAAAAAAAATAGGCGTCAAAGATTTTAGCCCCGGGTGTTGAATAAGGAAAGTAAATATTTCTTTGAATGCCGGCACTATAAGTACACAATAAATATTGCTCTATTATTTAATAGTATTGAGCACTCTTAAACGCACAAGAGTATTTTTGTTATTATATACCATAATAATACATTATCTTTTTATGTATATAAAAGAGTTGAAAGTTAACAATCCCAATGCTGCCTTAAACTTCTGGGGCCGTATTCTTATCTCTCCGTTAAGCTTAACGGAGCATTAGTCAAAAATTTCTTTTTAATTTTTTTTTAATTACATTAATAAAAAATTTATCTAAAATTATAATTTTTTAAACAATTATTTGTTATTTTGGTATAAGTTTTATTTTAACGAATTTATATAAATTTTTCGTCATTTCTTTACTTAGCAATATTGTAATGAAATTTCAGACAAAAGCTCTGTTAAGCTTAACAGAGAGATGAGAATATGGCCCCAGTACAACAAAGCAACTGCTATACCTTTCAGACCTTTTAACAACTCACCTTGGTATAACCTCTTGTTTTATGATATATATATAAGCTTTAAACTTGGTAACATTAGTTATCTCTTATTTTATGATAGACTGTCAGCATACTCTGTAGTTATTTAAATCTTATGGATTCTGCATAACATTGAATGTTGCTTAAAATTTTTATTTTAATGAGTATTTTTGATGCAGTTCTAAAAACTAAAAATTAAATATACCATCTAAAAAATTATGGTTAAAAAAATTTTGTATCAAAAAAAAACAAAAAAAAACAAAGACATTTTCTCTAACATTTGTTTCTTGATCAATTGTTAATGCACATATTGAGGGTAATACCTTTTGAGCTATATTTCCTATTGAATAGTACTCTTGAGTAGCAGATAAAGCCAAAACACCAGCTGAAAGAGCAGGAGGAAAAAGATCTCTCAATGCTCTTGAAAATGCAGGAATTAAAACTTTTTTTCGAGTCTGAACAAATTTTTTTTCTATTTCTCTGAAACAAATCCAGAAACCAACTTTTATATTTATTATTTGCTACTTTGGTGCTTGACTTACTTTCTGACACATTTCTATGCATCTCAACTTTTATCAAATTAGTTAATTTAAACGTGACTAAACTGGTCATCATAAGTAATTCTATACAACTTTCTAAAGGAACTTTTTTAACTAAAAGATAAATAAATGAAACAACTATTACATTTAGGTTGAGAAGAAAGTATAATAAAAAAAACGAGCCTTTTATTGATGTTACATCCAAAGAAATAGTTTTCCACAATCTTTGGTTTTCTAAGAACTGCACATGTTTCATAATGTCTTCTTCTGTCTTGTTCTAAATGGCATATATTTGCAAACAGTTGATTTCAAAGAGATTTCAAATAGTTTTTTTTACTCTTGGCTTGAAATTATTTTCAGCCAAAATTCAAAATTTTTTGAGTTAATTATATTTAATCTAAAACAACATGTTTAGTTTCTCCTTTTTCTTCTTTAGGTGGTTCTGACCATGCAATAGTCTCTTTAAATCTTTTATCTTGTACTTCTTTTTTGGACTCATCTTATCATTGCACTACTTACTACTACCCTAAAGCTGCATGGGATTTTTTTGTGATGATCCTTGCACTGATGTCTTTTCTCTCTCCACTCTCACTAATAAATGCGTCTCCTACTTAACCTCCTCGATTCAGGCAGGAATGGAAACTTTTCTTCCTTTTCATTAGTTCCATATCAAGCCTCATTTTACTTCATACTTTTCACTTTCTTGTGCAGCTGCTATATTTAATCGTAATCATTTAAAAAAAAAAAACTCTCTTGAGAACAAACAGCTATTTACAATTGCAAGAAATCAATGTATTGTCTGATGCTAAGCTCCGTTATTCTCAGTTCACTAAATATCGCATCTTATCTCAAAAGTTAGGCTCTTAAGGTTTTTTTCAAATTTTCAACACTGTCATTAACAAGGGTAGGTCTAACATTTCATCTCTCATTCACGATGTATAAACTCACTAGATTGCTTCTGCTACATTTGTGGTAACTATACCATTAAAAAGCAACAAAAAAACATCTCCAATTTTGTTGAAAAAGTATATTTTGCCTATTATGGTATATAGTTAGGCAATCAAGATAAGTTTTGGGTTCCACACAAAGGCAATGGTTTCAAGGTAAAAAGCAGTCTTTATGTTATGGAATATCAATGGTTTGGAGGCAGCCCAAAAATCATAGTGATGACTGTTATATTTGTTCTTACAACGTTCAAGGTTTCAATTTGAAAAATAAAAAAGATATTTCTTACCCTAACATTCAATCAGCCATTTGCCCTATTCCTCATGGACCTGGAGTACCAATACCCTCTCCTCCAGATTCTTTGGATAATATTTTAGATGATCACGAGACATTGGCTTAGCAAGGTGATAGTGAAGAAGACTGATTGCTACAATTCTGGTACAACTGATCCCATTCCATTCTCACAATCTGAACTGAACAATTTAGTTAGAGGCCTAGGTCTTCCTAAAGACTTGGCATAAGTTTTAGGATCTAGATTGAAAGATAAAAATGATGGATTCGGGTACATCCTTTTTTTGGAATCGATCAAGGGAAAAGGAATTTTTATCTCTCTTCTGTCAAGAAGGTGACCTGATATTTACTCAGAAGGTGACCTGATAGCTACTCAGACCACAAATGGACACTGTGCCAGGATTTAAAAGTTATTTCAATGCTGCTTAGTCAACAAAGTGGCTATACAAAGTTCCCTTGCTTTCTCTGTGAATGGGACAGTTGAGACAGAAAGCAGCACTACATAAAAAAAGTTTGGCCCTTGAGAAAAACCTTAAAAGTAGGAGTTAAAAACGTTAAGAGAAAAAGCCTTGTGGATCCCAAAAAGGTGTTACTTCCACCACTTCACATTAAGGTGGGGCTGATAAAACAATTTGTTAAGGCATTGCCAAAAGAAGGGGAGACTTTCAAATATCCTAATTTTGTGGACAAAATGGAAACAAAAGAAAAGGCAGCATGGACATCCTTTAAGTTAGTTGTTACCGGTTTCCTAGGAAACAACAAAGATCCAAACTACAAGACCATTGTCACAGACATGCTCGACAACTTTAAGAAGCTGGGCTGTAACATGAGCATTAAAGTTCATTTTCTCCATTTACATCTTGATTACTTCCCTGAAAACCTTGGTGATGTAAGTGAAGAGCAAGGCGAAAAATTTCACCAAGACACCAAGGAAATGGAAAGAAGATATCAGGGAAGATGGAATGTCAACATGATAGCGGACTATGGCTGGATGTTGAAGAGAGATGATCCTGAATGAGTCCACAGCTGGAAAAGCAATAATAGAAGCTTCGACAGAAAGCAGAAACATTATTATAAGGACTTATAAGCTGAAAGAGAAATGTAAGTGTTCTTGAAATATAGTTTAGAAGATGATTTATACATAAAATAAAATTCTATAACAATTGAAAAATGTGAAATATTGGTCGAACTTTGTTATTTTACCCAAAAATAATCCCTTTTTTGTGAGAAAACCTGATGTGATAGAAAAAAATGGATTGCATTTTCGAAATCAGCGCTGAAAAATACATAAAAAACAGCTATCAAATTTCAAACAACTTTTTAAAAATATTTTTTGGCAGATCTGTGTTATGGACAAGACTTAGTAATCTATGATAACTATTTATCAAGACTTACAATTAAAACATTTACTTTTACATTTCATTAACATTTAGTAAAGACTTTAAATCATAACAAAATTTTATTAAGACTGGCATATATAGTTCATCAGCAAGTACAACTGATTTATAGGTAAAATATATTGAAAATTTTAAGGTAAAATTGTCAGGAAGTTTAATAATGATAAGAAATAACTTTTTTTGTTATTTTTTGTTTTGTTTTGAAAATTTTCTCTGATACCAAGAATGCTAATAGAAGAGATCAAAATATTAATTCAAGCAAAAGCCTTTGATATAGCAATAATCCTTGTCTATTTGCTTCCGCCTAATTCACAAGAACCTTTATATAATTACAGTTAATAAATCAGTAATGGAATGAAAGGATCAAAATCTGTAATAAATGTCAGAGAATAATTTATTGGACTCAAGACACTAGAAACTTATTAATTAATGTATTGCTAATAAATAGTAAAACGTTGCTAATAATAAGATTAAATGATAATTGAAAGTGTCAGAGCACCAAACAGAGTCAGAGCAGTGTCAGTCTCCAAAGTATATATATGTAGCTGGCATTTTTCAAAACAACTATAGGTGTCATTTTTCAGTTACCAGAAGCAAGATTCTATTCTTAGCACTCATCAAAAAGTTCAGAGTATTGAAAATAGTTCACAAAAATACTTTTTCAAAACTGCTGAAAAAAGTTATCTAGACCAAAGGATGTAGTAGAGTTAGAATTAACTTTAAGAATGGGAACTAGAGTGATTAGGATTATTAACAAAAGATAAATCAGTTTCTGTAGAGTGCGGTTATTAGACTAAAGAGATGAATTAGAAAAAGAGTTGTCTGCAAGCTTTGCCTAATTATTGTGAGTCTTGACTTGAAACCAACAAAGAGTTTTTAGCAGTGATGAAAGACATCAGTACTACGAAAAAAAAAATATTATGAAAGTAATCCTAATCAGCTTTATATAGCAATATAAGATAAAGGTAAATAAAAGGTGAATTTGAGATAGATGTAGTACAAGATAAAATTTTTAGTGAGATTATAGCATAGTCTTAAGGTAAATAGCAAAGATAAGTAAAAAGCAAAGAGTCTAAAAATCATATCTAAAAATGTAAAAGTCATAATTGTCTATCTGGAAATGAGTTTTAAAAAGATAAAATTTTGAACACTAGTGCACAACATGTTAAGTTGTACTTATTTGTCGAGTTATTTAATGTGATGAGAACCACCAACAACAATATTAACAGGTAAATAATGAGGAAGGGTCAACGTGACCAGAAATAACACCATTAGATATGCAGTTTTGGAAAGAAGCAGAACCTTCAAGAACAAAAATAAAGGTGATTAAGTAAAGTATGCTAAAAGAAAGTATTAAAAAAGTTTTATCACAAAAGAAATATCAGAGGAATCAAACTTGATTTCACAACAAATTAGTGAATTGATATGTAGTACATAACAGGCCTGGCCAAGGTCAAAGTAAGAATTTAAGTGTTTATAAAACACTTAAGATTTTATAATATTAAAAATGAAAAAAAATGGTGAAATAAAAACTCAATTTAAAGTTAGAAAAGCTTGTGGACTTTTTATTTTGCAAACCAACTTGTGAATCAGAATGTATAAAATATTCATATTAAGTGTAAATGTAAAAAAGATGAGAAAGTACCAACTTTAGAGCTTACGATATTTGTAGTGCAGATAGAAGAAGAATTTGTATAAGAATTATTAGAAAAATATTATAAATAGGAATAAAAAACTAAAGCACATTAAATTTTTTATTAAGTTTCTAAAAATTTTATATCTAAAAATCATGAAAGTGACTTACTACAAACATGTCTGATTCTGGGTTTTATTACTAACAACCTTGCTAACATTCTTCTAATTTATTTTAAAATTGACAGAATGGTAGTAGCTTCTAAAAGTTAGACTTTTATATTCATTTTTGATAAAGGTTCTTATGAGGCAGAGTTTTAGTAATTTTTTTTAACTAATTGAATAAAGCCTATATATATATATATATATATATATATATATATATATATATATATATATATATATATATATATATATATATATATATATATATATATATATATATATATATATATATATAAATATATATATATATATAAATATATATATAAATATATATATATATATATATATATATATATATATATATATATATATATATATATATATATATATATATATATTAACAACTTTAAAATGTATTCTACAAAATAGAGTGCTCAATGTTATTTAAAGCACAGAGCAATTATAAATTAGTAGAAAATCACTTAACAAAAATTTTTTTCATTTTTCTGATGAGTCTATTGATAAAACACAATGTAAAATGAAAAAAAATTTTGTTAAGTGATTTTATTTAATTTATTTATATATATATATATATATATATATATATATATATATATATATATATATATATATATATATATATATATGTATATATATATTATATGTGTGTAAATTATGTTGGTGTATTTGACAAATAGAATGGTCAATGTTCTTAAAGAACAGAGCAATAATAAATTAGTAAAAAACACTTATTTAACTTTTTTCTTCAACTTGAAGTTTCACCATTGCTGGATCTTTTACTCTTCCTGATGATCAAGTAATGGTGAAACTTCAAGTTGAAGAAAAAAAGTTAGATAATTGTTTTTTACTAATTTAAATAAAAACAAGCTTACAGTGCATTTAAAACGCCATAGGGTCCTGCCATCTGGCGAATACTTCATAACTATTTATTTAAATGATTGCTTCAGCAGCTCACTTTGTTTTTAAACACATTTTGTGTTATTTTATTAATATTTATCCATTTTTATTGGGTTTTCTCGTGGCGATTGGTGAATTTTCAATTTTTGGCGATTTAGCAGGTATGTTAAAATTTATTTCTAAACTATTGTTTAGTTTAGTAATTGTAATTTAATGACATTTTATGCAGTTTTATAGTATTTTACTTATGGATTTATGTGGAAAGCATGAGATTTTGTTTTTTTTAGCCCATAAAATTGTTTTTTAATATCATGTAACAAAATTGGAATTTTTGGTCAATAAAATTTAAAAATTGTCATATTCTGTAGAAATAACAATTGTATTAACATGATTTATTATGTATTTTATATTTATACTATTGCACTTTTAATATTTATTACTTCTTTTTATTATTTTATATTATTTAAAAATTTTGTTTACATTTTTCAGACATGACTCCGTATAGAAAGTTGACGATGGAACAGAGATGTGAGGTGTTAGCGAAGGTTAAGGAGGGGATATTCGTATCGGAAGGTGGCACAAATAATGAAAATCCACTACCTGACTGTATTTGGAATTGTGAGGAAGCATGCCGCAACCAACTCCGTACGCGATCTTCCCAGGGACGGCCGGTCAGAGAGGATCGGATGTTAGTTCGTATGAGTATGAAAAATCGTCGAATGACATCATCGGGCATCAGGAAACAGCGGCAGTGGACATATTTACAAGCACAGTCAGAAGGAGACTCCTGAAGACCGGTCTACAAGGTTGTGTAGCGGCCAAGAAACCTCTTTTGACTGTTGCCCACAAGAAAGCTTGATTGGATTTTGCGCGACGACATAAGGACTGGGGTGTTGAGGAATGGAAAAGGGTGTTGTGGAGCAATGAAAGCTCATTCCAGATGTTTTGTGGGGCTAAAAGGGCTTATGTAAGAAGGAAAGCCGGGGAAAAGTCCATCCCACAGTGCATTGTTCCAACACTTAAGCACGGGGGAGGTTCCATAATGGTTTGGGGTTGCATGTCCTGGGCAGGGGTTGGCCAGTTGTACAGGTGTGAGGATACCATGAATCAACACCAGTATGTCAGGGTCCTCGACTGTATGCTGTATGCTGCCATCAGCCAATTTGCTTTTTGGCAATGGAAAAGAGTTCCTGTTCCAACAGGACAATGCTCCTTGCCATAAAGCAAGGCTTGTGACTGCATATCTGGAGGATCATGATATACGGGTATTGAACTGGCCAGCCCAGAGTCCAGACGTCAACCCCATAGAGCACCTGTGGAAAATAATGTTTAAACACTTGCAAGGAGCAAACCCTAGCAATAAGGATGCACTTTGGGCCCATTTACATAACATATGGAATGATATTTCACCAGCTACTGTTCAGAACTTGATTAGCTCTATGCCCCGTAGGATTAAGTCTGTCATCAAATCAAGGGGTGGGCAGACAAAGTATTAATAAACTGTGTAATTTTAAATTGTATGAACAGTTGCAATAAAAAAAATAATCCAAATCAATTGATTTCAGTCGTTTTTATTTGTAACGCTACAAGAAAATAGAAAAAAACCTTAAAAATATTACTGTTATAATGACTTTTGCACAGCACTGTATATATATATATATATATATATATATATATATATATATATATATATATATATATATATATATTTATGTATATATATATAAATATACATCTTTGGAAAACTTATTAAGTAGTCTGTTAAATAAAGGAACATTAAATTTTCCTGAGAAAATGTTTTGAGGTTTTTACTACAATTTAATTGCATTTAAAGTAAAAAAATCTTGGATGAAAAATTTAAAAAGTATTTCATTTTTTTTTTTTTTACTTTTTGAATATTGTGATATTTTTTAGTCAATAGAATCTACTCTAATTACCCTGAAAAATGTAGTAATCAGCTGCGACCTTGAGCAATCTCATGCTCAAGATTATTTTTCAAACTAATAAAAAAACTTTTAATTATTACTATAAAAAAAACTATTTGTTTGTCCTCTTTAAAGAAAAATTCAATTTCAAGTGCGGCCGTGGCGCAGTGGTTAGAGCGCATGCTTTAAAAGCAAGAGATCCAGGTTCGAAACGAGCTCTGGACAAATTTTCGCGTCACGGTAAGGAAGGAGGCGTGAACTTCCTGGTTGAATGCACTTCCGCGATGCTCTGTGACAAGACCGTTAGGACTTCTTGGGGCATCTAAAATAAAAATTTAAAAAAAAAAAAAAAAAAAGTGTTCTTTAAAAAAAAATTCAATTTCAAGAAAAATTCAATTTCAAGTGTTTATGGCTTTAATGTTAATAATTAATTCAAATTATTCATAATTGCAACTTTGTTCTCCCACTGATAGACTGCAAGAATTTCCTTAAATAGTTCCAAAAATTTATTTCAATTTTTCCAGTTTTTTTACTTATAAAAATTTTTTTTACATTGCGCAATGTTTTTAGAATTCAAAAAGTGCTTTAGATGATGTAGATCATGGATTTAATGGATGGGTTTAATTAGTTTATAACTAGATTTTAACTCAAAAACTGATAACTTGAAGTTTGTGGCACTATGACATGTAACTCATTGAACATAAAGTGTATTTGTTACAAGTTTTACTTGTCATAAAGTTTTTCTTTATGACAAGTAAAACTTGTTTTCACAAGTAAAAAAAGTTTTACTTGTCATAAAGAAAAACTTATTCTTAATCTAAATATAATGATTGACTGCACGTGCAGAATGCACTTGAATTCTTAAAAAAGACATGTTAAACCTTGAAAGCAATAGTAGCAATAGTTTTTATTTTTTTATTTTTATGTTAATTCACCTCTCTAAAACCGAAAAAGCCACTACAGTCGAGGAGGCTATTTTAGTTGTGGTTACAACCCTTTCTCAACTCTATAACTCCAAAACACAAACATTGACAAACAAGGCCACTGCATCGAGAAACAAGTTCAGCAAATTATTACCAGGGATATGGAGAGGATTGACATTGGAACTTCTTGCTTATGAGGTGAGCACTCTACACTACACTACTACCAGTTACTACATTTATATGATTTTTACTAAGGATGCATTATTACATTTTCATACATTTTTGATACTCAAACTTAATTAAAGAATTTTTCTCAAAGTTGAAAATTTCAAAAACAAACTTGCAAACGAACAACCACTAGTAACTTTGTTTACTAAATTTTATTCACATAAAAGGCAAATATCATTTAGTAATAACGAAATAATACAAAACTTTTGATAGAATGCATTTTCTATACTTGGGCCAAGTCATTAGTAAACATCATTCAATCATTCACTTCGTTTTATTTTATAAAAAATGTCATCTATTAACAAACCCCCATTGAGAGGAAACTTATTGATCATCGTATTCAGTACTTAAATAACAAACAATATAACATACAAGAAATTAAAAAAATGCATTTCCTCTAGGATTGTAAAAGAACCCAATTTACCAGCTGCAGAAACTTACTTTAGACCATCAAAAAGCATTTTCCGATTATAACTTGCCATAGGAATGCTCTCTGAGAATCAAAATTGGGTTAAAAAATAAATATTCTTATAACTAATCACCTTGCTGAAAAGCATTACATAGAAATTTATAGTTTTCAAATGAAGTGGTTCACGAATTTTCCCTACCAGTTAAATATATACTATTATAATAAAAAGCAAAAACTAGCATATATATATACATACACACACACACACACACACACACACACACACACACACACACAAACACACACACACACACACACACACACACACACACACACACACATATATGTATATATACTTGTACATGATAACAATCTACAATATATATTAAGGATCTGCATCTTGAAACAAAAAGTCTTGTTATTCACTTTTTAGCAAGACAAGATGAGACAAAACAAGACTAATTTGCACAAGACTGAATTTGTCTTGTCGTGAAATGTCTTGAATCAATCAAGACCAACTTTATAGACTGACAACTAAAACAAGAAATATCAAGACTTTTCTTGTTATTTTTTTAACAATACTAGAATTGAAATTATTATTATTATTTTTTTCTAGTTTATGCTGTAACTGGCAGAATCACCAGCAAGTGTGAATTGCACACTTTGTCAGTCTTATCAAGTATCAATAAAAGTTTCATAAATATGTGTAATTTGTCACTTATGTATTGTATCATAAGTTTTTTTTAACTCCTTCAAGGATTTTGTGTTGATAGTTCCGATGCATCTTGTAGACCAATAAGTATTGGTCCTGGTTTTAATGAATTACTTGACTTCAGTCTTTTAATAAAAACTTGCTTAACTGTAGAACAAATATCTTCTAAAATTTGGATTACTTTATCTTTGTCTTCTGTAGATTTTTCTTTTTAATTTGGTTTTTGAAACTCCAGCAATCCAAATATATCAACATTATTGAACCTCCTTTCCCACTCTTTCTGTTCATTCATTGTAGCATCTATAACTATTAGTTGTTCTATTGGTGCTTTATTTCTTGACACGATTGATGCCCAGTTATGAATTTCTGGAACACCCTTCGATATAGTTTGTTGATCTCCAATTTTTAGTTTTAAATTATTTATTTCTGAATCTTGAATTTCATTTTTTTTTGTTGCATTTCAACTAATTTTCTGAAATTTTCAATTTCCAACAAAAGCTCTGCTTTAACCACCTCTAGCTGTCCTTTTTGAATATTTGTCATTATTTAATTTATCCCTTGGGATTTGATGCGGTATTGTCATGATATTGTTTGATACGGTTGAATACAGATATAAATTTAAATAACTTCATTTAAGAAAAAAAATACAAAAACTTCCAACAAGTATGTAAACATTATCAGCAAAGTTAAATCTTATATAAAAGTGTTACAATTTAAAATCATTTACCTCAAACTGATGTTATGATTTCATCTTTTGTGAAATAAAATAAAAAATTTAGTCTTGTTATTTAGAGAGTGAATAAAAATACAAGACCAAAATCGGCAATCTTGAAAAGTCTTGTCAAGCCTTTGTATTCTTGAAATGATTACAATGTAACAAGACTGCACAATTATTGATAGATCTTGAAATGTTTCAAGACCGTGTAGGTTTAATCGTGGTATTGGTATAAAAAACAACACTATTAATAGTACTTTAAGTTTTGTGCCATACATGGTAATCACCAGCTATTAACTACATAAAAAAAACTGTAAGTAAAAACCATTTAAAAACAAACTCTTTTACAAAAGGTAGAACGACTTCTGACATAATAAAAGATGTAACTAATTAGTATCTGGTCTTAAAAGAAGACAGTAGAAATTTATTAGAATATCGACACTTAAATAATATTTGGTCTTTTTTATTGAGCAGGTGGTTTTTTTTTTGTGGTACAAAATTATAAATTTCTTGTGAAGGCATAGGTTACAAGTATCAGATGTTGTTTTGATAAGTTTACAGCGCTTTATAATGTTCCAATTTATTGTGTGTTTTATATTTTTTCTTTTAAACTCCAAATCTCCTTAGATAGCTTGGTATCGTTTCTGTATTTCACGGAGTAAAAGACTTTAAATGATTGCGTATCTAAGCTTGAATGGTGTATCGCTGATACCAATATATATTTTTTTTCTTTTTCTTTAGGATTAGGATTTCCATCAATCACAGTTGCTTGATAAACAATATTAATTAATAAAAGTCTTTGTAATACAGTTGCAAGTTCTTGTATTTAAATTTGTATCACTGTGTAAAATCTTGTGGTTATGTGAACTAATTATAGACTTTATGTTTTGTATACAGCTATAACTAACTTTGATTGAATTTTTGCTAAATATTTTGTGAAATTTGGTTTACTGGAAAAAATGATTTACTAGAAAGTGCAGTTCAATTAATACTAATAAACAACAGCCTATTTTTGTTTCCATATTCTGACTATATGGAGGGTTGTACCATTTGACTTTTTGCTTTTGATTTTTGATTTTAGTCAAGGTAACTTGAGGTTAGTATTTCAGTTTACGATTATAGCCACACCTTTTTAAAGCTTCTTTGTATGGTGGGATAACATTATAAAAAACAGATTCATTTACTGGCGTGACAGAAAATTTCAATCAACAGTGAGAGGGTGTCTTTTGAAAATACTAGGTGGGTGGTTTGAATCAGAGAGAACATATTTCAGCTTATTGTTGTATATTACAGTATAGTTTAAAAGAATTGTTATTGAGATCAAATCTCATGTTGAGATAGTTAACTATTTTCATATTGCATTATTAATATTGCATTGGATGGAAATAAGAAGATTGTTACTTTTAAAAATTTTTACAAAATATTTTTTGAATTTCTTTTGCTGTCCATTTTTGTTTTTAAAAATCGCTAGCTTGTCATTATGATATTGACCAAAACCACCTCTATTATAATAATCCGAATGTTGAAATGAAAGAAAAATTCCTATTAACTCACATACTTCAGCAATATTGCAAGTCCTCATTATAATATCAACGAGTCCACCTTTTTTCTTAATCCACACATTTTTATTGCTAAAAAGTAAAGGTTTTCTTGCGCGTCTTGTTAATGTTTTGTATTCAGTATTTATTATTAGATGTTGTTTGGCAGAGTTGATTGTATCGTTAAGCATTTTTTCACTTATTGAAGGATAAAAATCATTGATGGTCTGCTACATTAAATAAAGTTTTGCAGGCTACACTTGTTGGTAGAGCAATATCCAGTTAAAAAAAGACATTCAAAAAGAAACCAAGTTTTGAAAGGAAGTTAATATACTTTGTAAACCAAAGTTATAATTTTAAGAAAAAAATGATAAGAAAAAAACAAGGCAACTACTTATTGCTTAAGGGTGTTATGTATATGTATGTATACAATCTCTTATACTATCTAAGATTGAGTTAAATTTGTATTAATTAAAAACAAATTAAGTACCTAAAAATGTAGAACCAAACAAAACAAAGTTACTTATGTTTCAATGCATCTAGTTGATCATGCTATGATCTGGGTAAAAACTTCATTACTTGCTTCTTCTACATCATATTCATCCAACTGATTGTGCTTGTTACTGCTATCTTTGTGCCTGTGCCTGTTACTGCTATCTTAAGACTAACTTGGATTTTTTTGATAATTTTCTTTGCGATGGTCTTTGGATGTTTTGTCTCATTGCTGAAAATTGCACATTAAACTTTATAATTCTCCAGGATTCAGGCAGGCATGGAAGTTATTTTTTCTTCTTGCTAATTTTAAGTCAAGTCTCACTCTACCTCATGGTTTTCATCTTCTTGTCAAGCATTATTGTTTCTTTGCTATTTTTATATATATATATATATATATATATATATATATATATATATATATATATATATATATATATATATATATATATATATATGTTGCACCACCTTTTGCTTTTATGACTGATTCTAAATGCCTTGTCATGCTTCTTACAAGCTTTGGCATGACGTCAGTACAAATTGAATTCCAAGTTTCACAGAGAACTTCATAGAATTTTTTCTATTTGTTCGTATTGAAGGAGGAAATTTAGATTTTGAAATTGTCCATAAATTTTCAATGGGGTTAAGGGCTGGGCTTTGTGGCGGCCATTTAAGGATGTTAACTTTACTTTTTTTTGAGGAACTGTTGTGACACTTTGCTGGTGTGTTTGGGGTCGTTGTTTTGTCGAAAAAAGAATTAAGGATCTAAATTCAATTCTTTAGCAGATTGAAATAAATTTTTTGAAAGCAAATCAACATCCAATTGTCCTGTCATTATACCTTCAACATTCACCAGTTTTCCCACACCATTTGAAGCATAGCATCCCCAAACCATAATTGAGCCACCTCCATGCTTGAAAGTTTTTTTAAGATTTCTTTCTAAGAGTGCATCACAAGGTCTGTGCCAAACTCTTTATTATTTTTTAAACCCAAATATTTGAAATTTATTCTCATCGGACCATAACACTGAGTTCCAAAATGCCCCACTCTTGTCAATATGCAGTTTTGCAAACATTAAACATTTTTTTGTTTTAATTTATACCACTAATGAGGGGTTTACTTTTCTGAAGACGGTTTATTAAACCACTTGAATTAAGTCTTCTCTGTACAGTTCAACTGGAAACATTTAATTTAAGATTTTCAACAATCTGTTGAGCTTATTGTTGAAATTTTTTTTGCTATCCATGCAATTAGCATACCAGTTCTTGTTGAAGACTTAGCTGGGCGACCACATCTTTTCTGATTTTCAACAGAACCAGTTGTTTCATATTTTATACACATCTTTTTAACACCACTTATTGATATTTGACATTTTTCAGCACATTGCTTGTAGGTTAGGACTTTTTTTCAATCAGAAATGAACTGAGGTCTGATGTCCAATGAATAATTTTGATGATTATTGTGATTGTTATTATATGAACGATTATTATTATTAGTTTTACTTTTTCTAAAAATAAATTCCAAAAAATATAGTTTAAAATGCTTGTTTCTAATAACTTTAACAAAATGCTTTTAATAATAATCATTTTTAATAAATAATTATTGACAAAACATTATATTTCATAACAAAAACTCAAATGTTTATTACTTTTGTCACATTTATTTTAGGCAAAAAAATTGTAAGATAGCTAATTTCATTTAATAGAAATACTTTTGCAATGTGTGAAAAAGAGTTATAAATATATTTGTTCTTCTTTGGAACCAAATTTCAAAAAACACATAAATTTATTGCAGTTATGTAGATCCTGACGTAAATAATTGTGTTTTTATTGTTTGATTTTCGATTTTATCATCAATGTTACTTAATTTTGTTCAAGACTATATATATAAATATATATAAATAATATATATATATATATATATATATTATATATATATATATATATATATATATATATATATATATATATATATCTATATATATATATCTATATATATATATCTATATATATTTATATATATATCTATCTATATATATACATATATATATATATATATATATATATATATATATATATATATATATATATATATATATATATATATATATATATATATATGTATACATATATATATGTATATATATATATATAAATGTATATATATATATATATCTATATAATATATATATATATATATATATATATATATATATATATATATATATATATATATATATAAAACTATCCTGAGAACCTATATATTTTATGATTGCAAGCAAGTTGATGCAAAATGTTATTGTCTGGTGTTATCCATTACTATCAGATTACAAATCTGCATTTTATCTTAAAGGTCATTAACATTGTCATTAACAAAAGTGTAATATTCTATCTCTCATAATCTGATCTTATAACTTCTTTTAGGTGTAAGGACACTAAAATTCTTAAATGATAAATAAATGACTTTTAATAGATGTCAATTAAGAATTTTGAATTAATTTTTTTCAGTAAGATTAATGTAGCGGATGTATGTGCTTTATCAGTTATAACGTAATATATTTGTTATTTTAAAAATAATTTTAATAACTCAATAACTGGTGTAATAATTACACTGCTAATTAATTTATACTCACAAATTATTTAAAATTATTATGTTAATTCACTTTTTATTTAAACATTGTAAAGAACTAGTTTTTAAATCAAATACCTACTTGGTAATCTTTTAAACCAGCAATGCTAAAATTATTTTGTTCAGTATAGGTATTTTCATCATACAGAAAAGTTATTTTTGATGCACCTGCATCTTCTCCATTCTGTATTATCTCCTAAAATGAGTTTATATTAAATAGCTATTATATAGTTTATGATAAAACTGTTATTAATAAGTGCCTTATAACTTTTAATAACAATTTGTTATATATAATAACTGTTATCATTAAGTAAACACTAAAATTATTAATTTCTTTTTATACTTTTTATGTATTATACTTCTTTATATTTCTTATTTTTATATTTTTTATTATACTTCTTTATATTTATTATTATATTTCTATTAACAAAATATTTATGTTATATCAGTATAGATATGCAGTAGATAGTTGTTGTTATCAGGAAAAACAAGAAGTAAAATAAATTAAGTTTGAGTAAATAGTCATAAGAAATATTATTTTTATGGATATATTTAAAAATCAACCAATAATTTTTTTTTAAGGAAAATGTTTAAAATAAAAAAATAAATAAAACAAGCTTTGTTAACAAGCTTCATAAAAAAGCAAACAAACAACTAAAGTTATGGTTCTTGTGTTGCTTGATCACATAAATGTCAAAAACAGTTCATTTGTATTTGGTTAGAAAGACAGAGAAGAAACTGCTAATAACATTTAAAGCATTTATTTAAACATTTAAAGAATTTGAAGATTAAATTTGAATAAGATGAATAAAATAAAATATAAACATGGATTTAAAGATGTAGATTGGAAGAAGGTGAAAAACAAAATCTGATGTAGCAATTATTATTTAGTAGATTTGATTGAATAGACATAATGAATTATAAAAAATTGATCAGTTAAATAAATTGAGTTAAAAAAAAAAAAAAAAAGAGAACTGTATACAAACAGTTAATATTGATAACTCAAATAAACAAATATTGTTCAATTCAATTTTTAGCATTTTTTAAATAACAAAATAAAGACAAATTACTTTGAATATTTGAGCATCACATGGATACTTTCTCAATATGTCTCGTATGTCCTCCACCAAAGTGCGTCGAGTAAACTTGCCTTAAGTTTAATAAAAAATAAATAAATGCAATAAATCAAAATCAATGATCAAAATCTATGAATTAAATTTATATACAATTTTTCTTACTTAAAGTTCATCAGTAATATATATATATATATATATATATATATATATATATATATATATATATATATATATATATATGTATATATATATATATATTTACTTGCATTTATATATACATAGCGAAAAAGATTTTATATTTATGTTACGGATTGTAACATAAACAAGATTTGTAATGTTATGTGCAAAATGTCCGTTATTTTTACATAATATAGATGTAACATATAACGTGCGTAGTACGCTATGTGATAGGTATGTAATATTACATGTTAGTAACACATTACAATATGTAACATTGACAGACATAAAAAATTACAATATGTAACATTATGACTTAATGAGACATGATAACTTTCTAATTTAAAGTTTTTTTTAATTAGATATCTTTATATGATATATATATATATATATATATATATATATATATATATATATATATATATATATATATATATATATATATATATATATATATATGTATATATATGTGTATATATATATATATATTATATATATATATATATATATATATATATATATATATATATATATATATATATATATATTTAATGCTATACTTAATGAACATCAGAAAAAGTCAAGTTAGAAGCTTAAATTTGGAAAGCTTAAAGAAAACAGAGATTTGTACTAGATGTTAAATGTGCAAATTGTAATTCTAACTTATTTTAACTAAATTGTGATTTTAACTAATAAATGTATTTGGCTAATAAATATTATAGCATAAGAATAGTTGACATTTTATATACATTTTTGGTTGTGAGTTTATAAAAACTCGGGAAGTTTTACACTTGTATTATTTACCAAGTAAAAGGTAATGTAACAACAAAATATAGATGTAAGACAAAATCCTCTCAAAAATCTAATCTCAAAATCTCAAAGATTTTTTTTAATGTTATGTTACGCCAAATTAAAAAAATAAGCAATTGAAATTTTACTTTTTGTTACAAATTTTTAACAAAAAAAAAATTTAAAGAAACTAATTGAGACAAATCTATTTTACAGTTAATACAAATAATGATAACTAGCAATAGGCATTATTAAAAAAAAAAAAAAGTTAATTACAAATGTATCAACAAATGCATAATTGAATACTGTTAATAATTAATGAGTTGTGTCATATAACAAAATTGTTTTAATAACAATATTATTTATTAAAAATATTGTAAATGCATTAATATGTTTCTCAAGAATATTGTAAAGCTATCTTATTATTTGTTTTATAACCTTTAAAAGTATAATGGAGTTACTACACAACATAAAATATTTATGAATTGAAACGTTATTAAAACATATCACAAATATATGTTTTTTTGTGCTACAGGGGTGCACAGGTTATTGCAGAAAAAAATAAATTTGAACATGTTAAAAACCATTTGAGTTATGTAACTGAAAATTTGATTACAGGAAAATAAAACAAGTCTACATAAAATGTTCAATTTTGTTCAATATAGCCAATAATTCCTCTGGAATATACTACAGCCTTCAGACGCACAGATATTTCATTGCAGCTTTGATGTCTGGACACAAATTCGTCCATATCTTTGTTACTTCTGCTTTGAGAGATGTCAATTTTGGATGTGTTTTGAGGGTCTTCTTTTACTCCATGAAGCTTAAAATGGCAATGTCAATGGGGTTTATATCTGGGCTAGATAAGAACATTAGGTGCCAAGACCACAAGTGAGGTCCAAGGCCCAAGACAACAATGTAGCTTTTATAAAGTCAACATAAGTTGTTTGGTTCATCTTGACACCTCGGAGAACAAAGACAAGTGGAGTTTTGGAGCCATCTAAACAAACCCCACCCCGTACCATTACTCCTATAGGGTGCTATTTTCTTGGCATAGTTCAAATTTTTAATGGAACTGTTCTTCTAGACTTCTTTAGAACTCTGTTGTTGTACCTGTGGGGTTAAGGCTTGATTGTGAAGATTTTTTTACTGTAAACAACTAGAACACTTGGGTAGGTTTTGAACCATTCTAGAGGCTGCTTTGCTCTTTTTTATTGTTTAGCTCTTGCTGCCTCACTAAAAAATTATCTTTACAAAGCTTTTCATACCTAAGTCTTCATGAATGACTTGTTGTAGTATTCTCCTTGACACACAAGCCTCTCTAGCTAAGCTAGATATTGTTTGATTTGGATTTATGTCGCACTTTGCAGCCAACAAAATTTTACTCTTACAAATCTTCTTGGGCAGAATTTTGTTTTTACAAACCTTCTTTGGTCTGTCTGCTTCAGTTTACCATTTCCATCATTTTCTAGATCCTTGATGAGCCAGTAAATATTTGAAATTTGAAAAAGCCCTTTCACTGTTTTGCAAATTTTGCTTTTCTTTCCACATGCCATCACGAGTGAAAAAACAAGTTTTCTTACTTTTTTTTTCCAGGTTAATTCAAATTATTTTTTTTTTTACTGTTTAATAAAAAAAAAAAAACAATTATTTTTCCAAAATTTGCAGACATTTCGAGTGCAAAGTTCAAATTGTTATTTTTTCTGCGATAATCTGTGCACCCTGGTCCCCTGTATATTACGTCTTAATTTTTATATTTTTTCAAAGTGTAATCAGAGGTGTAAAAAGTAACAAAATTATATACTTAAGTAAAAGTACTTTTACTATAGTGAAATATTACTCATGTACAAGTAAACGTTACTGGTCAAAAAGTTTACCTAAGAAAAAGTAAAAAGTAGTTTTTAATTTTATCAAAAATGTACTTAAAGTAAATGTAACTACGTTACTTTTTTAACAGCTACTCCCAGGCAACAGACCTGTTGAATAAAAAACATATATAACATAAGCTATTCTTTTCTGTATATATCTACAATTATTATATTTAAGTAATATTTTTAGGTGTGTGTGTTTTTAATATAAATAACACAAAATTAAAGTTTGTTATTATTTAACACTTAATTTATCAGATCAGGCTTTTTTGTGTGTGTGTGTGTGTACAACAACATAAAATTGAGAAATTTCTCATTAGGTTTTGCAAATGTATGCACACTGTGGATGTATGTAAAAAATGCCTTGAATGAATTTTTTTTTCTTACAACAAGGAGCATCTAAATAGGAACGTCTTCAAAGTAAAGCCAATAATTATGTAACTAGGATACATAAATAATTAAAAATAACAAGTGAGTTTTTATGTTTTTTTATAATACTTAGTATACAATGCAAACATAGTAAATCTTCATTTTGAATTTTTTTTTTAAACTCTAAAAGAAAGATTCAAATTTAAAACTTAAGCGAGGCACATTTTTAATGTTTATGTAACTTCACTTAAAACATCACTGAAAAATGTATGGAAAAATTTTATAAAACAGGTAATAATTTTTATCAACTAAAAAAATTAATTCATACCTTCTGTGAAATTGATTATGCAATAAATTTTTTCACTATATATATATATATATATATATATATATATATATATATATATATATATATATATATATATATATATATATATATATATATATATATATATATATATATATATATATATATACATATATATATAACGGGTGGCCCAAGATAAATGGCATTGGTAGTATTTTTATTATAACTTTGTTATTTTTTCAGCTAGAACAGTGACATTTTTTTAAAAAGATTTATTATTAAATTCTCTCTAAATCTGTCTTGATCGCTTTGTTTTATGGTTTTTAATTTTATTTGTAGATAATGAAATCTAAAGATTTGCAAAAGCTTGTACTTCTAAATACCAAAATGGTGATGGTCCATCAAAAATATTTGCTGATATTAAGGGTGTCATTGGGTTTCGTACAATAAATCGGTGGTGTCAAATGATAAGAGAGATGGGCTCTTGAGTTGAAACGCCCATCAGGTGGTCCAAGATCAGTTCGAACAAATGCAAACATTCAAAAAATCAGAAATCGTCTGAAACATAAAAAGAGGATTTCATCTCGAAAATTAGCTAATGAACTCAATATCTCCAGAACCAGTGTTCAAAGTATACTTCAAAAGCATCTCAATTTGCAGGCGTACAAACACAGAGTTAAACCACTGCTTACAAATGGTCAAAAAGTCAAAAGAATTAAATTTGATAATTAGCTTAGAAACCATTTTCGTAAAGAACAAACACTGAAAATTCTGTTTTCAGATGTAAAATTTTTTGATTTAAATGGTATGTACAATGCCCAAAATGATTGGATATGGTCCACTAATCGTAATGAAGCTGATAAAAATGGTGGTATTAAATAGAAACAAAAATTCCCTCAAAAGGTAATGGTTTGGTTGGGAGCTTGTTCAAAAGGTGATACACCACTGGTTATTTCGGACAAAGATACAGTAAATCATGACTGGTATATAAAAAAAAGTGTTGCCAGTGGCCTTGAAATATGGAAACGAGATGTTTGGTAATGATTGGACATTTCAACAAGATGGAGCAATCTTACATACGCATCATTTATTCCCCCGATCTCAATTCTTTAGATTACTCAATATGGGATAATCTTGTTCACCAAATGAAATGGAATAAAATTAAATCAAAATTAACATTAATTCAAGAACTTAAACGAGCTGTAAAAAACATTAGAGTAAATTTAGCTTTAGAAACTTGTACTAGTTGGACCAATCGCTTATATCGTATGTCAAAAAATAATCGAGACTATTTACATTAAATAAATTATGTCATTTTGTAGAGAATTTAATAATAAATCTTTTTAAAAAAAATTCACTTTTCTAGCTTAAAAAATAACAAAGTTATAATAAAAATACTACCTATGCCATTTATCTTGGGCCACCCGTTATATATACAGTGCAGTGCAAATTTATATCCTCACCAAAAATTCAAGATCTCACAAATAATTAAATAATTATAGTTAAATTATTTAATCATCTAATATCTTACTTGATTAATATTTGATTTTGTAATAGTCTGGTTTTATTTTGTTAATTGACTTAAAAATTTTAGAAAAATGATGGCACAAAATTATAACCTCATTTCAATTTTACTCTACAAAATTCCATAATGTTTTGTATTGCAATTTGAATTTATTAATAATACTTTCTTTTATTGCTGCCATTCTGAATAACTTCAAATATTTGATTTAGCACACTTTCCGAATGTTTTCAAAGACCTGCAAGAGATATGTTTATCCAAACATGTGCAATTGCCTTTTTCAATTCATCGACATTCGAATATTGTTTCCTTTCTGCATAAACACGTCTTGCTAAGATGTGTCATACATTTTTGATGAGATTTAAATCAGGTGAAAACGCTGGCCATTCTAATAATTGAATTTTCTTTCTGATAAACCATGATATATTTGACTTTGCTCAATGAACTGGAGCATTATCTTGTTGGAAAATAAAATTGGTGTTACCAAATTTTGCGAAATATCATTCAAATGACCATTTAACAAATTTCTATACCCTTCAGCAATTAATTTAGTAGTAATAAAGCCAATCAGAGTTTTTCCAAAATAACTGAACGCACCCCAACTCATTACTCCTCCACCTCCCACAGCCCTTCTTTTTGAAATTGTTTACTCTTTTCTAATGTCATGTCAGAAGTAATTGAAGGCATCTGGACCATCAAAATTGAATTTTTTTTCATCAGACCATACAACTTTTTGCCATTCTTTTTCCGAATTCATGTAGTTCTTGGCCCATTAAAAACGAATGTGTTTGTGCGCTTTAATTAGTACTGGAGATGTGCATTTTTTTGCGTATCTAAGAACGCCTTACTTGTTAATTGCACAATTAACTGTCTATATTGAATATTTCAATCCCAAATCAGCGCATATTTGTTTCGCAGAAATTGTACGGTTACAAGGGGCATACACAACTCGTCGCTGTTGGCAAGCTATAAGTATAGGTTTTCTACTACTTCAATGCTTCATGCAATAATTTGTTGGATCATTTACAAAATTATTAATCAAACATGGTGAGCATCTCAGTTTGCAAGCAATTGCCCAGTTTGATAAGTGCAATGATCTAAAGGCTTTGAGTGTAATTCCCCTTTGCATTTGTTAGAATGTACTTTATAAATTTAAAATGTAATAAGTTTAATTTTAAAATGGAATTTACTACTATTTTTGATCGCTTTTGATGCAATTTAGATAACAAGGTTATAATTGTGCACCACAGTTTTAAACAGTTTTATAATTTGAGTTAATTAGAATATAAATAAATTCATGTAAATAATTTTGTTTATTTCAAAAAGTGATCTATAAACAGAATTTGATCAAAACAGGTGAGGTTATAATTCTGCACGCCACTGTATATACATATATATGGGCCATTCCATTTTTAACTTATGTTACATGCATAACAACCTTATCAAATATTTGCCTATTTGAACTGTAAACTAAATTTTTAGCTATTTTGTATGAAAACTGTTTGTCTAAAGAATAAAATAAGCCAACAAGTTTTGAGTCTGTCACAAAGAGAGTGAACTTATTACTGAAAGTGACACTTAACTTACATTACGCAGAAAACAAGGTAAAAAAATTGCCTTGTTTTCTGAGTTTACTTTAACTGTTAGCTCAGATTTCTGTAAAGCGGTTTGTATGAAAGTTATCAAATCTATAGCAGTTTTTCCCACAAGACCAAGAGCAACTTTAAAAAATTAGTTTAGTATGACAACTTTATTAAAACTTGTTAAGTCATTTAAATAAGAAAATCTTTAAGTTTGTCAAATATTTTAATTACACTACTTATATTTATGCATATTGCCTTATTTTCATCAGATTGAAATTTTCAAAATTTTGCAATGTATTTATATATAAATCTTTAAAAATATTTTTGACATAAAAACTGCTATCACAGTTTAAAAGTTAGAGATGGTGTAGGTATATGTGGTTGTTTGGAACAGGATGGAGTTAAAATAAACTGACTAATGTGTATAAAGCCAGGTGAATAAAAATAAGCAATAGCTTATACTCAGTAATTGGTCAGCTTTACGTGAATAAAAACCTTAGTAGTTTTGCTCAAATTTGTATTCACGTAAAGTTAAGCAATTTACTCAGTAATTGTTTAGCTTTACGTGATTAAAAACTTAGCTGAAATCGCTAAAGCTTTCATTCACGTAAAGCTGACGTAATGTGCTTTAAGTAAGCACTGTTATTCAAAACGCTAAATGTAAAAAGGTAACATTTAATAATCTTTCACATAGATTATTAAAAAACTTAAAATTTCAAACTAAATTTTAGAAAGAAAAAAAAACTTTATTATGTTTTTGTTAACTTATATTACATGAAAGTTGCAAAAGCTCTTTTGTTTTATTCTTGAAATACATACTTTTTATAAAGTATAAAATCTGACCAACAACGATTTGAACATGTTAACTCCATTTTCGTGCTAAATAATTTCAGAGTATGTATATAAATTCATGGTCAAACTAACATTTTACAATGATTATACTTTTATGCAACAATAAGAAAAAGTGTAACCTTTGGATGCATAAAAACAACATATATATGGCATAAATTAATTTTAGTACTAAAGGTATTTTTTAAAATAACTTTCATGTGCTTGCATCAATATTCATTTGCTAAAAGTTAACAAAAAATAAAATAAAATTTGAGTACTATTTCATTTTTAATAACTTATTTAATATAATTATAATATAAATAAACCTATTAGAAGGAAAAAAAAATCTATTAATAATAAGTTCATTTTTTAATTCATATTTTTTTTAAAATTTATGAAAAATAACTAATAGTCTCTTCTTTTATTGGTTAATCAAAAAAAAAATAAAATATTATAACGCAAGAAATTTAACTTAAAATACTTTTGCTAATTCGCCAATCAAATCTTTTATATATATATATATATATATATATATATATATATATATATATATATATATATATATATATATATATATATATATATATATATATATATATATATATATTTGAATGTAGACAAAGTGTAAGAGAGCATGTAAATTATTATTTTATAAACATCAATAAATATAAATTTCTCTCGACACTAAATTTATTTTTTAAAAGAATTTTTTGTGACCAGCGTTTGGTCAGAAATTTTGGATTGTTGTGACCAGTGTCTTCAGCTTAAAAGTTTCTTGTTTGTTTTTGTTTATATCTTATTTTTAAAACGACAGTTCTATTTTATGTCAATGAGATGGTTTCGTCTTTTTCTGACATAAGGGCGCCAGAAATGGTGACTTTTTATGGAACAATGAAAGACATGAACTTGAAAAATCAGGTCCTACAGGTCTTTCATTTACGGTAGTTTTAGCTGAATCTTTTCTTCAACATCTTGAAAAAAGAGCACTTAATACAGCGCTCAAAACCAACCCACGTATTAAAGTTATTTTATAGATACTTAGATGACAATCATGCTAGAGTCCCTAACCTTGCACAGGCTGATCAATTTAAGACAATGCTTAATCAACAGCATCCAAAAATACAATACACTATCGAATTTGAAAATGATAAAAAAAACACTAAATTTTCTAGACATGTGTATAATAAATAACAAAAATGTGAATCGGTAAATATGAATTTAAAATACAAAGAAAAAAATGCAATTACTAACACTTAAGTTCAGGCAACATGAAACCATGACCCACAAATTTTAAATGGAATATTCAAGGATTTTGTACATAGAGCATTTAATGTATGTAGTCAGAAACATATAGAAAATAAACTGAAACTCCTTATTTAAGTATTTGTCAAAAATGGCTACAAACAGTCCAATCTCATAAAAATCATAAAAGAAATAAAACGAAAGTACAAAAAATCTCTTGTGGCTACTAAAAACATTGACAACATCACCAGGACGTATCCAACAATTTCATTACTTTGGGTACCAATATTGTCTCCCAAATTGCGTAAGGTGTTTAGGAAGGCAGGATATAAAATGGTCTTCAAATCAAACTTGAACCTAGAGGCAATATTAACATCAAGAAATAAATCCTAACTAGAATTGAACAGCCACTCAGGAGTCTACCATATCAAATTTATTTAATAAGGTAGACTCCTGAGTGGCTGTTCTGTTTTATTTTTTCAGTTTTATTTCCTATTCTACTGTTTTTGTGTTTAAATAAATTATTATTAAATTTACACACAAAAACAGTAGAGTAGGAAATAAAACAAAACAATCTGCATTAGCCACACACATGAGACATAGTGCACAACAAATTAACTGGGACAGTTGCAGAACTCTAAAAGTTGATGTTAAAAAGTTTGATAGGAAAGTTTGTTAGGCACTTGAAATACTGCCAATGTAACCTCAACCAAATGGTACCAATTTTGATGAGGGACAATATGTGTCAAAAAAATTTTGAACAGTTTTTTTGGCGCACTTACGTCAGAAAAAGATGAAACCATTCCATTGGTCACAAATAAAAAACTTTTAAACAGAAGATGCTGGTCAAAACAATCCAGCGAAAATTTCTTTTTAAAAATAAATTTAGTATAGAGAGAAATTCGTATTTATTGATAATTATAAAATAATCATGTATATATATACATATTTATATATATATATATATATAAATATATATATATTTATATTTATATTTATATATATATATATATATATATATATATATATATATATATATATATATATATATATATATATATATGTATATGTATATATGTATATATGTATATATATTTTAATCATTGCTAAAAATCATTATAAAATAGTTTTGTCTAACGCCAAAGCCTGCAATTTTCAGGTCAAAAAATCTTGTATTTCATCTCAAAAATTAGGCTCTTGTGACTTCTCATCTTAATATTTATAATAAAGGCAAATCTGTTACTGCTCCTCTCTTGCATCATTCAGATTTTGTCATCTCACCTTAAAACTCAGCTTTGCCTTTAAGTGAGATGACAAAATCTGTTTGCTTTAATCTTTTGATTAAACACATCTCTTGATTCTAGTGCAATCACATCCTACCTGATATAGCCAACAAACTGGTTGATCCATTGCTTGACATTCGTATCAATGCCACTTCTGTCTCTAAAGTGATTTCCTACATAAATTCTTCTACAGCTTATGGTCTGAACAACATACCTGTTATAGTCTTGCAGAAGTGTTCACCAAGCTATACTATCAAAACTATATTACAAGTTCTTAACAGAGTCTTTTTCCAGCTTTCTAGAAAACAGTATCTGTTATCCATATTTTCAAAAATTCTGGAGAGCGATCTGTCTTGTTTAACTACAGTACCATTGGACTTCTTATCACAAGCAAGGTTTGAGAGTCTCTAATTAACAAACACTTAATCTCTCATTTTGAATCAAATAACTTACTTTCTGATCATCAATATGTATATTGATCTTCTTGGTCTACTGCTGATTTGTTATCGGTAATAGCTGATAGGTTTTACCATGCATTAGATAGATGTGAAAAAATCAAGGCTATCTTTTGGCTTTTGGCCTTATACATTTTTTACGTTACATTAACAATCTCCTAGAAAATCTAAGGTGGCATTGTTTGTCATCAATTCTGCATTTATTCTTGTCTTTATAAAAAGCTAACACTCTCTGATTGCATAAAAAAAATAAAAAAAAGCATAAATATAGATAAATACAACTATTATTTTTATTAATTTGCTATTTAACTTAATTTTTTATTTTAACAAATAATAAGCATATTTGATATTATTTGGCTAATTTTTTTACTATTCAGTATTTAACAGAATATTGCCAACACATTTGTTAAATACCGAATACCAGGCTGTGACAAAAAAAACCCATAAAAAAGGATAAATATAAAAAATATTTTTATTTTTTATTTTAACACATAATAAATATGTTTAATGCTAAAAATCTGTAAGTGGTAAGTTATAAAAAACATTTTCATTGATGATTGATGATTGATCATTGATGATTATTCATTGATGATATCATCAATGATATTATCGATGATTAATTGTTCATGATATCATTAATGATTAATCATTGATGATATCATCAATGAATAATTATTGATGATATCATCAATGATTAACCATCAATGATATCACCAAGATTAGTCATCGATGATATCATCAATGAAAAATTCTTGATGATATCATCAATGATTAATCTTTATTAAAATTCTCATATAAGTTACAACATGATGAACTCGATTTATTAAAAATGGTCTTGGTTTCACTTTGCCACCAGCATTTATAAAGGAACAGATGTATTTGCTCAATTTGATTGTATTTCACAATATCTTAATATTCAACTCAAAAACAATGATTCAAAACCTTAAATTAAAAGTGAACTTTCCCATTTGGCTAACAACTAAATATACAAATACAGTCCATCTGAAAATTGTCTAAGAAAACATAAAATATTAAAAAGACTTCGGAATAATGAGAACATTGTTATGACACGACCAGACAAAGGAAGCAGTATAACTGTTCTTAATAAAGTTAATTATATAAATTCATTACATAATGTTATAAGTAATAAGACTAAGTTTAAAGAATTAAAAGAGGATCCAACTATAAAAATAGAAACATCTTTACAACGGTATCTTAGAAAACTTTATAGGCTAAAATGTTTTGAAAAAGATATTTACACTAAAATCTATCCAGTAGGATCTCAACCTGCAAAAATTTACGCATTACCTAAGATGCACAAAGTTAGTAAAGATAGTTCTCTTCCAACATTTCGACCTATAAATCTATCATTCCGTATGATGTTGAAAGTTTGTTCACAAATATTCCACTATTTCAGATTTCCACATCCGGTTCACATTTTCTATTTGGCGGAAAATATTACAATCAAACAGATGGTGTTGCTATAGGTTCTCCTTTAGCGCCCATCTTAGCTATAACTTTTGTTGTATTTCATGAACAAATATGGATCAATAACTGCTCCTTTACAGCACTATTTTTTTATAAACAGTATGTAGATGAAATAATTTCTATTTTTAATTCTGAATATGAAGCTCAAGAATTTTTCAAACACCTCAATAAACAACATAGAAACTTAAAGTTTACTAAGGAAAAAGAACAAGAAAAACAGATTGCCTTTTTAGATGCACTTATTTAAAAATCCAATTTGTTTTCAACTTCAGTTTATCACAAAAAAATATATATACAGGTCCTTTACAAAAAGTTTTAAGTTTTATTCCTTGTTGCTACAAATTTGGACTTATTTGTTGTTTGATTGATCATACATTTAAAATTAATAATAATTAGGTTGGTTTTGATAAAGATATTAGGAATCTATCATTTGTTTTACAAAATAATAAATTTTCACAAAAAATTATTGACTCTTTGAAGTTAAATCCTATATTGATAAGAAAATGAACCCATCTGTTTCTAGCATTTTTAATAGCTTAAATATAAGATAATTTAGGCTTCCATACATTGGAATGTACTCTAATTATACTAAAATGAAAATTTCAAAAATTGTTCATAAATACTGCAAGGATGTTCTAATAAAATTAATTTTCACTACTAATAAAATACAAGATTGTTTTTGCTTAAAAGAATCACTTCCTAAACTGCTTAAATCTCATGTTGTCTTTAAACTTTCTTGCGCTGGCTGTAATGCTAGTTATATTGAAGAAACCTCCAGACACTTGGGAACTAGAATAAATGAGCACCTTAAAAGTGATAAACGATCTCATATATTTAAAAACTTAAATTTATCAATTATTTTCAAAAACCTGGCTAACTATAATTCTTTTGAGATTTTGGATAATTTTATCACAACTGAACACAAATTAAAGATAAAAGCCCTCCACATTAAATGGGAAAGTCTCTCACTTAATAAACAAACTTTACATTATGCTATAAACTTATTTATTTAATTTTACTGTCAGTTTTCTTTTTTTTTTGACAGTTGGTTATTTTGATTGGTTATTTACCAAGTTATTTGGTAATAAATATATTGGCTTATTATGTATAATTTTTTGTCTGTTAATATTTCTCTGTAAAGACTTCTATTTTTTAATATTCATTTCAGAGTGTTTTTTTTAATTGTAAAACAACCTTTTAAAAATGTAAATAAAGTTTACGAAACATGTCAAGAATAAAAAACATCGTGTTGTTTTTAAAAATAATATATATATACGTATATATATATATACATATATATATATATGTATATATATATATATATATATGTATATATATATACATATATGTATATATATATATTTATATATATATATATATATATATATATATATATATATATATATATATATATATATATATATATATATATATATATATATATGTATACATATATATATATATATATATAGTTATATATATATATACATATAAATATAATTATATAAATATATATATATATATAAATATATATATATATATATATATATATATATATATATATATATATATATATATATATATATATATATATATATATATATATATATATATATATATATATAACCTAACTAAAACAAAACTCAACAAAATAAAACGCTTAGTTATTTAAATCATATTTTTAATTACATTGAGAATACTTTTTTATCTTTATTAATGTTTAGAACATTAATAAACATTAATAAACAAAGAACAGTTTACTTTTAATGACTGTTTAAAAAATACACACACTTTTATTTAAATTATGGTGTTTTTTTTTTACTAATTTAAAAATATCAGTTTTCATGTAAATGTAAACAAGTAAATAATTATGCATTAAAAACCATTTCATTCTTTGTTTTAACATTTGTACTTTTTTTTTTTTAATTTGTTTCAAAAGTTTGTCTTTTTTTTTTTAAATAAATTTTTTTATCTTTTAAAATGTATTAACTTTAATTAATCTTATATTAAAATATATTAAATAGACTTTTGTTGTTGTAGAAAGTCATCGTTTATAAAAACAAATCAATTTTTTATATTTTAATAATGCTTATTATAAAAAATGCAAAACTGTAAAAAGCATTTTGCTTTTAACAATTTTGCATTGTCAAAACAAAATGTGATTTGCTTGTCATATAATGTCGTGCGATCACATATCTTGCTGTGAAACACTGATGTAGAGGAAGATATGACATTAAATCAATTGTTATAAAAATAATTTATGTAACATAAATTAAAAAAATTATATACAACTGTCATTTATAATTAAAAAAAAATCATTATCAGTATATTGTTACTTTATTTAAAAGCGTTTTACTAAAATAAAATCATTTGTTAAGAAGTTTTGATGTAATTTATTTCACTTAAGGTATAATTTCATTTAGCACATTTTTAAAATGTTTTTAGTAATTGCTGCAATCAAATTGGCAAAGCAAAAAGTGGTTTAGTTGGTCATATAATGACATGTGACCAGATGTCTTCCTGTGAAACACTGATGTAGATAAAAGTATGACATTAAAACAACTAATATATATATATATATATATATATATATATATATATATATATATATATATATATATATATATATATATATATATATATATATATATATATATGTATATATATATATATATATATATGTATATATATATATATATATGTATATATATATATATATTTATATATGTATATATATATATATATATATATATATATATATATATATATATATATATATATATATATATATATATATATATATATATATATATATATATATAGAACCCTTATATGTTGTCCGAAAGTAAAAATTTAAATGCAAGACCAGAATTTATTTTTTTATTAATGATAGACTGCCTGCCCCAACCAAACCCTCAGTCGATGTAGCAGCACTCCCTTGCGGGTCAGGCTATATGTCAGTCGATGTAGCAGCACTCCCTTGCGAGTCAGGCTATATGTCAGTCGATGTAGCAGCACTCCCTTGCGAGTCAGGCTATTTGTCAGTCGATGTAGCAGCACTCCTTTGTGAGTCAGGCTATATGTCAGTCGATATAGCAGCACTCCCTTGCGAGTCAGGCTATAAGATAGTCGATGTAACAACACTTCGCGCATGATTTACATTAAAAAAAATAAAAATAAAAACATTTTATTAAAAAAAAATAAAAATAAAAACATTGTTTATATTGTTAAAAACATTCAGAATGTTTTAAAAACATTCAGAATGTTTTAAAAACATTCAGAATGTTTTAAAAACATTCAGAATGTTTTAAAAACATTCAGAATGTTTTAAAAACATTCAGAATGTTTTAAAAACATTCAGAATGTTTTAAAAACATTCAGAATGTTTTAAAAAACATTCTGGTCAATTAAATTTGCGTTTTTGTGGTTTTTTTATAAAACGATTAATTTATTATTAAATTAACGGTTTTGACTTTCGTCCAACACGCAAATGTTGGACGAAAGTCAAAAGTAATTAAAAGTGACGTATATGTTGGCGTAAGAATCACTTTTTTCCTTCCGTGCTTCCTAAACGCAACAAACTATAGAACTATATATATATTTATATATATATATATATATATATATATATATATAAACATATGTAAATGAATATATATATGGGTCAAATCATTATATTTCAACCAATGGCCTGTGGCTCACCATCTCTGATTTTCCTGGTTTTTACATATTGTTATGTGCATCATGTAGATAGTTTAAATTTGAAATTTCAGACTTCCAAGTACAACGGTTCGGAAATTATAGCCTTACAAACAGGGCGCAGTGGCTCCCCTCGATTTACAAATGGTCAAAACAGACTACTTTAGAGCTGTATAACTTTTTTCTCACTTTTAACAAGTGTCTCATTTTTTCTAGAACTATTTTCTGGATAGTTCTCTCTTTAAAAAAGTGGTTTTAATTAACTTGTGTTAAATTAGAAAAAAATTATGACCTCCTCAACTTTGGAAAAAATCATAAAATTGCTAAAATATGCCAAAATGAAACTAACTGTAGCATTATTCTGTTCATCCACAAGTCTTTACAGATAGGTTTTCTGATTAGCTACTACTGTCTGCAATACACAGGCAAAATATAGGCAGCTTATTGCAGTTCAGAACTTAAATATATCTAAAAGCAAAATGTCCACTTGTCTAAAAAGTCCAATTTTCAGCCATTTTGAGATGCTTGTAAATTTTTCTAACACTTTGTTTTGATCTAAGATTAACACCATTTAAGACCTTTAGACCTAACTATCTGAAAATGCAAACATTATAAACTTGTCAAATCCACACCAAAAATGCCAGCATTTTTAAATTACCCTATTTTTCAATCATCAACGGTTTTATGTGTTACTAGAAACCACTGCCCCTCTAATCTGCCAAATGGCTTATGTAAAGGGTGCATATATATATATATATATATATATATATATATATATATATATATATATATATATATAAGACAATATATATATATATATCGTCGTAGTAATAATATATAGCATATATATATATATATATATATATATATATATATATATATATATATATATATATATATATATATATATATATATATATATATATATATATATATATATATATATATATATATATATAAATGTATTTATATGTATATATATTTATATAAACTATAATTTATTATTAAAAAATATGTAAATATAAGTATATACCTGAATTTGGCATAACTTGTTCGAAATAAACCTAGTCATAAAAAAAAAAGATTTATAAGTATACCAAACAAAGCAAAAAAAGGATAAAGTACCTTTAAATATTTTTTAGGGATATTTTATATTGCCTTTTTTTTCAAAGTTATTCTAAACTACAGCTTTATATATTATATTTATAATAAGTTTTATATATTATAGTAATAAATATACTATTATAATGTAAAAATTATGAATGCACAGCCAAGTAGTCATAAATATTTTTTATGGAAAATTCAACTACAATTAGTTTTTTCAGTTGTTTTTATTTAAATTTTTATGTTAAGAAGTTTCTTTTTGAAATTTCTGCAATTATTAATAACTTTTGTTTAACATGTTTTTTAGAAACTTATTACCTGTATTTTAATCTTTTGTAATTTGTTACTAAACATTGACTCTTATAATTCTTGCTATGAACCTTTGAATACATTTCGTGAAGCTTATCTATTATGTACAGTTGTTAAATTAAAGCACTTTTTTTTTAATTTAAATCTTGAATTAAGAAATAAGTGTTTTAATGTAAAAAAAGTTCTTTAATCAAAGTATACTTAAGTTTTTTTGTTTTTTTTTAAATAAAAAAAGTCTCTAACTATAGCAATTTTATTAAAATCTTTTTAAAAGTATCTTCAAGTTATCTTTTTAAAGATGTCATAATAAAGATAGCTTAGTTCAAATCTCAAGTGCACTTCACAACACAAGCTAATAAAAATTAAAAGTATTTTCTTATATCAAGACCCTTCTAAGAAATGTTAAAACTATGTAAATTGTATTACTGAATTAAAAAACTTAAAAGAGTTTTAATTTAGATGTTCAATAGACATCATCGTCCAGTTTAATAAAATGTGTACGCAAAACATATATGAAAGTAGAAAACCTACTACTAAAAAAATCATCAATTTTTATTTAAAACCAAGTAATAGTTTCAATACATTAATATAAGAAAATACAATATTTAAAAGAAATTAATTTATTTCTGAGCATTTAATAAAATTTCATACTTTTGATTTGTGGCAACCGTAAAGCTTGTGCACAGAATAACAATTGAAATTATTTGATGCTTTTTTAAATTAAATTTTTAATTCCTAAATGTTATTTGCAAAGTTTTTATTTATTTTTTATTAAAAATTTTCTCAGTATTTTTCTTGAGGATGGAAACATCCTCAATTACAGTAATAATTAAGAAATACAGTAATAATTAAGACTTTTTAAGACACATTTCACAGTTTTTTAAATACTTTTAAATACTTTACTTACAGCACTTTTACAATACAGTACTTTTAAATTTACAATACTTTTAGATAACTCTTAATTTTGGTTACTTTAGAGGATTTTATGTTTTAGGCGCAACTTTCACAATTTCGTTTATATCATTTCATAGCCCGTTTACCATAATAACTTGAAGCTAAAAACCAGAACACATGCTAATTATCATAAAATTTAATAAGAATTAAAAAACATTTTTGTAAAGACTCTTTAACATATATATTGACTAGTAAATGTGGACAGAAATAATAGGTAAATAAAAAGTGTTAATATTTTACCCCACCAGCAAATAGCTTGCTAAATCAAGGCTTTTTTAGTAAACTTAAAATATTTTGTGCATCAAAATTTCTAATCTGATTTTCAACTATATTATAAACACCATGTTTCTTTCAAAATTTTGCAATAAAGCTATGAGAAAATTCTCATCATTCTGCATGTTTCCTTAGTGAAAGGCTTGGTTTAATCTTAAAACTGTTGATTAGTTTTATATTTTGAAAACCCTCATTGCTACAAACAACAAATTTGTGTTTGATTGATTTTATTTAAAGAAAAATGTTGAACAAGACAACTAATGGTGTAGGAATGTATTTGCAACTCTTAAAAAATTAGGCCATTTTTATTGACCATATGAACTAAGTAACAATTATAAGAGTTGTTAATTGTTGGTTTTGTGATTATGACCTTGTTTATTTTTGTTTGGCCTTGTGATGACTTTACATCTGAAGTTTTGCTATTACATGTTAAAAACATATTTCTGCTCCAAGGAACACAGACATAATCAATAGTATCTTATTAAAATTTGTTTGCCCAAGCTAGTGCATATATAAAAAAAGGTTCTGAATTTCTAAGATATTTTTAGGACTTAAAAATTATGGAGGAGGGGGTGTGGGGAAAAGGCATTACCCCATCCCCCTTCCTTCCTGGATCTGTTAGATCTATAAACAAAAGCTGTAGGTTTTACAATAAAGCTTGAGTTTTTCATAACTTATACAAATAATAACTTCTATAACTTAGTTTTTTTTTTGATTTTTGATTTTATCTTTCAGTTTTTGTATTAAGGCTTATTGTATAAAAATTAATATCTCATTTTTTATTATTATTATCATTGCTATTATTATTATTGTTATTATTACAATTATTATTATAATTGCTTCTCTTTTTTATTTATTTTTATCATTTTTTATTTTTACTATACTTATTCTTACTTTTTTTTTTTTTTTTTTTTTTTATAATCAGTTTTTGTAATCGGACAATTTAGTCATTTTGAGATTATTAAGAATATTATTATTGAGGTTTTATTTTACTTCTTTTTGTTTTGATGTCGCTCGGTTGATTATTTCTAAGTGCATTAGTGGCACCTGATTTGCAAAATGGTAACTAAACTAATTTTTTAAATCTTAAAAAATAACAAAAATATAAAGAAAATACTAAAGACAAATGTTATTTATAAACTTTTTACCTTAAAGAGTTTATGTTGAGGTTTAAAACTAAACTTTTTTTAACTTTATGCCACACAAAAATCTAAATGCTAGTATCGTCGCTTAAACCAACAACTAATATTTGTAAAGAATTCAGTAGATTTAAGCATTCAGAATTTGGTGAACTCAAACATCGTGGCTCATTTCCGAGAAATTCTTTAATCTGCAAATTTTTGATGGAGGTTAAAAACACAAATGTTATTAAAACAAATTTTGTTTAATGTTATAAAAAAGTAATTTATATATAAATGAAATTAAAACTTAATTTTGTTTCATATTTTACGCAAAAGAAAGTAAAAATAAATTCATTTAAATAAACTTGGTAGAATAAATTATTATTTTAAGCCACCCTGATTCCAAACTTTCAAGTCTGGAAAACAAAAGATTAAAATAGGTTTTCCGCAGTTTTAGTTTGTGTGCTAGATTTAAAGCAAATTTTTAGTTTGTGTGCTAGATTTGCAAAATTTGAATTTTCGATTAAAAAAAACTTTTCGAAACTCTATTTTTGTTTCGCTAAGTTTGAAACGATTTCTAATCACTTTTTCTTGAATCGAAATGAATATCGCTTTACGAAATTTACGATATTCTATCGATACATTTTTAAATGTCGAAATCCTAAAAATAGCTCCGAAGTTATTTTACGCTTTCGAAACTTTGAAAATTGTATCGAAATATATCTACATAATCGAAATTTTATGGAAGCAATATTTCACTTTCAAAACTCTATAATCTGTATCGAAATATTTTTATATAAACGAAATTCTAAAAATGGCGCCGACGCATTTTATCACTTATAATTTGTACAGAAATATTTTTATATTATCGAAATTATAAAAACGGTAGCGAAATAGTTTTTTACTTTTGAAATTCTTAAAATCACTTTAAAATATTTATTTTTTACATTAATTCTAAAAACTGCATCTAAATAAATATTTATAATGACAAAAAATAAAAATCGGAACAAATTTGCTAAACGAATATAGACGTTGTTTTAAGGGACTGTTCATATGTATAGAAACATTCTGCCTGGGAGAGAAAAACAACAATAATTTAGTGTAACTTCGTTTGTTTCCCAGATGTGTTTGACTTAGATGCTCTTGGGTGATCTTGGGGGCGATTATTATATCTATAAAAGTTGACAGAGCACAAACGAGGTAAAAAGATTTCTCACCTTGCATGTGCCGGATGCATGTTAATAGTGAAATAACATAATAAATATGTAATTATTGTGCTAACTGTGAAATTGTATAATAAATATGTAATTATTTTCTTATTGTTGTGCTAAGAGAAGACTATTTTTTGGCTATTTTCTGTAACGTGATTTTTTCGTTAATGCATCACTGTTGTAAAAAATGACCAAAAACTACTTTGAGCTGACCCGAGAAAACCGCTTTGACAGGGTGAAACTACAATGTTTCCTGACTCCAAAAATGTAAAATTTGAAATCTAACTAAGTCGTCCAAGAAAATAATTTTGATTTTTAGTTTTTAGTACTTTGCACAATAGGGCAAAATGACAGCTTTTCAAATTTTGCTTTTCAAATTTTGCTTTTTCAAATTCTTACAGCATTCAAAAACTCTCCAAAATTAGCATTTATTACTCTAAAACATAACAGTCTATATAGCAAGTATAATTTGTATTTATTTTAACTCAGAAGATAAAATTTTACCTACAATTTCATGGTTGAACTATATTATAAACATTTTGTTGCATCAAAATTGTAAACAAGCCGAAAATTCCGGGAATAGGCAGTGAACATGTTTCATTTAAGTTTTGCATCAAAATTGTAAACAAGCCGAAAATTCCGGGAATAGGCAGCGAACATGTTTGTTTTAAGTTTTGCATCAAAATTGTAAACAAGCTAAAAATTCCAGGAATTGGCAGTGAACATGTTTATTTAAAGTGTTTCACTTATCAGTTGTGTGAGAAAAATTTCAAAATGCCAAATTTTTCAAAAAATCATGAAGATTGTCGGAAATCTGTCTGTGTCTTGTGTCTGAAGAAGTGCTCTCGAGAGTTGACACAGTTCCTTGTTGAAAAGATCCTCAAGCATTACCATACAAGTCTTGATTTGACTGATACCAGAGTGCCAAGAGGCATTTGTGACTCATGTCGAACAATTCTTCGGAGAAAAGATGAAGGAAAAGATGTTAACCTGCCACCTTTGTTTCCTTTCTCATCTATAAAAGTTAGACCACCAACAAGAGATCAAGGTTGCAACTGTCTTATTTTTCAAGTTGGACATTTGAAGTTGAATGAGAAGAGCCCAGTGGACTATTCTAAACCTGTGGAAGATTGTACCCCTCAAAGATGTGGTGATTGTTTGAGTCTAGTTGGAAGAGGTCTGCCACATCAGTGCACTCCATTCACTTTTAGAAAGAATCTCAAGCAGCTAGCTACAGCTGATCCACTCGCTGCAGAGCAAATAGCTACTCAAGTCATCTCTACTAAACCTTCCACACCTGGTGGTACTGTCAAAATATTGCATCCTAAAGGCGGCCCACCACTTAGAGTTAAAACAGGTGATACTTTTATATATACATATAAAGATGACAGGTTCAGAGGGAATACCTTTAATTTTAAAACTTAAAATTACAAAAAGTGTTAATATAATTTCATTTTTAGGAAGCTCAAGTGCAAGAGCTCTTTTTCCTGAACCCAGCATCAAAACTGAAGATCTTGTACAAGTTCAGCTAAACACAGGACTGTCCAACCTTGGCATGAAGAAATTGGCATCAACCATCAACAGAGTCAGTGACACCAAGATTGTGGATACTAGTTTTCTTGCTAAGTTTGAAGCCATTGGCAAACAGTTGTCTGAGTTTTTTACTCAAACCAGCATCCAAGTTTTATCAGAGAGTAACTCCACTGACTTTGTGGTTGTGCATTGCAAGGATCTTGCCGAGCTTTTGAATGAAGTCCTGCTTTCTCGAAAAGTTTTCCAGAATAATATTTTCAAGTTGGGAATTGATGGAGGTGGAGGATTTCTGAAAGTTTCTCTTGGCATCATGGAGTTGGATTCTCACTGTGATTCAAGGTCACCACCATGGAAAAAACTTTTAACTCAGAGGACTGCCAAAGACAGTAGTGTAAAGCGTCAAATGCTTGTGGCTTTATCAGAAGGGCTACCAGAAAACTTTGAAAATGTGAGGCAGATCTTGTCTTTAATCAAGTTAGACAAAGTCAACTTTGTTGTCTCATGCGACATGAAACTTGCCAACATCCTTTGTGGCCTTCAGAGCCATGCAAATACTCACCCTTGCTCTTGGTGCAACACAGAATCAACGCATCTTTCTCAATCAGGATCTTTGAGGACACTAGGCTCACTTGTTGCCAGTTACCAAGAGTTTGCTAAGTCTGGTGGTGATATCAAAAAGGCAAGATCTTTTGGCAATGTAGTGCATAAGCCTTTGCTATCTGGTTCTGAAAACAAACTCATCTTGGAGCTCATACCACCAATGGAACTCCATCTTCTCCTTGGTGTGGTCAATCACATGTACGAAGCCAAGACAGAAGTTTGGCCCAATGTTGTCAAGTGGCCCTCAGCTCTCCACATTCAACAAGAACCATACCATGGTGGGCAGTTTGCAGGGAATGCCTGTCACAAGCTTTTCAGCAATCTTGACCTCCTTCAAAGAATTGCAGAGACTGAGTCTGCTTTTCAAGTCTTTGGAATCATTGATGCCCTTCAAAAGTTTAAGTGTGTGGTGACAGCATGTTTTGGTATGGTTCTGGAGGATGACTTTTCTGAAAAAATTGATCGCTTCAGAGACTCATATTTGGCAATCATGAACATCAGTGTGACTCCATAAGTTCATGCTGTTTTCTTCCATGCGAAGCAATTCATTGAGATCAAAAGGGCTTCCTTGGGGATCTTTAGTGAGCAGGCAACAGAATCAATGCATCATAATTTCAGCTCACATTGGCAGAGATACAAAAGAGACCGCAATCATCCTGAGTATGCAAAGAGGCTTCTTTCATGTGTTGTGGACTACAACAGCAAGCATTTGTGAAGAATCAAATATTGAGAAGAATTTATTTTATGTACCATTTGCTCTTTATGTGTTTAGAATCAAGAGGTTGTTTTTGTGTTTTGGCTTAGAATAACTAAAAGAATTATTTAAGAAAGTGTTTATTATTTCCATCTTGTTAATGAAAAACTATATCAGTTGTGTCAGAATAAACTACTATTCAAGTGAATTTTAGACAGTTATGTTTTGGAGTAATAAATGCTTATTTTGAAGAGTTTTTGAATGCTGTAAAAATGCAAAATTTGAAAAGCTGTCATCTCGCCCTATTGTGCAATGTACTAAAAACTAAAAATCAAAATTAGTTTCTTGGACGAAATAGTTAGATTTCAAATTTTACATTTTTGGAGTCAGGAAACATTGTAATTTCACCCTGTCAAAGCGGTTTTCTCGGGTCAGCTCAAAGTAGTTTTTGGTCATTTTTTACAACAGTGGCATTTTTCTATCTACAAGAACAAATATGTTGTTGTGGCTTTCCTTTGATCTTAGACACAAACACATTAAAATTTGAGTTTAGAATTAATTCAAATTTTTACAATTGCAATATGATAAAAATCTAAATGCTAGTATCGTCGCTTAAATTAACAACTGATATTTATAAAAACATTCAGAACTTGGTAAACTCAAATGTCGTGGCTCATTTCCGAGAAATTCTTTAATCTGCAAATTTTTTATGGAGATTAAAAAGCATAAATATTATTAAAACAAATTGTGTTTAATGTTATAAAACAGTTATTTATATATAAATAAAATTAAAATTTAATTTTATCTAACATTTTACGAAGAAGAAAGTTAAAATAATTTCATTTAAATAAACTTGGTAAAATAAATACTTATTTTAAGCCACCCTGATTCCAAACTTCAAAGTCTGGAAAACAAAAGACTGATTAAAATGGGTTTTCCACAGTTTTAATTTGTGTGCTAGATTTAAAACTAGGTTGTTCACTTTTGCAAAAGTTGAGTTTTCGATTAAAAAAAACTTTTCAAAACTCTATTTTTGTTTCGGTAAGTTTGAAACACGATTTCTAATTACTTTATTTTGAGCCGAAATGAATATCGCTTTACGAAATTCACGATATTCTATCGATACATTTTTAGTTGTCGAAATCCTAAAAATAGCTCCGAAATTATTTTACGTTTTCGAAACTTTGAAAATAGTATCGAAATATATCTACATAATCGAAAACTTACGGAAACAATTTTTCACTTTCAAAACTCTATAATCTCTATCGAAATATTTTTATATAAACGAAATTCTAAAAATGGCGCTGAAACATTTTATCACTTATAATATTTACAGAAATATTTTTATATTATCGAAATTATAAAAACGGTATCGAAACAATTTTTTACTTTTGAAATTCTTAAAATCACTTTAAAATATTTATTTTATTACATTAATTCTAAATACTGCATCTAAATGAATATTTATAATAACAAAAAATTGAAACTGGGACAAATTTGCAAAACGAATATAAACGTTGTTCTAAGGGCCTGTTCATATGTATAAAAACATTCTGCCTGGGAGAGAAAAACGACAATAGTTTAGTGTAATGTCGTTAGTTTCCCGGATGTGTTCAACTTGAATATTCTTAGATAACCTTAGGAGCGATTATTATATCTAGAAATTTGACAGAGCACAAAGGAGGTAAAAAGATTGCTCACCTTGCATGTGCCGGATGCATGTTAATAGTGAAATTATATAACAAATATGTAATTATTGTGTTAACTGTGAAATTGTATAATAAATATGTAATTATTTTCTTATTGTTGTGCTAAAAGTAGACGATTTTTGTCTGGCTTTTTTCTGTAACGTGATTTTTTCGCTAATACATTTTTTCTATCTACAAGAACAAATATGTTGTTGTGGCCTTCCTTTGATCTTTGATACAGACACATTAAAATATTGCATAATTTTTATATTGTTGTTGCATAATTGTTGCTAGTTTTATTTATAGTTTAGTTGTTCTTAAAAATTTTAGTTAAGAATTAATTTAAATTTTTACAATTGCAATATGATAAAAAATAAGATATTTATAGAGTATAAAACTAATTTAACTTTGTCTTTCCCAACGTTGCCATATCGCAACA
Organism: Hydra vulgaris; assembly: GCF_038396675.1. Taxonomy (NCBI): domain Eukaryota; kingdom Metazoa; phylum Cnidaria; class Hydrozoa; order Anthoathecata; family Hydridae; genus Hydra; species Hydra vulgaris. The sequence goes on from NC_088933.1 coordinate 14,622,904, forward strand.
AAAACTTTAAATACAAAAATCAAAATTATAGTAGGTGAAAGAGTGGGGTGATGGCGAACGCGGGGTAACTCCGAACACGATGAAAACAGCATTGCAGAAAAATAAATTCGACAATTTCTTTTTACCAGCTGAGAAGAGATCCTATGCTCAGTTCCAGATGTGCAGTAGTGTAGTGAAGCTGCGGATGTTGCTTACTACAATTTGATTTTAACTTTTTCTGGTAATTTTATGCAACTTTTTTTTTGAGTAACACTCTGTTGTAGCTTCTATGGAATTAATATCACTCCTTTTTTTTGTTGTTGTTGCATAGTATAATTTCTAGACTTAGTTATTACAATTAGCATTTTATTTGTTATTACACAACAGTGTTTGTGATTGCCCCCCGATGTGTTCGGATTTACCCCACGTACGTAGGGTAATTCCGAACACCAATGGCTTTATTTTTGCCATAAATTTTTATTTTATTATAAGATTTATAAAAATTGCTTTTGAGGGTTTGTGACTGAATAGTTAAACTAATTGATAAGCAACAAATATGATCAATTTTGTATAATTAATTCGCATTTTGTAAAACTAATTCGCATTCCCGCTAAGAGTCATTCTCTTCAGAGTTTATGCAAACTTTCATAACGTGTTTTTTTTTTGTTTCAACGTGTTTTTATTTTGTGGCAGAACGGTTTCAAGACATTAAGCGACCAAAGATACACACACACACACACACACACACACACACACACACACACACACACACACATATATATATACATATATATGTATATATAAATATATATATATATATATATATATATTGATTGATATATATATATATTTGATATATATATATATATATATATATATATATATATATTGATATTATATACAATATATATATATATATATTGATATATATATATATATTGATATATATATATATTTAGTGGAAATGTCACAATTACGACTATATGGTTACACTTATGGTTTATATATATATATATATATATATATATATATATATATATATATATATATATATATATATATATATATATATATATATATATATATATATGCACACAAACACACACACACACACACACACAGTGGAATCCCGTTAACTCGGACCCTGGATAAATCGGACTTTTACTAAGTTGGACAAATTTTTTAATTCCAATTGAATTCTCAATACATACCAAAAACTTCGCTAAGTCGGACAAAATGAAACCCGTTCAGAATCTGAGTAAACGGGATTCTACTGTGTATATATATATTCTACTACTACTTCTAACACTACTACTACTACTACTACTACTACTACTACTACTACTACTACTACTACTACTACTACTACTACTACTACTACTACTACTACTACTACTACTACTACTACTACTACTACTACTACTACTACTACTACTACTACTACTACTACTACTACTACTGCTACTATATATGTGTATATATATATATATATATATATAATTATATAATATATATATAATTATATATAACATATATATATATATATATATATATATATATATATATATATATATATATATATATATATATATATATATATATATATATATATATATATATATATATACCGACTACTAAACATATTTTAGTTCATTTGAAACATATGAAACGAGCAAAACTTAACACAGCATTTTATTAATGATATCTCTTGATATTGTATTTAGTTCATCATCCCATTGACAATATATAGCCTTCCTGTGCTTTTACCACTAATAACTGACCAGACCATAACTTTAGTTGGATGTTTAATAGTTTGTATAATGCAATCTAGATGATATTTTTCGTTTGATTTTCTTTGTACGAAGGTGGCTTTGTCCAACAAGATCTCAAAAGTTTATTAGTCTGAAAAACACACCTAAAAAAATCATTATAGTTTGGTTGTAATTAAGTTTATGTCAACATTTAAACACTTTTTTTGTCAATATTTTATTCAAAATTTATTAACTTACACGTTCCCAATATCCAATAGTCATATACTTATGATTTTTTGCCCATTGCAATCTCTTTTTTTATCATTGCTGGAATTAGTCTTGGTTTTTCAGCCGGTTTGTGCAATTTTAAACCAACTTTAGCCAGACGTCTTCTCACTGCGCTCCAAAACTGGTATTCCAGACTCTTGAGCAAGATTTTTTACAGCAAGAGAGATGATTTTTTTCTATTTTTCAGACAAATATCTCCTATAATTTTGTTTGTTCTGGGAGTGGTTTTACGTTTTGAACCACTCCATCCTTTCCTTTTTGGAGAAAGAGTGATGTCGTTTTCCATTTTGCATTTGATTTTATTGACAAAAGGTTCAGAAACTTTACACATTTTAGCAAATTCCCGTTGCGAACGCTCGGAATGTTGTAAAAGTGCTTTTACTTGTGAAATTTTGTTGGACTTATGTCCTTACCCTTAACCATGTTTAATTTTTATTGCAATTTTTAATTACAACCTATTACACTAAAAATGTTAATAAAATGGTACTATATATTAGTTCTTGCTATTAATTGTAACATTGTAAAATGTATTAAAAATAATAAAACACTTTTCACTCTAAAAAATTGTTGAAATATTAAAAAAATGTATGTGACAGATCAACCACGTCTTTTTTTTAAATTGACAAAAATTCACACTGCTGACTTTAAACCTACCTAACTTTACATTGGTCATGATTATAAAGAAATTTTCGTTTCTATTTTATTCGGTAGATGTCAGTATTGAATTATAAATTAGTAATAATAATATACTCACCTTAAAATTACTTTAAAATAACTTTGAAAACAAAATATGTAGAAAAACTGAGGTGATTATAATATTGTGGCCAGGGACTGTAAGATGTATAAAGCGCTTAAAGCATTTTGCGATATAGATGAGGATGTTACTAAAAATTCTTACAAAATAAAACTGAAACCCATATGAAACTTTTATGAAACTCACAAAAAAAAAGGCCTCTAACTTCGCAATTTGCTGAGGTGTGATAAATATCCAAGTCCTATTTTGACAAATGAACGTATCTAAAAAAGGTTCCAATTTACTGACTAATTTATTGAATGGGGGTATGTCACCGTCCTACTCTTCTCCCACACATAATCTTCACGCCAGCCTTGAGTACATCTAGCCATCAATATTCATTCGTATTTAAAAGGTTAGGAGATTTCAAGATTTATTTTGTCCTAACTTTTATTAGGGACGGGAAGGTAATGAAGTGATTAGGCTTTTTCGTTCCCAGCCTCCAATCATTGCAACTTTTTGCAAAGCGTCATTATTTGACATAACCATTAACATAAAAATGTTTGGAGTTTGCTCCATGTCTGGAAGTTAGATTTCTCAAACACCAAAATATCCTGGATCCGTCACTGATCGCAATGATAAAAATTTTCCGGTAATAAAAATATTTTAAAAACTAAACCATTTAACAATCGCAGGATCATATCAGCAGTAACATATCATATGAAAAAAACAACGATAATAAAATGTATAAATGTTAAAAAATAAAAAGTATTTGTATTAGTATCTAAATAACTTTTTTATCACTTACTTTGGCAAATAATTTTTATTTTTAAGTAACTTTTTCATGTTAATTACTTATGTTAATTACTTTTATTTGTAAAAATAAATGACTTTTTCTACGCACTTCTAAAATTAACTGTAATTAAATTTAAGTTGCAATATAATAGTTATTATTATTTTTCTATTAATTTAATTTTATCTAAAAATATACTTAAAATTTTATATTTAAAAATGACTTTTTTACTAAAAGGAAGTAAAAGTTCTATCCCTAATTTAACCTGAGCCCATAATTTTGTTAAACCAAATGTATTAGCTGTTGTAGGTTTAAAACTATTTTTAGGATTAAGATAAATTTTGAGAGTAAAGAAAAAGACAAAATCTTAAAAGTTAGTTGGATTTGAGACAATTCCCTGCTTGTACTCCCTAACAGTCGAACGTTGCATGCACTTTTGACTTTGCAGGCGTCCGCACTACTAAAAGTTTTTGTAAACGTCCGCGTTCACGGAATACACAAATAGACATTCCACTTTTTGAAACTCATTTTTTTTCAAAAAAAAATTCATTTAATCGAAAATCTTTTTTTTTTTCGGAACCAATTTAACTTTTCAAAACTCATTTATTTTTTCGAAATTTATTTAACATTTTGAAATACAACTTGAATTAGTATTAATTTAAGTTGAATTTCGAAAAATTATTTTTTAATTAATTATATAAATTAATTAATATATATAATTCATTTAATATATTTTTTGTTTCCGAAATAAAAATGAGTTTTCAAAATTAAATTTTAAGTTTTCGAAATTATTTTAGCTATTCCATAGTTTTCGAAAGTTTTTATAAAACTTTCGAAAAAAAAGTTTTTATCGATGACGTTTTAATCGAAAATTTTCGAAATCTGTGTTTTCAAAAACGAACTCTATTAAAAACAATAATAATAAACTTTACAATTATAAAAATCATTTTCTTACTTTTTTTTTTGTATAAATGCAAATTATAAATTAAATCTCCAGGGTAAAACAACTATAAATAAGCGTGTATACAATAACAATACCCTAAAGGTATTTAAATAACAAATTTTAAATCAAAACTGGAGCAAATCAACATCAATAATAATATAAACCTAATCTACGAATCCTTTTTTAAAACATTTAAATCCATCTATGACGCAAACTTCCTTAGTTATGCTGCATGTTAGATTTGAAAAAGTTCAAGTTGAATTAGGTGATGATCATAAATTTAAAGCAGCGTTTAAATCATTAAAACGTAATAAGGCAAATGGGGCTGGTTGCACCAATGGAAATGTTGTAATAGACTCCTTTGGAGTTTTAAAAGATATATTCTTTAAAATTTGTAAAGCATTTATTGCACAAGGACCCTTTCATTTATTGCACAAGGACCCTTTAATATGCTTTTAGAGAGTTTACTCTCTAAAAATATATCTCTCTAAATGTATAACAGAGTCTGCAATTATTTTGTTGATACTAAACTTTAATACAATATTCAGTTTGGCTTCCAGAGAAAGAATTTGACCGAATACACCATAATCCAACTAGCACGCAACATTTCTGATTCTTTTAAAAACACTCATTATAAACTAGGAGTATTCATCGATTAGTATTTATCTAAAGCTTTTGTTACTGTCGATCACTAAATTTTATTACAAAAATTAGTACTCTATGGCATTAGAGATAAATTGCATGGCTGATTCAAAAGCTGGTTCTTAATCTTAGTAATCGTAAGCAATTGTAAGCAATCGCAAGTTCGTTAATATATGACTTTTATTTGCCTTAATCATTGAATGCAACATATGGTGTTCCACAAGGATCCATAGTTGGGCCCGTATTATTTTTAATATTTTTGAATGATCTTAACAAAGCTTCTAACTTAACCACTGTAATTTTTGCTGATAACACAAGCTGTTTTAATCTCATAAAAACATAAATAAACTTTTTAATAGTATTACACGAGAATTAAATAAAATCTCATATTGTTTTAAAAAAAGCAGATTGTCCCTTAATATTGATAAAACAAAACGGAGAAATTTTTTACCCAATATTAGGAAGAAAATACCTGCCAAATACGATGCTCGATCCCTTTATTGATAAAACAAAACTAAAAAGGATTTGTTGTTTCCCTGCTTACTTCAGTAGTATCCAAATTAATAATATTCGTGTCATCCTTTTCATCTCGGTCAGGAAACTGGGTTAAATGATCTGATTTAGAATTTAATTCTGTAATTTTCTCTGCTTGTTCCTGGACTACAACATATCCCGGGTTTTCCCCTTATGCATCATTATCTTGAATTTTTGAACTTGCGTACTTTTTAAATTTTTTATCAGAAGATGTTGTTTCTTCTTCTATGGATATACCACATGATGAAGTTGATGTTTCAATTATTATCAAGTCTAACTTTGTATGTTCACTACTTTGTATTTCATAATCCACTTCGACATCGTTACCAGCATTCTGAGGTTCCATTTTTTGTTTTTTTGAAGCTATGGAGACTACAAAAGGATTCTCTGGGGCTCCCACTGTTTGTATATGAAACTTTCTACCACCATGAACGTATCTTTCATGACTGGTTTTATAGTCGTTATTCAATACTGCTTTGCATACGCAACATTGTAATTTATATCCTTTGCTTTTCATAGTTAGTGCTGGAAAACAAACGCAGATTTAATGTTTATAAAAGTTATCACTCTTAATAAATGTGATAAGATATAAGAGTTTTATAATAATAGAATAAGACTAATAATCCTGTTATATATTCTTATTAGGCCTATTACTCCTACAAACCTAACTCTGATCCTACTTTAGTATACTGATAATTGGAAGTAATAACATGCGCAAAACGTTCATATCAGAGTTTAGTATTTATTTTTGTATACTTTCTGATAAAAAGCTTTATATAAAATTATTATATTAAAAAATGAATCATATCATTTTAAATGCTATCATATCTTTTATACATGTTACAATCAATTCACGGAAAGAAATATTCACGTTTCAAAGTAGAAAGTATGAAAAAAAATGAATAACTGCTTTTAGTCAAACATGAACTTGCAGCTGCCATTTTTATTGTTGATAACAAAAAAAAGTAGCGCGAAAAAAAACAACAACGTAGAAATCAAAAGGACGCTTCGTTATGACTTCGCAATTTATTTCGGCTTGTGGAAAACAGCCTTAAGCCGTTTAAGAAACGTAAAGTTTATTTGTCCAAGTCAAAAAAGATTTAGATCTTTGATGGATTTTCTGCAACATTTTAGTTTTATTTAACTAGAAAATATTTTTTGATTTTATCACCGCTTTCCCAACTGTTTAACTCGTGACAAAGAAATTCCCAACTTTTCTCTTTTCTAGATTCTGGGAGGGGGAAACTCCCCGCTCCCCCTCCGAGGAGACGCCCCTGCCTGTGGCACTTAACGCTCCTAATTCACACTAGTGTCACTAAGTAATGGGTTAACTTTTAACCAAAACTAATGATTATCCTGAAAAGCTTAAAGGTGGTTCTATTTGCAGATGACATAAGAAACATGGATTTCAATCATCTTATTTTAGAGCTGACTAGCTAACTGCTGTTACAGAGCGGTACTACATAGTATTAGATAGAGATGGTTAGGCAAATTCGACTGCTCTGGATTTCAAAGGCTTTTGATAAAATCTTACATGATGGACTTACCCATCTTTTTGCAATCTTAAGTCGTCTGTTAATTGTTATCTAGCTATATAAACTTCGTCTTGGCTCTTCCGATAACTTCCAACTCTAAAAGTGGTTGCCTACAGTGGTTGCCTTGTTAAAATAAAGATGTTAAAAATCAAAGTAATGATTTTGTACCTTCTGATTTAAACTTGGAAATTAGTAATGATGACTTTTCAGGCTCTTTTACCCCAACTTCAATTTTATACATCCCTTTAGGAAATGGTTCTAAAAACTTTCTCATTAAAACGCAATTTAATGAAGAGAATCTCCTAGTTTCCAATTTCGATTAAAAAACTTATCTGGTGATTTGATCTATCAAATAAAGATCTATCAAATCTAAATTATCTGGTGATTTGATCTATCAAATAAAGAAATTTTAATTTGTAACATGTAATTGACGTTTTTGAAGAAGGTAGATATATCTAATCGTCTAATTATAAGTAAGGTTTTTGAGTCTTTAATTAACAAACACTTAACCTCTCCTCTTGAATCTAATAACTTACTTTCTGATCATCACTATGGACTTCGATTTTCTCATTCTACAGCTAATACCTCCATTTATTCCTGTCTTGATAAGAACCCAACACTTTCTAGAGGGGGCTTTTGAGCTTGAAAAGGGTCTCACTTCTGCTACAACATGGGGCTCACAGAGGCTGGTGAACTTTAACTCAAAGAAAACTTAATTTTTTTCAGCTAATTGTTATTGCCGTAATCTAGATCTTCCTATACTTATGAACAGTAATGTACTACATGAGTTATCTACCCTTTAACTTCTAGCATTAACTCTTACTTCCAATCTTTTTTGGAAATCATTTATTAAATCGACTGCAAAATTAGCATCTGCTAAGTTGCATCTCTTTATCGTGCTTGCCACTTTCTTTCTCCGGATTTTATTCTTTATCTCTATAAATCTCAAATCCTTTATTAGTATGGAATACTGTTGCCGTATCTGGGGGGGATCTTCCAATGATGCCCTTTCTCTTTTAGATAAGGTTCAAAAACGCATTGTAAACATAGTTGGATCTGCTCTTGCAGCCAACCTCCAACCATTATCGCATCATTGTAATTTTGCATCTCTTTCTCTTTTCTATAAATATTATAATGGACACTGTTCTAAAGAGCAAGCGTCTCTTGTACCATATACTAAAATTTATTCTTGTGTTACTCGTCATTCTATTAAGTCTCATCTTTTTAATGTGACTGAAATTGTAAAAGACAAATAAATTTCGAAAAAAATATATATTAATAAAAGAGAGATGTTGTTAACAAAACCTCAGATTAGAGGGTGACACAAGTTTATTAAATTAAAATAAAAAATAAAAATAAATATAGAATAGTAAGACCTGCCTCTGTAGCCAACCATTGTCGCATTGTCGTAATGTTGCTTCTCTTACTCTTTTCTACAAATACTATAAAGGGTGCTGTTTTAAGTAGCTAGCGCCTCTCATGCCATTTGCTAAAATTCATTCTCGTATTACTCATCATTCACTTAAGTCTCGTCCTTTTACTGTGACTGTCCTTAAGTGCTCCAAAAATTCTTATTTGTGTGACTAATCATTCAGCATCTTTATACTGTATATGTTCCTTTATGTTCTAAAAACTTTTTTTTCTTTATCAAAACATAAATATTCACATAATGACTTACGCGTACACGAACGCTGTGCCAGAGGTCCAACAGAACACAAACATACATCTTATGACTTACAGGTACATAAACAGAAACTTACATATAATGACCAGTATTATCACATGGAATTCCGACCACAGTTCCAACAGAAAACAAGTGTATATATAATGACTCACAGGTACATCAACACAACAATTCGCAGGACTTACCGATACCTAAATAACGCTACAGAGGTCATAAACATATATATAGTGACTAACGGGTGCGTCAACACCGCTTCAGAGATCCAACAGAACACAAACATACACATAATTACTAACAGGTACAAAAATACAAACATACGCATAGTGACTTACTGGTGCGCCAACACCACTCCAGAGGTCCAACAGAATAAAAACATACACATAATGGTTGACAGGTATAAAAACACAAGCATACATATACTGACTTACGGGAGTGTCAACACCGCTCCAGAGGTCCGACAGAATACAAACATACACATAATGACTGACAGGTATATAAACACAAAAAAACATGTAGTGACTTACGGGTGCGTAAACACAAACATACAAATAATTACTTATCGGTAGATCAACACCGCTGCGGAGGTGAACAGAAGACAGGTATTCATATTATGACTTGTGGGTGCACCTACAAAAACATACATATAATAACTTACAAATACCTAAACACAAGGATACATATATTGACTGGTACATCAGCACAAAAATAGAAAGTATGACTTACTAGAATGTCGCCATGGCTGCAGAGGTCCAACAGAAATCAAATATACATATAAAGAATTGTGGGTGCGCAAACACCGCTCCATATGACCAAACAGATTACAAACATAAAGATATTAAATTGAATAATAATAATAACAAACATAAAGGCAATAAATTGAAGTTGAATTGCCATTGTGTCAAAAACAATATTAACAACATTTTTGTTTTTTTTGAACTTCGCCCTCCACATAACCATCAGCCTTTCCCTCTATCACAACACATTTCATCCTGCACTCTTCGACTAACTCTGTATCGTATTTATGCTCAAAGTTGTCATATAGTATCTTAAACTCGCATTCCTCATCAAATTCATTGTCATCTAAAATACTTACTACGAGCCCTGAATACCATACATCCTTGCCACCTTCATCTACGATTTTATGTTTAATTCTTTTTCTTAAAAACTTTGGAACTTCTCTCTTAGATGTGTCTGTTCTCATTTTTTTTCCAGTTTCCATTAATAATCTAGCGTCACCCTCTAATCTGAACTTTTGTTTTAATGTTAACAACATTTCTCGTCTTTCATTATTCTATCTGATTACTGAAAATTTTATTTTATTTACTGGTTGTTCTGGAACATCTTTTAAAAACTTAAAAATTGATAGCAGGTTTGTTTTTAATGTCTCTATACCAAATTTTTTGTAATTTTCACCTTTTACTTTTCTCCTTACTGTAACCACTTTTCTGGAAATTTTTGCTGCAGTACTTTTTTTTTTTTTATAAATTTAATTTGTCTTAGCAACTTCATTACAATTTCATTTTCAGTACCTAAGATTTGCTCCAAATCCTCTTTTCACAAAATTAAACTACCATCCTTTCCAATTTCTGTTGTCAAAAACTCTTTTTCTTTGCTTGTCTTTTGTTCCTTTATTTCCTTTTCTAAATTGCGCTTGTCCATCTCATCCATTTTGTACTGCAATATATTTTCTTTTTTTTCTCTGTACTTTCTGATATATCCTTTTCTACTTCGCCTTGCTTGTAAAACTAGCCTTGCAATTTCTTCCTGGGATTTCCCATCTATCCAATTAGCTGTTTTGTTATTGTTAAAGATGATGATACCAGCTGCAGCTACTGTTGTTATGTTTGCTTTCATTTTTAACCTGCGGTCATAAGAGGCAAATTCACGTTCAGAACAACGTTAGTACGCGGGCAGTTTTGGGTTTCCTCAAGCACATCGACATCTGGATTATGATATTTCCCTCCAGGCAATTAGTCTCTTAACTGACTCTTGATCATAACCGAATACGAACAACGTATAACTTCAAGACATTCTTGTGTTAAGGCATTCAAAAGTGGGTCATTACAATTAGAAAACAAACAATCAAACACTTCATCCTTGGTGAGATATTTGACATCAAAAAATGTAGAACCACTTAACATTATTGATGCATCAGAAAAACATCAAACAAAATAATTAAACGTTTGCGACCAAACGGTATTCAAAGAAAAAATATGACCCTCCTCTTCAATAATACGATAATGACGTCCTGATATTAGTTTATTAAAAATTCCCAGAGCTCTGGTTGAAACATGAAAAATTACGTTGTCAATATCACGCCTAATTGATTCATGAAGGAAATTTGAACCATCAAGATTGAAAACAAATTCTTCAAGATGATCTTTATGAAAATATGTTGCTCCACCAAGTAAAAATATAATGTTAAATTGATAATGCAAAAATGAAACTGTAAAATTTTTTGAAAACTTTTTATGCAAAAATGCCCTCCACTCATCAGTTTTCCCGTTCCGTTGATCACCATGTCTATAGCTTGTAAGTTTTGAATGTTCATACAAAATATCAAAGGTATACGAGTTTTAAGAACTTTTAAAACCACCATGAATACTACCTTCTTGCTCAACCACTTTTTCCCATTCTATGATTGCTTTTTCCGCATATATTCTTAAATTATGGATAACATGTAAGCCACAAAAAATATGATGCATTTGAGAAATTTTTAATTTTCATTTAACGGAAGCCGATCATAGTTTTCAACAACAAATGCCAAAATCGCTTCTCTCCAATGTTTAAATTGGCTAAAAAAACTTGAACTAACTATAGTGCAATCTGTCATCAAAGATTTGAACAAAAAAATAAGCTTCCGAAGATCATCCTCATAGTTTTCCTTTTCAGGAGAAAATATTTGAGACATATCAGTGAGTAAATTTTTTAGCTCACCAAAATAAGATTGTGCCTCGCCTGAAAACATATCTTCTATCCCAAATGTGTAGCTTCCAGATGATGCTGTGACTTGAAAACTACCAACCTCTCTAAAATTATACTTTGTGCCATCTGTATGAAGAAGATTGTGTGTACTATTCAACATAGCCTCTCTAACCTGAGCTTTTGATAAAAGGTTCATTTCACTAAAAAATTCAGCAGCCAAAGATTTTTTTGGAAGTGTGCCACATGAAATTCCAGCCATTTTTTGTAGTACAGTTCTGATAACAGATTCAACATTATTAACAGAAACATTTTTACTTAAAAGGTCGTAATATACAGAGCGAACTTCATCATTATATCTACCTCCTTCAAAAACTTCAATTACATTTTTTCCAAAAAAGTTAACTCTTTCCTTCAGCTCTTCTGAAAGATTTTCAAAGTAATTTAAACTCTCCTTTAAGATTAAACCATTCGTTTCATCAGATGTATTCAACGCAGTGTTTTCAATTTTTTTTCTTTAAATAAAGCGTTCACAACCAGCGTTCATAACTTAACAAAAGGCTTTAAAGCCTTTTGTCGATCTGGTTGTGAACGCTTTCTAGCCAAATCAATTTCTTTTTCCAACCTAAAATTTTTTTGCAACAGTTGGTTAATCCTACAATCCTTTCAAACTTCTCTTTGGTTGACATTTCTAACATTATATTTTGACAAGATTGTTTGATGTTTTCTTTTATGTTCATTACATCTTTTATTAATTTGTCTACTTTGTTATTATATGATTAATTCTCCGTTTGTATTTTTTTTTTTGATAGGTCAAATCACCAGATAATATAGGTAGTTTTTTTTATCCAAATTGGAAACTTGGAAATTCTCTTCATTAAATTGCGTTTCAAGAAGAAAATTTTCAGAACCATTTCCGAAACGGGTGTATACAATAGAATTTGGGGTAACAGAACACAAAAAATCATCATTAGCAATTTGCAAGTTTAAATCAGAAGATACAAAAACAGTAATTGGATTTGGAACAATTTTACTATTGTGGATAGAAGTAGGGGTAGAACAAACATCAGAGAGTGACAAACCAGCAACATCCGGAAAAGCACCAATAAAAGATAAAGTAGAGCTTAAAAAATACTTTGTTAAATCAATTTTTGGCACAATTTAATTTTGCAATGTAATCTTTTGACTTTTTAAAGCACTTGATAAGCTTAACGTCAGATATAGGATATTTAAAGTAGGATGTAAAAAGTAATGAAAGATTTAGCCGTGTTAAGTTATATCTCTCTTTTTCTTTACAAATTTATAAAATTTGGCTATTGGTTAAAAACAAATCTGGATTTTTGAGCGAAACAATGCTACCATTAACACTTAAAAAATTTAAAACATTCTTGTTGGTAAAAAAATATGTTTCCGAGAATATTGTGGATGCTAAAGTCAAAGGTAAACTTAATTTAAAACAGAAAAAATATAAGTGGATCATTACAATTTAGTTTAAATAGAATAGAACTGTTAAACTTCAAAATGTTTGTGAAAACGTTATTCCTAATTTAAAATTTTGACTTACTTGGTTGACTTATAGATGGAGCAACCATTTTGTTGAGACTACTGTCAACACCTAAAATAAGGGAATTAAAATTATTATTATTCATATTAGATTAACAAAATAACAAAAATAAATAAATTAAGAAATAATGAAGAAATTTCTTACAAATTTCCATTTTCATGAGTTTTTTTTGATTACTATGTTTAGGTTTTTTGTTTTGAAAAAAACAGTTTAAAAAAGGGCAACCTGTACTTAAAATAGTAAAAATCAAACTTTTAGTTTTTTGAACAATTCAGACCTTTGAAAAAGTAAAATATTTGATTTCATTTGCCTAAAGTTTAAAGAACTATACTTTCACTTTCAATTTTATTTTCATAACTTAACCAAAACAAACACAAAAATCAAAACAAAACCGTCATAAAATACGCGAAGTATGAAAGGCATTATACACAAAATTTATATATGCAAATCCTTAGAACTAATTTTTTAGGAAAACATAAATAAGTAACTATTTTAAAATGAGGAAAGGCTGTGGTTGCCGTTTACATCTGGAGTCTTTCAAAAAACACTTTTTTTTTAAAATAAATCAACCTCGAAGTTTTTAAACGATAAGAACTAAATTTTTTGTATGAATTTTCAAAAGACTCCATATTCCATAAAATTCCTCATCCCTTTTTTAATATATACGGAAAATTTTATAAAAATTGGAAATATTTTTTAGTACTAAGGAATCCTTACCTCCAAAAACTTTGTTCTAAAAAAACGTTCCCGCTTCAAGTTTTTTTTCTCAAAAGTGGTCTCAGAATATGGATAATATTTAAGTAAAACCATAAAAAGCATAGTACTTTCTATATATGGCTGGAAAGAGCTTGAGTAACGCTAACTGATGCAAAAAACCTCAAGGTGCTTCCTTAACTATACAAAAAGATATAGGAGAGTAAAGTTTATAAAAATTACGCGTTTTTCGTCAAACGTTAACTGTTTTTCGTCGAGCCTTGGAATCGCTATAGTTGTAATATATTTTTTTTAATAAACAGAGATCTAAAATAAAGATTTAACAGAAAATTATTTCTTGTATACATTCATACATACATACATACATACATACATACATACATACATACATACATACATACATACATACATACATACATACATACATACATACATACATACATACATAAATAAATACATACATACATACAGACATACATACATACATACATACATACATACATACATACATACAT